>NC_136975.1:6546685-6669185 GCF_032717465.1 Coenobita brevimanus | reverse complement strand
GGATTACTGAAGGAAGGGAAGATAGAAGGAGAAGGTGTGGACGAAAAGGAAGGTGAAGGAGTGAGCAGAGAAAACTAGGAATCAGGGAAAGTGTAGGGAGGAGTAGAAAGGATAAGTTGAAAAATGGTAGAGAGAGAGAGAGAGAGAGAGAGGACGAAAAAGTGTGGGTGACAGCGTTAAGGAAAGAAGAAAAAAAAATAAAAGCCATCGAAGACCGTAGGAGGAAGAGCATGTCGAGGAAAATAAGAAAGATGAAAGAAGAGAGAGAGGTAGGAGGAGAGCAAGAGTGAGAGCGAGAGAAGGGAGAAAGCAGAGAATAAAGAAGGCGGGAGACAAGGAAAGTGAAATCGCGAAGAGAAGTATATATAAGTGTCTGAGGTATTCGTAGAAGGGAGAGGAAAGATGAGTGAGTGAAGAAACAAGTAAAGAAAGAAGAGACAAGAGTTCTATGGAAAGGTGTGGAGAAAGAGAAGAGGAGAAAAGTAAAAGAAAGGGAGAGGAAAATGTGAAGAAAGCAACGTGTGAAGAAAAAAAAAGTGGTGTATACCGCAAGGGGGGAAAAGAAAGGACGAAAGAAAGAAAAGTTTGTCAAATTCAGTGAACGAAGAGAGATGGTGCCAAGGAACGAACGACCTCAGAGAGAGAGAGAGAGAGAGAGAGAGGGGGGGGGGAAGGGAGGGAGGAAGGGTGGAAAAGGATTGACTGATGAAAAGAGAGAGGGAGGGGAAGAAAGAAGAGAGACTGCTGGAGTGGGGCAGAGGATAATTAGTGAAGAAGTAATAATGTGGGAAAGGAGAAGTGACAGAGGAAGCCTGCTTGAGAAAAACAGACGTGATGGTGCAATTTCACAGCCACAGACTTTATAGACCCCTCATGATAGGGACGCCTCTAGTAGTCCATTCCTGATAACGACAGGCGATTTTATTCAACTGGGTATAGAATATAGGAGATTGAGAGGGATAGTACTGTGGCAATTAACCCTCTCACTGTTGAGAATCTCTAGTATAAAAGCCCAGCTAAACACAGACGATTTTCCTTACCCAAAATTGAGGAGGAGGAGAAAATAATGGAAAAATGAAAAGAAGAAGGTAATGGAGAAGTGGCAAGGAAGAGGAGAAGTTAATGAAGGTGAGAAGATGAGTAGGAAGAACCATGGGAGTGAGAAGGGTATGAGAAGGTAGAGGGATAAAGTCTATGAGGTGAGGATAACGTGTGTGTGTACGTGTGTGTGTGTGTGTGTGTGTGTGTGTGTGTGTGTGTGTGTGTGTGTGTGTGTGTGTGTCGTGAGAGAGGTCTGGGAGGGAGGGAGAGAAAGGGATGGAGGGAGATGATGATATTCAGGGAGAAAGGGGAAGATGGAGGGAGACAGAGAGCTCCATGAAGGGAGGGAGCGATGGAGGGAGATAGAGAGATCCAAGAGGGAAAGGAAGGAGACAGAGTGAGGGTCGGAGTAATGAAGGAACATAAACCCAGACAAAGTGGTAGAGAAACCTAGAAAGAAAAGAAATAAAGAACTATGAAAACTGAAGGAGGAGAAACCTAGGGGAGGAGAGAGAGAGAGAGAGAGAGAGAGAGAGAGAAGTGGAATAAAGTCCTGGGAAGGAGGTAGAGTGGTAGAGACATCCAAGGAGAGAGCAAGAGAAGTGAAGCGAGGGAGAAAGGGAGGGAAGGGGATAAGAAGGTAGAGAAATTCAGGAAGGGTGGAAGGGAGAGAGATACAGGAAGATAGGAAGGGAGAGAAATGCAGAGAGGGATGGACGGAGATGGAGAATTCCAGGGAAGCAGGCAAAGAAACCTACGGAGGGAGGGAAGGATGGAGGTAGAGGGATCTAAATTTGGGGGAGGCGGTGGAAGAATCAGTAGAGAGGTGGCCTGCAGTCCTAATGGACCCAGGGCCCCCGTTGGGGCAGGGAACAGTTTTAGGATAAGAATTTCACAAAAGCAGACTTTACTGATCAACCAGAAGACCTGCCGACATTTCGTAAAAGCACCCCGCTAAAACCAATACACCAGTCCCGTATGAGACAGCCCTAGCACGTATTCAGTGTGGACGGCGGGTGTTAGTGTCGAAGTGCTGACATGTAGAGGTGCATGGTATTCAGGAGGACTACTGGGCCTTGGGAGCAGGCTGTGAAGCCAATGCCCAGAATCGGACACACACACACACACACACACACACACACACACACACACACAAAAACAGAAAAGAAGGGAGGGAGGGAGGTGAAAAGAGATCCAAAGGGGAGGGAGGGAAGGGGATGGGGGGATGAAGGAGAGAAGGAGATTTAAGAGTGGAAGGACAGTGGAGAAAAATGGATTAGTGGGAGTGGAGGGGGAGAGAGAGGCCGTGTGGGAAGAAAGGAGCCTGGAGAGTGGAATTGGGGTCAGGCCTTAACCCCTTCACCACGAGAGGTTTAATGTAAGTAACAAGAAATAGACTGAAGGAAATGGCATCGTACTGAGAGGGATTAATGGAGGTTTTTCTGATCCTTCCATCTGTCTTAAGATGTATAAGAGCGTTTAGACAAGATAGATTGAAGGATTGATAGATAGATAGATATATAGACAGAAAAGTAAATAGATAGACAGTGAGTGAGTGAGGGAGTGAGGGAGAGTGGGAGGGAGAGGGGTAGGGAGTAAGGGAATGAGGGAGAGAGTGGAAAAGTTAATGTAAAAAGTAGATGATACCTTTATGAAATGAAAATGAATATGAAGGGAGCTATTTTTGACAGCCTGCCTAACGATGATCTGAAATGTCCAGAGTAATGTTAAATTTTTCAGTTATGCTATCCTTAAAAACGGGAAGGATATTATTTATGCTTTAGTTTTATTATATTTTTTTTAAGACAGACGAAGATCCCTAACCCTTTCCAGCTCAGGTAATAGCCAATTGCAGCCATCCTGGATGTTTCATTTAATCAACAAGCAAGCAGACATATTTCTCCCTCTTGACAAACTTTCATCGAATTTTATATAACCACGACTCAGGTTTGTAGCATTTGAGAGTGTGATGATGTAGGGACGTCAGTGAATGAAGAGAAGTATTAAAACACGTCTGGATAGATAACAGTGTCATCCTACTTTCCATAACACGATTAACAAGGAGGCAGAAAGATCAAAGTTCGTTTTTTCTTTCTCACTTTCTCTTTTTTCCCCATCATGTGTTTCAGAAATAATGAAAAAGAAAATGGGGGTTTACTCTTTTCCTTCGCCATCTCAAGCTTATTATACAATCGTCAGTATATGAACTAAAATTTGCTCCATTACCATCATGCTCTCTGTTATATTGTTTTTCTCTTTCTCTTGGAGGGAGCAATCTTGCGGGGTTCTGGCCTTTGGTTCTTTCTTCCCTGCATTAAAAATACTATGAAAAAAATAACCCTCCATCCGGGCTGTTTGTATATAAGTTACGTGAGCGATCCAGTTCCATCATGTGAAAAACTGGCCATATTCATTGGTCATTCTGGGTAAATGTTCCCTTAGCCAGACTTTAAGGGGAAATATTACCTTCCAAGCCTGAACGCCGACCAAGCCTTCCCTCTGCTGAATGAGGGGCCGGAAAGTTGAAATGACTTTGTAGGATGTGCATTGTGCGCTAATTACTATAATGAATTGAATTTACTGGGCATTTAATTAGGGGGAAAAATATGAGAGAGGAACGGTATAAGAGGAAGGATAAGATGAAAATTTGGCTGGATAAAGTAAGATTGTCGAGTGAAATTGGAAAAGCTTGAGTCTGAGAAAGAGGCACAGGCGGAAGTGAGAAAAATGTCTTTCATGGCCAGAGAAAGAAAAAGAAGAAAACAGACCAGAAGAAAACAAGGATGTAAATTGCGCATATTCTTCGTTCGCTCCGGTGGAAAGGAGAGAGAAGAAAAACACATGCGGGAAATGAAGAAGAAAAAAGACAGAAAAAGTAACTTAGAGATGAAAATAAACACAAAAGGAGTTATAACTGGAAAAAATAGTAAAGAAAAATGATTCCCATTATTAATTCGTTTTGAGGGGAAAGGAAAGAAGACATGATGAAAAAAGAAATGGGAAAAGGAAGTGAATGAAACTTGGAGAAAAGAGAAAGCGGGAAATCCTACAGAGAAGAAGACGAATTTTGAAATATAGTGATAAGGAAACTGGAAAAAAAGAAAATTTAACAAAGAAAAATTATGCCCCCAAAAAGGTGGGTTTTGATAAAATTAACAGAATAATGCTAGAAAAACAAACGATGGGATAATCATGGATAGTTCACGTTCGCTAATGGGCAGAGAGAGAGAGAGAGAGAGAGAGAGAGTCACATTTAATAAGCATCTTCACGATTTTAGTTATTCATCTATTTATTCATCCAATTATTGGTGCACGAGGGGGACACTTTTACCTGGTGGCAGACATAACCGGACGGTGAAGTTGCCCCGTTATACAAATTTCCCTCAGCTCCCTCCCTATCCCTTGAGAGTAGGACGGTGGGCTGCAGGAGAGGGGCAGCTTCAGCCAGCAGTCCACTGGGTTCACAATCAGATGAAGCTGGACCATTGCTACTATTACTACTGCTGCTTCCATTACTACTACTACTACTACTACAACTATTGTTGCAGCTGCTGCTGCTGCTGCTGTTGTGATATTTATGCCTCCGTTCCACCTATAGTGGAGGAGGCATTGATTGGTCTGTCCGTCCGTGCGTGCGTGGGTGCGTGCGTGCGTGGGTCTGTGCGTCCGTAACACGTGTGGGCGCGATATCTCGAATTCATCACCAGATTTCCACCAAACTTTTGTCAGTGGTACAGCATGAGGAGATGAGTTGATTAGATCAGCTAGGTCAAGGGGTCAAAGATCATGGACATATCGGGTCTACTTAGTTTACCCTTGTAGCTACGATATCTCCTGAACCCCCCAGCGGGTTTCAACCAAAGTTCTGTCAGTGATAAACTTAGTCTACCCTTGTGGGCACGATATTTCCTGAACCCCTTGACGGGTTTCAACCAAACTTTTGCCAATGATACAGTATGAAGGGACGATGAACTGATTGGGTCAGCACGGTTATCGAGGTTGTATGGCGAGTCCGTGCTCCAGGCATGGCGGGGCATACCAAGCGACGCTCTGCGTCGACAGCTCTGGGCCCAAGTTCTCGGCGTATCCCATTATTGAGTTTTAAAGTAACTAATGGCTGTACGAGAGAGAACGGATGCATAAAAACAGAAAGTCACACAGAGCCTGAGCTCCAGAAAATACATGAACACGGTACTCAGCAGGACAATCTCGCTTCACGGTACTTCTCTTCCTTTCCCCTGGGCACTCCCTCTTGCACACACCACCTCAGATTTTCTTGCCCGGAAAAGTTGGTCTGCAAAGAACTATATTTTTTGGGGTGAGTTGAGCAGGAGGATAGAGATTGGAAAAAAATTTAAGAGGAGGAGAATGAAGTTACGAGGGTGGGGGGCAGTGGAGGGGAGGAAAAGGACTATTGAAGGTAGTAGGGAAGAGAAGGGTAAAGAATTAGGTAGATATGAGAAGGAAATCACGAGAGGAAAAAGAGAAAAACTGTTATTGAAGGGAGTATGAAAGAGGAGAGGGAGGACGAAGGAAAATATTAAGAGAAGATAGGTACGAGAGGAAAGAGGGAGGCAGAAAAGAGAAGGAAAAGGAATATTGAAGCCAGTATGGAAAAGGAGAGGGAAGAGGGAGGCTGATATATGGAGAAAGTAGATAGAGACGAAAAGGTGGAGGCAAGGGAAAGGGAGGAATGGGATTACTGAGGAAAGGAAACAAGCAGGAAAGATGAAGATGAAGATAAATATTAAACTGAGTGTGAGAGAAATTTTACCTTCTCAATGACGGGGAACTCAATTTTTCTGCTTCACCTAAAGGCAGACGATTTTATTCAGCTGAGAACGACTATAGTCACCTGAGAGCGTTGATATTGTCACCATTAACCATTTATGGTTTGGGCAAGTCTAGTATTCTATTCATTCTAAAGCCAGACGATTTTATTCATCTGAGAATGAGTAATAGGAGCCTGAGAGTCTTAAGGTGACGTGGGGAAGTGAAGATGAAGGGCTTTTTTTTTTTTTCCATTTGCCACAAAAGACTCCATAGCACTTCTTCCTTTGTCATGTATTTCTATATTGCTCTATAACTAAGATGTATTTGCGTTTTTCATGTTGCTATTTCCACAGTATTCTACTCTTTTTAAAACATTCACAGCCATTATTAACCCTTTCACTACCAGGGGCGTAATTTGGGCTAATTAAATAAATAAATACGTAAATACATAAATCCAGATAAAATTAACCTTAAAAAATACTTCAAAAAACCGTCTTGTGATATTGCTGTCTTTCGAACATCGACATACTCTTTTCCATTAATAAAAAAAAGCATAATAAGATCCATCAGGAGAAGTAATTCGCTAATGAAAAGGTTTTGCGGAAAATCTTAAGCCAACAAGAATATGACCCAAACGAGAGTAAAAACAAAGAGCAAGTAAAAGAATCGTAAAAATGGAATAGGCGATCGAGAGATGCAATTTGATTAAACTTGAACACCGAAAATCTGGAAGGACTAAAAAAAATATATATAAAAAAGAAAAAAACGCCGGGGAGGCATAAAAAGTGAGATTAGAGATAAAGACGTCGATCGGTAAAACGAAAGATCAGAGAAAAATTAAGGAAACTAGAGGAAAGGTCTGATCTGACAACAGACAAGGAGAAGGATAAGTACAGGTTGGAAGACTGGAAGGTAAAGATTAGAGAATTAAGAGGGAGTTTGAGGAAGGAAGTGAGAGAAAAGGTACAACGAGGAAATGGGGTTGCAAATAGTCACATAAAAAATCCGTTCTCTTCTCTTGCCTCTGTTTCATGACTAAAATTCACAGACATGCGAATGTGGTCTAGAGGACTGAGATGCACATTATTATTCATATATGGGTGATCATATATACATGTACAGATATAATAAATAAAACAAATGGTAGACAGATAGATAACTAGGTGGAGATAAGGAGATAGAAAGACAAATACACTTAAAGGTAGGTAGACAGACAGCTGGTTATCAAAATAATGAAAGGAGATCAGCATGAAGAAAGGAAAGACTATAAAATTCGGGAGAAGAAAACAAGAGAGAATAAAAGAGGCATGAAATAAGATGGGAGCAGATGGAAGCACAATAGAGAGCAACTTGGCGTGAAGAAAGAGAGGCAACAAAGATGAAAGGCTTCTTTAGAAATGCAGAATAATGGAATGGAGGGAGGAGAGGAAAAATAAGGCAAAGGAGAAAAACGAATAAAATAGTAATAAAGTGTAACCCGGAAATGGGGCTTAATATTATCTTGCTCTTTATGTTTATCTTTCATCTCTTATAAACGATTTTTTCTGTAATATGCCAGTCCCTCTGCCACAAAAAAAAAACTGCATTTGGGGAGCTACGAGGCTGTTTGCATCTCAAGTGGTCGAAAGTGGGATCGATTAACTATGCCAACCCGAGGACGTTTTTATTTTATTCATCTTGCCAGCTTTCGAAGAACATCCGCCGTGACAGGGTAAATGAAGGTCGTATCTAAGATCTCCATTCCGAAAAGCCATGGAGTAATAAAATTGTCCGTAGGCAGCAAGAATATAGTAAAGAAGAAAACATGAGATAGGAGGAATTAACCGGTTCGTAACAGCAAGTTGCCTTTGAGTTTAAATACGAGAAGGAAGGACAATAATATGGCTCTGTGTGAAAAGGGTTTGAGAAGCGGAGTGATGAGAGATCAACAAAGGAATAGATATGTGGAGAGAGAGAGAGAGAGAGAAGTATTAGAAGCAGGTTCACTGTCAGGAGAAAGAGGCCGAGTTAATGCAAGAAAGATGAATAGAGGGATCAAATTTACCTGGTTCTGAGAATTGGGTGAAAGGAGAGAGAGAGAGAGAGAGAGAGAGAGAGAGAGAATTAGGTTTCAAGTCTCCGGGGTCGAGAACACGTTTCCTTTAATTAAAAACTTGAAGCAACTCCAGCACTCTTAAATTACACTCAAGCCTTTACCTGGCTCTGTTTTCCTCCGCTTATTTTGCCGACGTTTTATTAATCCATTCGACCTTTTGTAATCCGATATTTGTTATGGACTATGAGGTAGTGTAGTTTTTCTTTTCTCTATCTTAATTTTTTAACCTTTTTACTTTTATTTACACTGCCATATGAATAACTGATTTTGCCCTTGTTAAGGAAGAATACACTTGCACTTGACTAATTATTTATTTGATTTTTTTTTGTGGTGGGGGTGCACAGACCTGGATGAACCTTTCGTGTAAGGAACTTCTGATCAGGTTCTGTACGTGGTGAAGCTTAACTGCGCTTGATAAGGGCAGTCCTGTGTCATACAGTTATGGAACAAGCAGATAACGTCATGATTGTTTTGTGGAATCGTATTGCTAAGATCATTGCCTTTACATTTTGCTCCTGTTATTCACTGAAATAAAAGCCATTTTGTGTGTGATATCAAAGCTCATGGGTCCAACAATAATTCAGCTCATGATGATGTTTCTGTTTTTTGCATTCATTTGTTTTCCTTCCTCCTTCCTGTTATTGAAAAAAAATCTTAGTACAGTGAATGTGTACTTACCTTATTAAATTAACTTGCTACAAGTTTGTCTCTTTCCTTTAATTAGTAGTTTTAAGTATCTAAACATTAGCAAAGCTGAGTCACTGTTCACAAAGAGACCTAAGGTTAGACAACTATATCTCGTTCGAAGCAAAAATTGTTTGATTAAGTAACTGTCCATCATCAGGGTATACGAAAATTCACGTTACTGACAAAAAAATGTCAAGTAATTTTGACTTTATCCAGTTGCCTGAGGAAAGAAACCCCCCCCCCCATCTGGGTCACATTAATATGCTTCTCATTTGATCTGTATTCACCACAATGATTCTTGATATCAGTCATGTCACTCCATTGCCACACGGAGGTATAAAATAAAAAAAACAGGCACTTATCTCATATTCATTCCTCTTCCAACTCATGGATTCAGTTTTTGACTCACTTTCATACCACCAACCACTCTTCTTCCATGTTTTTCTTTTACACATTTTCTCTTCCTCATTATCACTACATTAAGATAATATAATTCGTTGTCTATTATATTGTGTTACTTTCTTCCAAACGTCGTTCAGTTTTTACAGTAACTACAGTGACTCAAGAAAAGAAATGTGAACTAATATGAGAGGATCCATTTCAGTGTTGGCAAACAGTATGGCATCATCTGCACCCATTAGGCTATGTAAGTCCATCTTTCACTGTCCTTCAACAGGTTTACTCCTCTTGCCATCACTTTTATTTTGGTCACTTTTATACCTTCGGTTATCAGCGTCCCTGTCTTTAAAATATAATCATGTTAATCAGATTCACATTTATTCAGTTAACAACCTTTTTTTTACAGTCACTTCGAAACGGACTCAAGCATCATTTATAAGACCCAGTGAAGAGTCGGCAGGCGTATCATCTACTGTAAGTATTGCACTCTGATTCCTTTAAATATGCACGATTACTATGCTCAGCTCACTAAAATATAAGTCTTCATGTACACTTGCTTATATTGTTACTAAATCCATTACTGTACAGAACTTCAAGCTCAATATTTCCATTTTGTACAAAGAGTTTTAGCTGTTTTCTCGTGGTGAGGTCTGGTTCTACGGTGGTCCAACCATAAATGGACTGTGACGATACTTATGACTGTTCTGAACACTGATTTTAATACTGGGTCAATCCCTCTCAGTTAGAGGGATCCACAGTTTCCTATGGGTGCGTGAAGCCGTTGTGGATTTGAAAGTGTTACGAAATGAAGTTTGGACATCAGTAAGTGGATAATAACAACAGCATTTGTTGTGGATCATTAAAGAAAAGTGCAACACAAATGATACCTTGACTGATGTAAGTTTTTACATATTTCAGCGACAGAACGAATGACGGACACAGTAGGAATACACTGTAATGATAATTATGAAGAATAGGTCAACATTCTGTCTGATATTGTACGTCTGGAAAAATCTACAGATAAAAATGGAAATGCATTTGAAAAGGTAGTCTGGATTAGTTCATTACAGTATTATATTGACAATTTGTAGATTGACTGAACTTACAAAGCCTTATTGTTTACTGATGCAATTTAAGAACCTTCAGATAATGTAATCTTGGAGGAAATACTGGGTACAGTAAACCGAACTCATGATGTGAAGTTTCTAATTCGGAAGGTGTGGAAGGTAGATATGTTTGTTTGTTGAGGGGGGGGAGGGAAGTTGAACTTTAATTGTCGATTGTTGAAAAAAGGGCAACGTGTGTCCTTGTGAGAAAGCTTAAAACGAATGGCTTAAGATATAATTAGATGGTAACATAAAGAAGCCGTTTTACTTCGCATAACAAATGGGAAGAGGAGAAAGGGTCCCTTGTGTGTGAGGCCTTGGAACCACAGGCTTAGGGCATAATTATGTAATTACGTAACTTAGGTTTTTATTTTACCATACGCAACATGAGGGGAGAGAAAGGGGAGTTACTTTAGGCCCCAGGTCCCCAGTGAGGTCACAAAGTGTTGCCACACCACTTGTTGACATGAGAAATTAGGTTCAGAATAGGGATGAGTTTTTGTTGCATGTATTTAAATTGATGAGTTGATACAGGAAGTAATGTGTGTGTGTGTGTGTGTGTTTTTTTTTTTAACTAAGGTTTCTTATATCATTTTGCATTTTGTAAGAAACAATGCACCTTTAATGTTTGAATCCGTAATGTGATACTTACCATGAAATGTTACATAGAACATCTCGCCGTTAATTAACATGGTAATGAAATGACAAGCATACCGCTCATACTGCACGATACGATGAAAAGGGAGAATTCCAGGCTAAGAATGGCTTATACCTATGAGTTATCAATTCTGTAATACCTTTCTCTAGTAAAAAAAAAAAAAAATGCTCGTTCATAATTTCACCAAGTGTTTTAATTACTATCATGTATCATAGTTCACCCTTGCTATATAGAAAAACGAAATTCACTCGAGAAATCGTACCTGCAACGATTTGCTTGCATGTTTTACCGTTCTCTGTGACGGAGAATTGAAATCCCTTAGCCCTGTGATAACTAGCAATTTTCTTAGCTTGACTAAAATCGCCTAGCACCGTGTAATCCTTTTTTTTATTATTATTGTTATTATACACACCTGTTAAATAGTTAAATTGCTTTCTTTTCTTTTTTACCTGTCAGCTCACCCGAAGCTTTTCAGTGCACGATTTTTCTACAAGGCCTTCAAATTTTGGCCATTATTCTGCTTTACCCCCCTTTTTGTGCGATAATATATATACTACGTACATGTAGTTTTATAAAGTTTGTCCTTGCTTTTTAGCTAAATTCTTGTTCCGACATACTACCGTTTCTCCTCAGTCATTCTATTATAATCTGTATGTACTTATTGCATTCCGGTGTAATATTATGAATTATACATTTCACTGTCCTCACACTGCATTTTCATATTCCACAACACAATACAACAGTGTTTATTTTGACTGATACTATTTGTTGCCCATCACGTTATTCTTGTTGCAGTCTGTCTGTAACTGGAGAATACTCTTATGACTAGTTCCATCAAAGTCAAAGCTCATTCTGTCAAAGCTCACTGCTCTGTTTGAGTGCAGTCATCTTCGAGGTTTAGGCGAGGACGTTGTTTCTGATGTCAGTTATTCCACTCACTAGTTACCCAAAGGTGCCATCCACGTTATACGCAGCCACTTATGCCTTAACCCTCTCGTGGTCAGAACAACTCTTCTATCCCAGCAAACGCCAAACGGTTTTATTCAACTGAGTGAGTCATGGAAGCCTGCGAGTGCTAATACTGGTACCGTTTAGCATTTCAAGGTGGGGGTAGCTCTAGTATTAATGCTACCAAAGACAGACGATTTTCTTCATCTGAGCGAGCCATAGGAGCCTGAGAGTGTTAATATCCACCGAGTGCAGTTTGACCTCTAGGGTATTTTCCATTTTTTTTTTTTTTTTTTTTTTTTTTTTTTTTTTTATGCGAGGAAGAAGGAACCAAAGGCCATGAGCCCGCAGTAACAGTTCCCTCCAAGAGAAAAACAAAATACAATAGAGAGCCAAATTCAAGATCCGATCATTTTGAGATGCCTGGACACACTACGTTTGAAAGACTGGAGATCATAGGCAGGAGGAAATACAGACAGAGGGAGACAGTTCCAGAGCTGACCTGTTGCATAAATGAAAGACTGGGAGTAACGGTTAACTCTTGCATTAGAGAGTTGGACAGAAAAGGGATGAGAGTTTGCTGCCAGACGGGTGCTACGCGCCCGTCGTAGAGGTGGAGGAATGCAAGCAGACAGTTCAGAGGAGCAGTGACCATTAAAGTAGCGATAGAAAAGAGATAAAGATGCAACAGAAAGTAAGTGAAGAGACAGAGGTTGAAGGGAGTCAGTAAGAGGAGGAAAGTTAATGAGACAAAAAGCCTTTGACTCCACCCTATTGAGAAGAGCTGTATGTGGGGAGCCTCCCCACATATGAGAGTTATACTCCACACAGGGGTGGATAAAACCCCTGTATAGAGTCAACAATTGTGCAGGGGTAAAGAAAGAACGGAGTCGGCTTTAGCACACCCAATCTCTTGGAAGCAGATTTTACAAAATGTAATATGATCTTTCCAAGATAAGTCCCGAGTGAATGAAACCCCAAGCATGTTCAAGGATGATGCAGGATTAATCTGAATATTATTAAACATTAGTGGGTATACCTGTGGAAGATTTTGTCGGGTTGATAGGTGTAAGAACTGAGTCTTAGATGCATTAAAGACAACCATATTATTTTTACCCCAGTCAGAGATATGAGCCAAGTCAGACATTAGGGTGCCATAGCCTCATCCCTTGTTTCTTGAAGTAACTGTTGAGATGGGCGTTGCGGGAACCGAATGGAAAGATGAAGGGTGGAGTCATCAGCGTATGAGTGGATAGGGTTAGATGTACAGCTTAGAAGATCATTGATGAATAAAAGGAAGAGAGTTGGTGATAGGACAGAGCCCTGAGGAACACCACTGTTGATAGATCTAGGAGAAGAACGATGGCCGTCTACGACAGCGGCTATAGAACGACCAGAAAGGAAGCTAGCGATGAAGGCACAGATAGAAGGATAGAAACCGTAGGAGGGCAGTTTGGAAATTAAAGATTTATGCCAGACTCGATCGAAAGCCTTTGAGATGTCAAGTGCAATGGCAAAGCTTTCGCCAAAGTCCCGAAAGGAGGATGACCAGGAGTCTGAAAGGTAGGAGAAGATCGACAGTGGTGCGTCCCTGACTGAACCAATACTGACGATCGGAAAGAAGGTTGTGATAGGAAAGATGCCTTAAAATTTTTTTATTAAGAATTGACTCGAAAACTTTTGAAATACAGGACGTTAAAGCAATTGGACGATAGTTGGAGGGTTGGGAGTGGTCACCCTTCTTTGGGACTGGCTGAATGAGAGCAAACTTCCAGCAAGAAGGAAAGGTACAAGTTGACAGACAAAGGCGAAATAGTTTGCCTAGGCAGGGTGTAAGCACAGAAGCACAGTTTTTGAGAACAACAGGAGGGACTCCATCAGGCCCATATGCCTTGTTAGTACTGAGGCCAGTAATGGCAGAAAATACATCATCAACTGAAGAAATTTTAATGTCAGCCATGAGGAAGTCAGAGGGGGAAGTGATGGAGGAACAGCACCGGAATCGTCTAAGGTGGAATTGGAGGAGAAAGTTCAGTGCGAAGAGATCTGCTTTATCAGTAGAAGAAACAGCTACAGAACCATCAGAGTAGAAAAGAGGAGGGAAGGATGATGAGGTAAAGTTGTTAGAAAGATTTTTGGCAAGGTGCCAGAAGGAGCGAGAAGAATTGAGTTGGAGAGTTGAGAGCATTTAGTATGGATGAAATTATTTTTTAGTAGAGCGAAGAACAGACTTAGCACGATTCCGGGGCAGAAACGTAAAGATTATGTGATTCAGGGGTGGGTTGGCTCCGGCACCTTTTGTAGGCCTTCTCCTTGTTGCGGACAGCATTAGAACAAGCGTGATTAAACCAAGGCTTTCTTGCGTTAGTCAAAGGATATGAGAAAGGAATGTATGCTTCCATGCCCGAGAGAATAACCTCCGTAATGCGCAAGGCACACTCAGATGGCTCACGGCCATGGAAGCAATAATCATTCCAGGGAAAATCAAAGAAGTACTGCCTGAGGGCCTCCCAGTCCGCAGCTCCAAAATGCCAGAGACGACGTTTCCCTGGAGGGTCCGCAGGCCGTACTGGAGCGATAGGACAGGTTAAGGTAATAAGGTTGTGATCGGAGGAGCCCAACGGAGAGAAAGATTAACAGAGTAAGCAGAAGGATTAGTTGTGAGGAAGAGGTCAAGTATGTTGGAGCTCTCTCCAAGGCGGTCAGGGATACGGGGTAGGTGCTGTACAAGCTGCTCTAGGTCATTAAGGATAGAAAAGATGTAGGCTTGTTCACCAGGTGGATCAGTGAAAGGAGTGGAGAGAATAAGGTGGTGGTGAACATTGAAATCTCAAGAATGGAGATTTCAGAGAAAGGAGAAATGGACAGAATGTGTTCCATCGTAGAAGTAAGATAGTCGAAGAATTTTTGATAGTCAGTAGAATTAGGGATAAGTAAACAGCACAGATATATTTAGTCAGAGAATGACAGGAAAGCCGAAGCCAGAGAGTGGAGAATTCAGAAGAATCAAGTTCAGGAACACGAGAGCAAGATAAGTCGTTGCGTATGTATACACAACAGCCACCTTTGGCTTTGAAATGAGTATAGAGAAAGTAGGAGGATACAGAAAAGGGTTTGCTGTCAGTTGCCTCAGACAGCTGAGTCTCCGTTAGAAAAAGAAGGTGAGGTTTAGAGGAGGAGAGGTGGTGCTCAACAGAGCGAAAGTTAGATGAAAGGCCGCGAATGTTGCAGAAATGAAGAAGAAGAGAGTCAGACAGTGGTTCCAGGCACCTCGAGTCGTCACCGGGAGAGGGGCAGATGGCGGGGCATTTATGGTCCCCCCCTGGGGACTCCGGGAGGCTGGGTGAATCAACGCCATTTTGGTTAATTTTGAATAGGAAGTGTAGTGTGTACTGTGCATGTAGTTTGGTGAAGATAGATAGAGAAATTTGTACTGGAGAGCATGCTGGCCTACTCTCTGTGTAACTGAGACACTGAAAAAGTTCAGCAAAGGGGAATGGTCAGGAACTAGTCCTGAGGGCTGATGAAACGGGAGCTCCAGCACTCCCTGTCATCAGCTTTCCATCCACCTCGGGAGTACTGCCCTGCTCGACTGGTGCTACAGTCTACTCCTCTACTGGAGGTCATCTAGTTTAATTAGATTTCTTTTAAATATTTTCTTAACAGTGTGTGTGTGTGTGTGTGTGTGTGTGTGTGTGTGTGTGTGTGTGTGTGTGTGTGTGTGTGTGTGTGTGTGTGTGTGTGTGTGTGTTTTGCTTTACTGATGGCATTGTTTCTTCTTCCCTCCAAAATCTTACACTCTTTATCTTTTCCTCTTTCCTTACAAATCCTAATCACTCTAAATTCATCTGTGCTTCTTATTAATATGCTTAACCTTTTCTTCTTTTCCTCTATAACAGCGTCTTATATTCATCACCTATCCTTCTCCCTCCTTTCATCTCCCTTACATTCGCTACTTTTCTTTCTCTCATTCTTCTCTTCTTCCTTCATTTCTCAAGCATTCATTACCTTACGTCTTCTCTCCCTTTTCGCTTCCCATCCTTCTCCTTCATTCCTTCAGTATTTATCACCCTTCTTCGTTTCCTCTTCATTACCATTCCATCCTCCCTTTCTCCGTGATTACTCTTCCTTTCCTCTCCATCACTCAGTGCCACACCTTCACAGCCCTTCATTTCCATCACCTTTGCCACTTCTCTTTCCCTCCTCTTTCCTTCTTCTTTACCTTCCCTCCCTCCATTCTCTTCTGCATCTCTTTCTTCTTCTCTTCTCCACTTTCTTTTCTCCTTCCCTTTTCCTCCATCATTTCTCTCCTCTCTTTCATTCTTCATACATTCATCTTTCTTCTTCCTCCCAAACTCCTTCACTGACCAATTCCCCTTTCATTTCCTTCATTCCTACAAACTCATCATCTCTCTTCTCCTCTCCTCTCCTTCATTTCCTCCTTCCTTCACCTCCTTTCTAGCTTGTCCTCCTCCTCCTCCTCCTCTCCTTCATTTCCTCTTCCTCCTCTTCCTTTATTTCCTCTTCCTCTTCCTCTCTTCTTTAGGCCTCGGGGTGTACAAACAAAAGGAGGCTTGTTCATGTTGCTCCTCTCTCTCTCTCTCTCTCTCTCTCTCTCTCTCTCTCTCTCTCTCTCTCTCTCTCTGTATCTATCTATCTATCTATCTATATATATATATAGGTATATAGATAGATAGATAGATAGATAGATAGATGTCTGTTCATTCCTTTTTTAGTCATCTCCCAGCATCTTTCCCCTCCACTCTTCTCATGCCATAACCCTGCCAGTTACCCTGCCATCCTTCCTCATCCTCTCCCACATCCCAGCTACCCCTTTTTCCCTTCCTCTCTCCCGCCTTCACTCCCCATCCTCGCTACTATACCAATTTCACTCTAATTTGGTCCAGATTTTTGTACTTTTCCAGCTGATTTCATGTTGTTCGGTTTCAGAGAAAGGCTATGGCTCTACATGCTCTCTATAGCACTTCTTCATGACGAGCACCATATTCAGATTTTATTGTAACAGCTCAAAGCCAAGGGGGGGACAGTAATTTTAGGCCAAGTTAAAGGAAAAGTAGTATAGCTCCACTGGTAAAGCTATCATACCGACTACTAATGAAATGGTGCCCACACACCGAGAAACATTTCACACCAGTCACGTTAACTCTATTCAAAACACACGCATTTTCTATCATTCCTTTGCTATCATTAGGCAAACATATTCAACTTCTGGATGACCTTTATCTGTGAGAGGTTAATGGAGGCAGTAACTATACCCTCTTTACCTTAACTTGGCCTAAAATTGCTGTCTCTCCGTACTGAACTCTCATTTGTAATAACAGATTAACACCAGAATATGATGCTAGTCATGAAAAGTGCTGTGGAAAGGATGGAGAGCTACAGAATTGTCTTGAGCCACTGAGCTACGTGAAATAAGTTACAACAGGAAAAAATCGGGGCCAAGTTAAGGTGAAAGGATTGTAACTTAACTTTAAAAATCCATTACACAATTGAATAAGATCGCCAGGAGGAAGGAAGAACAAACTAAAATAATGCATCTTGGGATTTAGAGGGTTGAAGGTGAGTGTGGGAGAACGGGAAGCCAACATCACATACTGTAAAAACTCCCACAAGAACCATCAAGGGAGATTTTTTACGGGGCCAGACAATGAACGTGAGGAGAGTACAAACGAGAGAGATTAATAAAAGTTTCAAAGTAATTTAGGATTTTTTTTTTTCAAGGAGCCGGGTGAAGTACAGACGCAAAGAGAGAGAGAGAGAGAGAGAGAGAGAGGGGTGGTGATCCTTGTCTACCTAGTCGCCCTTTTCTCCTCTACAAACTGAGGTAATACGGGGATGATCGGTCTTCTGAAATTCCCTTTCTCTCTGAGAGTGTACGTTGCTAACTTTAACTTGACTAAAATAACCATCTCTCTATCTATAGTGTTTAGTTGGAACAATAGATTGACATTTGAATAAGATGCTAGTCATGAAGAGGTGTGTAATCGAGAGTTGTAGCAATAGGTTGGCACTATAATATGATGGTAATCGCGAAGAAGCGTTAGGGAGTACATAGGTATAGCCCACATAGGAGTACATAGGAAGTACTGATAACAGGAGACCTATTGGATCATGACGAGGTTATCTGCTGGAAAAAAAAAAAAAAACAGCTATTTCTGCTAAGATCTAAATAACTTGTAAGAGAAAAGGATTTAAAAAAAATATATGTGAAACCGTATGTCTGTTATTCTTCAGACACGTGTAAAAAAAAAAAACTAGGACGAAAATCGGGGTACGCTTTCACCTTTCAGTCATAGATTTAACCCCTTAACAGTGAGGACATCTTTTTCTCTTATTCTTGTTACCTCCAGGGTCAGATTCAGGGTTTTGGAAAAGGGGACTGGGAGCAGGATTCCTAACTAAATTACCACTTAATCTATTTAAGCAATAAAATAATCAATATACACTTGTATTTTATTTGCTGTAATCACTTTTGTTGGACTTGTGTCCCGAACCAGAACACTGCTTTCTTCTCGAAGGAATGTTATAATTCAGTTTTTCACCAATTCTGCATTTGATTTATCATATTTTTCGTTATTTGCCTGATATAACAATATAAGTGTTCCTGTACATAAATATTAGACCTGTTGTTCAGTATTAACTAAAAGCTTTATTTCCTTTATTTCTTGGTCACGATAATTCTAACATTCTATTCGAGCTAACACAAGATATATTTCAGCTGAGTTAGGCATAGAAAGCTAAGAATATAAAGCTTGTAAAGCTTGACACTGCCTATACCCTTTGTATTCTAACTTGGCCTAAGATTCCCATCTCTCCATCTCGAATGCTGAGTAGTATGAACAGATTGACGCAAGATCATGATGCAAGTCACAAAGAAGTGCTATAGAAAAGATGTAGAAGTGTAGTATTGTCTTTTTCTACCCATGAACAGCGTGAAATAAGCTGCAAATAGACTAAAACCAGGGCCAAGTTAAAGTAGTATGGTTGATTTAATGTGAACTCCGCTAAACCACACGGAGTTTCCGGGGGTAAGGAAGGAGGGAAATTTGTTGTATTTCCATCTATTGTGACTGGGTTATTTCTTGACTTTCCTTAAGTATTTAGTGTACTAGGCAATTAAATCAGTTACAAAATTCTCTTAAATGATCGCACAAAGACGGATTTTAATTGCATGTTGACCTAACCTAACCCAACCTAACCTAATTTAACCTAGCCCACCCTAACCTAACCTAACCTAAAAGAGCTTGTTAATGATGCTGCAGTTATGAGTGTCTGATCATGTATTGAATTACTCCTCTGATTCATGAAGGCAGCTACCCACCCGAACCATTTTCCAGCAACAACTTGACAAGATTAATTACCAGGCATTGTTTAATTAATGCTTCATCAGTTAGGTTAATCATTCAGCTTCTGTCACTGGCAGGAAATCACGTGGGAGAGCAAAGCAGAATATCTTAATGTATTTGTGAGTGCATGTGATGATGTTAATTAAATAGTCCCTTGAAGGTGTACACGAGCTGGACAGGTAGACAGGTAGATAAGCAACACCTACGTCTCAGTGGATGCTAAGGTATACACACATAAGCTTACACACACACACACACACACACACACACACACAGAGTTAGGGAGAAACAATTACGGAAAGATACCCACCAATAGACATGCAAATTTTTAAGAAGAAACACGTGACTACAAACGCACATGCATGGAATAAGGAAATATTACGCTTCAAAAAACGCACACACTATAAATATCTCAAAAGAAACTTATGTGAAAAGAACCACCAATGAAAGCAAGAATACAAAACACAGATTATCCTTTCCTTGGCAAGAATAACTCTAGAATTTTTTCCAGTCAACCCCAGACGATTTTATTCAGCCATAGTGATAATTCTGTTACTGTTAACCTTCACCTGGTCGGAGCAACTCTAGTAGTCTATTTTTATGTTACACCAGATTGTTATATTCCCCTTGGAGTGGGTCATAGGAGCTTCAGTGGTAAGGGGCATGACATAAACTGACGAGGACATGAAAGAATGGACAACAAACACTCATGAAAAATACATAATACCTGGAAAACAAAAGCATATAAGAGACAAATTAAAACATAAAAAGTAAGAAGCACCGATAAGAAATATACAAAACCACATTATGGCAAGTAACATAATTATTTTACCCATGAGATTCAGTATATCAATATTTTTTTCCTAGGAACTTCAGACTAACTAATCCCTAAACTAATTAATCCCTGAACTAATCCCTGAACTAACTAATCCCTGAACCAACTAATCCTTGAACTAACTAATCCCTGAACTAACTAATCCCTGAACCAACTAATCCTTGAACTAACTAATCCCTGAACTAACTAATCCCTGAACCAACTAATCCTTGAACTAACTAATCCCTGAACTAACTAATCCCTGAACTAACTAATCCCTGAACTAACTAATCCCTGAACCAACTAATCCTTGAACTAACTAATCCCTGAACTAACTAATCCCTGAACCAACTAATCCTTGAACTAACTAATCCCTGAACTAACTAATCCCTGAACTAATCCCTGAACCACAAGCGAGAATACTCTTGTCGTTCAGGGATTTTTAATGGCTGTATCTAACCTTTCCAGTTTAAGAAATTTCCCCAAATCGTACCAAAATCATCTGTTAGTAGCTGGAATTATATATAAATGACGTCCTCAGCCTGAAATGTAAAAGATAATATACTAGACACAAGACAAAAACATATGGTACAGAGAAAGGAAAAGAGCAGTGAAAAACGTCACGGCCACTAGGACACACATATAGTACGTGAGCCGCTCAATATAAACGTTATCATTATCATTACCATCACCATCGTAATCACGCCAACTCTAATTCCCACTCAAGAGGTAGCGAGAAATAGGATCCAAAAACTAAGAGGAAAAACAAGAACAAGAGGACTATTAAGCAGCGTACATAGTAATTTTGATCACTCATTCATGCGTCATCCAATTCTAGTATATTTTGAGTTTATTTCACAAGCAAGAAATAAAAAAGGAAAAAAACCACAAACACACATCAGTAGAAAGCAAAAACGTACACGACACCCGCATTGCGTAATATTAAGATGAAAAACAGACAGTGCGACCATGGAAATACACAGATAAGCTACATACACATCAGAAACACACAACAAACAAAATACACTGATACATGACAAAAAACCACGGGCCAGAACAACACAAACCAGACTTCAATAAATCACCATCCCCCTTCCCCCAAGAATAAACACACACACACACACACACACACACACACACACACACACACAGAAAAGCATAACAGGAACATTCATCATCGCTGCAACACCCCAAAGAACCATGCAGTATATATAAACGTTGTACACTAAAACGCGCGCAGCATATATACGCAGCCGATAAACACGAATATCGAAAAACAGCTCGAATAAAACAACCAAGAAAAATACCTACGTTTCAGACAAACTAACCCCACAAAAATATCCTTATCACAAACATAAATATGGAGAGAAACACGACACCAGAAAAACACACACACACACACACACACACACACACACACACACACACACACACACACACACACACACACACACAGTTCTGACTTGCACATGAATCAGTAAGTCGTGCGTCATGCGTATATATATGCAGCCCATGAAAACAACCTTCACAGAAAGATCCACCACCCTGAAAGACACCCTGCATAAAAACGAACCAGTCTGCAACTCTTTGCCACAATAGCACACACGCAAACAAGCACACCGCACTTTTTCCTAGCGCAGACAGAAAAGAGGCCACTCCACCTGCGTCTGGCTTTCGCACGGCCGCAGAGAAGGAGGGAAGAAAGGAAAATAAAAGTGGGTGGCAGCTTTTGTCCGGGTGCTCTCGGGTTTCCTCTCACCCTCCGAAAATATTTATATAAAAGAGAAGCCAAGGGAAAAAGTGCGTGACCCGATCTCAACCCTCCGATCAAAGAATGGAACACCTTTCAGCATGAGAATATATATAAATATATATATATAGATAGATAGATAGATAGATTGATAGATAGATAGATATAGATAGATATAGATACATAGATAGATAGATAGATAAACAGATGTAAACGATAAACTTCACAAACAGGTATCTTTCCATTCCCCGGGAGAGGGGGGAGTAAGTCAGTAGCAAGGCACCTAATGATTTTTTTTATTATTTAATGTTGATCTCTTACATTCTTAAAATAATGTTCACAACTTGCACATCTGTACAATACATCAGTCATGCTAAAAACATACCACTAGAGACATATACAAGCCACGAAACAGAGTCATTTCTTCTAAACATTTCATCTATATCTTATTTTTTATCTTTTCGTGATTCGCAACTTCTAACATCGTAAAAATGTATTACAAACCACACCTATATCAACGTAAGCCTCATAGTGGACGTTACCATTCATATTTTTGTGACAGTTAATTCTAATACGATATCCACATATAATGTAAGTGTATTGCATGATTTGGTTTATTCTGAAGCCCTATTCCTCCCCTGATCCTACTGTCTTTATTTAGTCACTTAATGAGGCTCCTCTTGATGTTTTTTTTTTTTCCCCTTTATTCTGTCGCTGTTTCTCCTTTGTCACTTCTTTTCCATGAGAAACTGAATATGCTGCCTATATATCAGTTAATTTGATGGCGACTTTTACTATCTCTGTACAACAGTGACTTGATTTTATATATTCTGCTGTTAATATTACTGAACATTTTTCTTGATTAACGCATGCAATTTCATTGTTATATCATTGCATAGCTAACGTTTTCATATTATGCAACCAATGTTTATCATTTTACAGTCCAGTATTTTAAAATATATTTGTCAGTTTTGGGCCCAGTAAAACAATTTATCGAGATCATTAAAGCATGGGCCATTGGAGGGCTATATCCACTCTTTCATCATTATTGTTTATCATCATCAAATATGCATATTTTGCAACGCAAGTAAAGTAAACCTCGTAAAAAAAAGAAAATCGGCACTAAATCTTCTGTTACAATTTATTTCACTTGTAGCATCCGATTTACAGATATTTAACCCTCCAGTCCAAGGAAATTATACTTCTTTATAGGTTGGAGCCGGTGGTTGAGGGTATTCTGAGGGATGAACAGGCTGGTTTTAGAAAGGGATGTGGTTGCAATGATCAGATCTTTATAGTTAGGCATTTGATGCAGCAAGTTAATGAAATGAGAGTACCGTTAAGTCTTTGTTTTGTTGATTTTGAAAAGGCTTTTGATAGTGTTTCGAGAGAGACTATGGGGAAGATAATGAGACATTATGGAATACCAGAGGAGTTTGTGAGGGTCATTATGAACATGCATGAGGACACATTTTGTAAAGTGATGGTTGATGGTTGTCTGAGTGATTCGTTTGAAGTCAAGTCCGGAGTAATTCAAGGTGGTCTTCTATCGCCTTTACTATTTATATTGGTCATTGATTACATTATGAAACGCGTTGGAACAGAAACTGGTGCAGGTATACTTTGGGGAGAGAACAGGAAACTTTTGGATTTAGATTATGCAGATGATATAGTTTTGATTTGTGATGGGCCAGAAGAGATGCAGAGAGTGTTGGACTGTTTGGTGAGTGAAGGTCGCAAGGTGGGTTTGGTTATTAATTGTGGAAAAACTGAAATAATCAATATGAATATGGAAAATGCGCAGGAATGTGTAATTGGAGGTATGGTTGTAAAGCAAGTTGATAGGTTTAAATATTTAAGTACTTATTTAGCCAAGGATGGTTCTTTGAACTTTGAATTCGAGGAAAGGTTAAAGAAGGCCAATCAGGCAATGGGAATGCTTAATAATATTTGGAATAATAACAGTTTTTCTGTGCATACAAAAATCAAACTTTATAAGGTAATGGTTAGGAGTATCTTAATTTATGGACACGAGTCTTGGTACAGCACAGTGACTATGGAAAATAAATTTTTGGTGTTTGAAAACAAAGCACTTAGAAGAATATTAGGAGTTAAGTGGTGGGAAAGGATACCAAATAGTAGAATTAGAGAAATAACGGGAGTGCAGCCGGTCGATGAATATGTTAGGTTCTCACGATGGAAGTGGCTAGGACATGTGTATAGGAGACAGGGAATAGTACGAGGTACACCAGGGTGGGTGGCACTTGGTAGGAGAGGTAGAGGAAGGCCAAAAGAGACGTGGGTGAGGACAATGAGACGGGAAGCTGGAGATGAGTTGTTGGGGAGATCTTGAGGAGTTAGCACAAGATAGGATGTGGTGGTGTGAGTTCATCGATGCCCTATGCATCCCCGAGGGTGCCACAGGAAATGATTGATTATTCGTCTAGCAACCAGACGATTTTACTCAGCTTAGGGGAGGCTTTTGGAACTCAAGGGGTTAGGTTAGGCTAATGGAGGCCCTTAAAGTGAGTATTATAGCTTCATTTTACCCAGAATAAAATAATAATGTCCAGGGGTTGAAAGTATTAAGTAATTGTTCTTAAAACTGAAAGACCCTTATTTAGTGAAATTCTTAGTATCTCCAGACGATTTTACCAAGCTGAGGGAAGATGTTTAGAGCTGGAGGGGTTGAGGGGGTAGCTACAACATCCTTCTTTATTCCACTACAGTGGGTCTGTTTTGGGGTGCATAAAATCATCTGAAGATAAGAAGAATATATTAGACGATTGATGGAAAAATCATGCCTCCCACCTGAAAAATTTAGGGGACATTTCTCAGGCGTGTCCAGGAGAGGGAAAAGAGTCATGTGGTGTGAAAAAGTGAGAAAAAAGTTGCTTAAAGAGGGGAAATGAAAGACAGACAGACAGACAGAGTCGGAGTGATAGAAAAGTTGCTTAAAGAGGGAAAATAAGGTGAGAAATATCGAAGGGAGAAAGTGTGACGGTGGTGGTGGTGGTGGTGAAAGATGGTGATATATTCTTCCATTCATCACCTCGCTTAGCACTGACACCTGTATTGATGCTAACATCCACCAAGGCATCTTATTTTTATTTTTTTTCACCTCTGGACAGGTAATATCGTACGGCACCTGAACACTGATTAATTTTGTTATAGTGTTATTTTGTTCTTGAGTTGTAATGTTCTTAAAATAATTCATTCTACCTCTGTATATAATCGTCATATAAACTCATATATTGTCCAGTCCAGCTAATTATACAGAGCACCTGAGGAATAATGAGAAACTGAGTCATATTATTCTTGTGATAATAATAATAATAATAATAATAATAATAATAATAACTCATGTTTTTAATAGTTGTCTCTTTGATACCATTTGTCAATATTATGCACTTGTGGCAATAATCGCAATAGTACATCTTAGGCTTTTTGGTCATCCTCGTAATCTTACTCGTCGCGTCTTAGTTCTTGTAGACGTATGAGAGAATTAAGATTGATGTCACAGATCTTGCAGCTACCCCTTTCATGGTCGATACAGCTCTAGTTAATTATTTCACTAATTCCGTACGATTTTATTCAGCTGAGTGAGTTATAGGCGCCTAATTCCCATTTTCTCGTCGGTTAAGGAGGCTCCCTAGCACCTTTTCCATAGCGATTTATTTTTGGATATACCTTATTAACATTTCCTTTTTTATATGTTATTTATGCACTGTACGGCGATATTAGATGGATTTATGTAACAGGGAGGACAGTAAGGTGTAATAAGCAAAATAAATAACTTCCGAAACAGTGTTAGGGAGCTTCCTTACGCGGCAAGAATACAGGCGATGACTATAGCTGATTCACCATAACCTGGCCCAGATTAACGTCCTTCTGCAGTTTGTTTCACATGGCTCAGTGGCAGAATAAGGCAATGTTTGGCTCGACATCCTTTCCACAGCACTTCTTAGTGACTTACATCATATTCTAGCGTTGATTTCTTGTTACAACACAGTACTGAAGGAGTGATGGCAATTTTAGGCCAAGTTAGAGTAGACAGGGTATAGTTCCTGATCTTCCCAATACGAGTAATAATACTGAGGAATACAAAGGAGTACAAAGGAAAGAAACAGCAACAGACCTAATAGTCTTTTCGAGTCGGTAACAGAAAAGAGTATGGCAAGTATTCCCGTCGGCTAAGGAAGCTCCTTAACACTACTTCCTAAGCGATGTATTTTGCTCATTACACCTTGGTATCCTCTTTTGTGTTATTTCAGTTTTGCCATTATTACCATACTCTGCATAAATAACGTGCAAAATTAGCCGACCTTATTAAAAAATAAATCACTAAGGAAAAGGCGCTAGGGAGTCCGGTTAAGCGACGAAAATACGGACCTAAGACTATTTTAACTAATTCAATGAGTGGATGATATGGAGAGTAAAGCACACATCTTAATATATTTCGCTCTGACGAAATACGAACCTAAGACTATTTTAACTAATTCCATGAGGGGATGATATGGGGAGCAAAGCGCATGCCTTAATATATTCCAGCTCTGCCAAATTGCCCAGAGGAACGAAATCCTAAGAAAGATGTATAATTTCCAGCATCATTACGCGGCTGTCATTATCCTTCCTCTCTGACGGTGCGCGGCCACAAATTGGACTAACTTGTTCACGGAAGTTTGGCCTTAACTAAAGAAACTTGTGGTTGCTCTTCAAAGGGATTTTTCTCCCCCCTCCTCGCCTAAGGGCAATCCAGTAACTATTTCCCTTCCTCTCCCCTTCTCTTTCCCCCCTCCCTCTCCGCTCATCTTTCCCCCCCTCCCTCTCCCCACATCTTTCTCCATCTCTCTCCCCTTCTCTTTCCCCCCTCCCTCTCCCCACATCTTTCCCCCCTCTCTCTCCCCTTCTCTTCCCCTCCCTCCCCCCCTCTTGTTTGCCCCTTCCTCTCCCCTCTTCTTCCCCCCTTCCTTCTCCCCTTCTCTTTCCCCCCTCCCTCTCCCCTTCTCTTTCCGTCTTCCTCTCCTCTCCTCTTTCCCCTTCCCTTTCCCCTCATCTTTCCCCCTCCCTCTCTCCTCCTCTTTCCCCCTCTCCCTCTTCCCTCCTCTTTCCCCCTCCCTTTCCCCTTCTATTTCCCCCTCCCTGTCCTCTCCTCCTCCTCCCTCCTTCTCCCCTTAAATTGCCCTCTCACATCTTTCCTTTTCCCTGCCACCTCATCTTTCCCCTTCCCTCCCACCTCGTCTCTCCTCGTCACTCTTTCCTCATCTTTCCCTGTCCCTCTCCCCTGCTCTGTCCCCCTCTCCATCTCCCCTCCTCCTCCCCACACTCGTAAAGAAAGAGGACTTACGTACCGTGGGCAGAGCAGTGACCACGCTGAGAGTGTGAAAAACGATGTAGACAGAGTAGGGAAGTGGATGTGCTTTATAGGGCTATATTTAAAGGCCCGTGTTATTGTCGACTTAGTTTTTTTTAATCATTTTCTTATGGACGACAGATCAATACCCAAAAGGATGCAGAATCTGTAGAAAATATCATCACACTCGGCCTGTTATAACTCAGTCTTAATTGGATAAAGTCTAACACTGGAAAGAAATGAATACTAGAGTTGTCCTGGCTGTGAAATAGTTAACATTCTGGTTGGTATTCCCGTCGGTTAATGAAGCTCCCTAACACCTCGTCCTTGGCGATTTATTTTTTGAATATGGGTGGTTAATACCTTTTTGTACGTTATTTATGTAGGGTATTGCTCGTTGCGTGTAGTCTTTATTAATCTCTCCATTCCAAGACACCTGAATGAAATCCGCTGGTGGTAGCAAAACCAAAATAAAAATACGTCATCAGAGTTAATGGATGACTTTTTTTTTGTTTGTTTATTGATAGGCTGATCTACAAAACAGTTTGATCTTTACTCTGACAAGACGTGGAAACTGTAAACTCGCTTCAACTTTTCTTTCTTTGATAATGCCTCCTAGTCCTCCCTTTTCTCCCTTTCTCTTGGAACGTAGTACAGTGCTTTTCTCAGAAAGAGAGAGTGAGAGAGACATAGAGAGAGAGAGAGAGAGAGAGAGAGTCTTTATTACTTCATTATAGGTATATCTAAAGCCATACCTGCTCGTGTAGGCCAAAAAACTTCACCACAAGGAAACACGGCAATAACAACGAACGTACAAGGAGCAGCAACATCAGTCTGGCCACAAGCGTCAGCCTTTCTGTCGTGGCCAAGAACACTCTCATCACTCACACATTCTAAACCCCTTTCACTAAAACAGCACCTTCGTTCTTTATGCATTTTGTGGTCCTAATGGTAGGGAAGCGTTAGTTTCGTTCGGATTTTATCTCATATGTCTTCAAAGTTCCCGATATTTGCCGTAAGGACATAATGTGAGTACGTTTAAGTACTTGGGTAGTGTGATGAGTAAGGATGGAGGTTTGGAGGGTGAAGTGCTTGAAAGGGTACAGCAGGGAAGAAAGGTTGCTGGTTCTTTGAAAGCAGTGATAAGAAACAGGGAAGTGAGCATGGAAGTGAAAAAGTTACTACATGACAGTATTGTAATACCAACTCTAACGTACGGAAGTGAAGCTTGGACGTTGTTGGAAGGACACAAGTCAAGAGTGAGAGCCGTGGAAATGAGTTATTTAAGAGGAGCCTGTGGAGTCACGTGGAGAGACAGGCTGACGAATGAGGATATAAAGGAGCGTTGTGGTGTTGATGTGGATGTGATAGGAAGCGTTATGAGGAACACACTGAGGTGGTTTGGCCATGTGGAGAGGATGGAGGGTGAAAGACTGACGAAGAGAGTGTATGTGAGTGAGGTGGAGGGGGAAAGAGGGAGGGGGAGGCCGAGGATGAGATGGAGAGATGGGGTGGAGAGGTATATGAGAGAGGGGGGTGTGAGTTGGGAGCAGGGCAGTGAAATGGCGGGGGACAGGGCGACTTGGAGGCGATTTGTTTGTGGCCACCCCAAACGGGATTGAGGCGTCTGGCAATAGATAGATAGATAGACATAATTTGTAGACATTAACGTGAATTAGGCATGACTGAAGGATATTTTCAAAACTGCATCCACTGTTACATACGAAACTGATGATGATGTAAACATATTTTTGGGGAGTATTTTACGTCTCCATTCTGTTGCCTTGATGATGATGATGATGATGATGATGATGATGAACAGATAGGTGCTTTTATGATGATGATGATGATGATGATGAACAGATAGGTGCTTTTATGATGATGATGATGATGATGATTTAGGTAGGTGCTTTTATGATGATGATGATGATGATGATAATGATGGTTAGGTAGGTGCTTTTATGATGATGATGATGGTGATGATGATGGTTAGGTAGGTGCTTTTCTCTTCCTGCTTGGTTCTGCTGCAAGCCGGGATGATGATCGAGGCTTCTTTGCGGCGTAAAAAATTGCAGTGTGTGTGACTCTCAGATATTTACGACACGGAATAAGTAAATCACTAGAGAAATACCACTTTTCACTCAAAGGACGCTTCACACACACACACACACACACACACACTCTCTCTCTCTCTCTCTCTCTCTCTCTCTCTCTCTCTCTCTCTCTCTCTCTCTCTCTCTCTCACACACACACACACACACACAAAATCTTTTGATATTTTTGTCGTATTAACATGGATTTCTCTTGGTACAATGAAGCATATTTTTTTATTCTTTTCACCACAACTCAATTTCATTCAGTTTAGTAGAGACTTTGGACTTAGAGGACAGATGTAGCATTCATTATCTTTTTTTTTTTTTTATGAGGTCTCCCTTAAGTTAAACGATGTAGTGTGGCAGTAGGTTAGGGATAAAATAAATAGTCTGGCCTTTGATTCCGTTTCCCTCGCGTAAAAAAAAAAAAAAAAATGCGCGTTTGTCGACCGCGTAACTGCGTCGTGCCGGTGTAATCATCAAGAAGCATAATTATCCTCGGAACAATAGTCGAAATGGCCTAAAAATTTTCAACGTCAGCTAATCAGAAGCAAATGAGTTCAGTGGTCAAACCAGTGTACCTAAGGAAATATCATGCAAGCAGAGAACAGGAAAAGAAAAAAAAGAAAGAAATGAGTAAAACAACGATGAGAGGACATGGATGAATGAATGTGTGTGTGTGTGTGTGTGTGTGTGTGTGTGTGTGTGTGTGTGTGTGTGTGTGTGTGTGTGTGTGTGTGTAATATATGCGGCGTGTGTGACAGTCAAGCCCCGCTAATTAAACCAATCTTTCCCCCCACCGACGTAGCAGCTGCTGTGACGTCCTTTATCACTGGGGGGGGGGTAGGGTTGGCACGGGATGGTGGCAGAGAGAGTGGTGGCGGTGGCAGAGAGGGGGCGGTGGTGGCAGTGGGGGATGGAGGTGACAAGGGGGAAGAGAGGAAGAGAAGGAGGCGATGGCAGGGGTCGGTTTCTGTGGGTAATTACAGGTAAGGTGAGAAGCAATTTTTTTCTAAAGGGTCGGACCACCAGCGTAAATGGTACAGTAGGGGTTGGTTTTTACTACAGTATTATTTCTTTCTCCTGTAATCAAACCTCACTAAACTAACTTTTGTTTTAATAATTAAGGGAAGTGGTGGAATATATATATATATATATATATATATATATATATATATATATATATATATATATATATATATATATATTCATTGTTTTCTGAGCGTTGCTGTAATATGGGCTGACTACGAGTTTATTATTATTATTATTATTATTATTATTATTATTATTATTGACCCCTGCATTACATGAAAACTGAAAATATGGATAAGAAAGACTGAATTGCGGATGAGGACTTAAAATCTGGCAAAGGATTGGTCACTTTTATTATATTTCGAAGGTTCTTGTAATTTGAGCTGAGGAATCATTTATTATTCTGACCACCAACCCTCTTCATTATGAGAGGATTCTAACGTTATTGGAAAATATTATTCTCTTTAACCTTACAGAAAAAAAAAATTAATAAGAACGTCACGATATTGAAGGGAGAAGAAATGGGTCCACCCTATGTCATTATAATTATTCTATGTAGTTTCTTGTAATTTGAGATGGCCTGATTTTGTTTTATTGTCAAAGAAAGTGAAAAAATATGGGGTCCTATCATTATTTTTCCTTTTTTTTTTTTTTATTCTGAACTCACTAGACGAACTTCTAATTTTAATAATTGACCCCTGCCACATATGACACCAGAAAAATATTAACGTAAAAAGTCACCACCAAAGGGATAAAAGAATATTGCATATGTAGGTCAGTAATGATATGAAGAGTTGTGTAATTAGAGCCCAGTAGGCTAACTAATACTGTATATCATTAAGGAAAGGGTTATAATTTAGGTAACATTTCATTAAGATTCTTGTCATGTAAGGTAAGGTGATTAGATATTACATATAGTAAATACAAAAATTACAAGTCCCCCCCTCCTGACAGTTACCCACTGGTGTCCTTAGATAGATATGATCAACTTCGTCTACCTGGGCTTAGATAAGGACATTGCCTAGCCTGCTTCAGATACCAGCTAAGATTTGGTTTAGATGAAATTACAGATGACACGTGCCCTGTTTAATGCATATAATGGAGCACAGCACAGCACATGCCACAGTGAGACGCATATACAATATATACTCAGAATATATATATATATATATATATATATATATATATATATATATATATATATATATATATATATATATAAGTTTTCTCTCTCTCTCTCTCTTCCATCGTTCATCTATCTTGCTGTTTTCATAGATCGCCTTTATCCCTGTGTCCTCATATTCATCTTCCTGACCCAGGAGGACAGTAGGGAATAAAAGCTGGTCTAATACTTCACCTCTTCTGTTTCTCACCTTCCTCTCGTGGTTAATATTCCTAAACTGAGAGAGAGAGAGAGAGAGAGAGAGAGAGAGAGAGAGAGAGAGAGAGAGAGAGAGAGAAACATATGTTTCTCTGTCCATAGATGAATCCCTTTGATGTAATGCGTCAGGGAGGAGAGTGACGGATATGCCCTGAGTTGGAGCAGACTCAGTGGATTGGTAGCCTAACATTTGGCCTTGGTTGTGCCTTTAGCCTCTCTGCAGAAACTCGAGAAGAGAGGTGCAAAAAAATCGCTTGTTACTGCTGGAAAAAGGAAGCGCTTTAGGGGTTAGTCATAATGAGGAAGGGGGGGGGAGAAGAAGAGTGGGAGGAGGAAGAAAGGGAAGACAGGAGGAAAGGAGGAAGAGGAAGGACTGAGGGGGGGGATGGAAGGAAACAGGGGAGGGGGTGGAGACTGGGAGGGAAATGTGGGGAGAGAGGAGGGGGGGAGGTTGGAATCTACATTGTGGTTGGAATATGGGGAGGGGGAGGGATGAAAGACTGGAGGGAAGAGTGGGAAGGAGGGTGGAGAGAAAAATATATTATCCAGACTCCATATTATAATTACAAATCATAATAGATAGATAGATAAATAGATAGATAGAGAGACAGATAGAAGCAGGGAGTCAGATGATGAGAAGGTATTGTGTCTGCGAGAATCGAGCAGTGCTAAACATGCTTACACACTCTTAACTCGAGGAATGCTTGATAGGCACACGACAGCGCCTAGTGACCATACACACACATACACACATACTCACACACAGGCTGCTAGAACTTTCCACTCACAAGGAACACACGTGACACACCCCTGCTACACCAGAATTTAGGAAAGAGAGCTCAGATGGAGGTTAGCCATAGAACAGAGAGGTCAGAAGGAGACAAGCCTTAGAACAGGCAGGTAATGGGGAGAAGGGCTTAGCAACTTGAGACAGAGAGAGAGAGAGAGAGAGGGAGCGAGAGCGAGACAGAGACTTGTTAATATTTCCAAGACAAATAAAAATAGTCCCATACTATTCTTTACCTCTCCTGTCACTACATGACAAATGGGAAGCTACTCCAAGATATAAAAACCGCTCGTCCATAAGTCTCATAATATATATAACTTCTCTACAAGTAAATACAAAGTCTTTTATGACATTTAGTCATTTTATGACATTTGGTAGCAGCGAACGTATACGAACCTCGTCTACGAATCAACATTGAATTCCTACAAAATATCAAGATTGAAAACAAAAAGAATACCTCTCACAACCAACAACTTACAACCAGCTCCTGACAGTTCTCTCCAACCCCCCCCCCTCCGTCTCCCCGATCATCATGCTGATGCAGAGGTGAAAGAGGTCACAGGACGCCTTGCAAGTAGTTTAACAAAACATTGATACGATCTTGCAATTTCTACGACGAACCAGCGAATCTACGGACATCGTCTCCGAATTAAAAGCAAATTTCTACAAAAGCAGGCGAGACTCTACAAGATTAGCTTCAGTTCTACAGTGATTCCTACAAAATATAGCCTACAGTGCAAATAGCCTACAAGTCTACAAAACAACTCTATAATCTTCACGTAACTTCAAGCAGCAACAAGAAGAATATAAAACAAAGCAAGTAAAGAAGAGGAAAGACCAAAGCAACAAGCACACCACTCTCTCCCGCCTGACGCAGAGGTCAAGACACGCAGCAAAACACCAGAGCCACAATTATAACGCGACTTACTTACCTTTCTTCACCCAGCTTAAGCATCGCTACTCAGTATTCACCACAGCTACCAGTGTGGGAAGCCGACGTCACCATGTGCTGAGACGACAACACGTTAATCAACCCGCGAAGGACAACGCTATCACCACGTGCAACACCACTCACACTATTTCCCACCACGGTAAAAATGAGTGAGTTACATAGTTACTTCATTTATATAATACACAGTGATAGACAATAAGCTTCTGCACAAACATATAAAACGTGCTGTATAGTTACAGCTTAAATACACATACTTACTTCAGTTATCTGCATAACTCAAACACTAAATAATCACCAACAATAAATATTCTACACAGTATATATTCATTCATTTATTATAACATTTATTTCCTACCAACTAGTGTTACCATTTATACCTACATAAAATACGTGTTTCATACATACAACTATACATTATTATATCTACAAAGTAATAAAGAAAATATACCATCACAGTTACTCAGTGAGCAATTAAAAGAACTGTATTAAACATTTATTAATTAAAGCTACCTAGTGGAAACATATAAATTAAGTTACAAGGTAAACTAGAGAGAAAAAAAAAATGGCCAACACAAATGACGTTAGCAAGAGTGAACATCTTCAACACAGTCGTGAAGACAATGATTTCCACACAGTGCTGACACACATATTACCCACGATGGATACAAGTGAACAAGAAGTCAGTGTATATAGTTAATACTGTATATAGTGTATATATATTTTTTATATAAAATAACAAAATATGGGACTATATAATATCATTTTCAATAATATCTGTGCAATATAAACTAAACTTTAAAGAAGTATCCCAAGGAAATTAGCCAGTATTTATGCAACCATGAACAATATGGAAAAAGCTTACACAAGCGAAGAAAAACAAACTATAGAAAATCAATACATACAAAAAAAAAGAGAAAAGAAAGAAAGAAAAAAGTAAGAAAGAAAAAAGAGAGAAATAGAGTAAGATCACATAACAAACAAATGAAAATAAGTGTAAGTGTTACAACATATACCAAAATACCACATAAACTACAAACAAAAAAGCAAACTGTTGTCTCCACAAGCAAGTGGAATGACACATCATCACTATCATCGACCGCAGCATATGTTAGGACTGCAATTATTACAATTATGTAACTCCATATTATAATTATGTAACGACAAACGATTGCATTATGTTACACTTGCTACAATTATGTAACTACAAACAATATGTACCAATTTATGTAACAGTTGCATTAACAAGATGTAACTTTTATGTAGCTTTAACTACAGTTATGTAACTACAAACGATATGTAACAATTATGTAACGACAGACGATTGCATTATGTTACACGTTGCCAATTAACAGTTGCATTAACAAGATGTAACTTTTATGTAACTTTAACTACAATTATAAGGCCAAGACACTTATATAAGGCCAACACAATTATGCATTAACACAATATAAGTCATACAATTATAGCACAATTCTGTATTACCAGTATCATCATACAAGTTAGGTGAAATATTAGACATTACTAAAGTGATAACTCTATGTAATGTATAACCTAGCAGTATTACCATTGCACAATTATATGCGTACGTCTGTTGTACATGCACGTCTTACAAAGTGTTATACAACAACCATTGCATTTATTCAAATATGTATACAACTTGTTTAAAATGTAATATTACTGAATAATCACTATTTACTATATTATATGTATACAATATTCATACAATTATGTTACTTTTACAGTATTATGTATTTCACTTAATTAGCTTATAAGTTCATTATAATGTATATATAATGTGTATTAATATGTTAGGACTATTAACTGTCGATGGTACGCCATTTTCGCGTGACCGAGCAGATATCCAGACTCCATATTATAATTACAAATCATAATAGATAGATAGATAAATAGATAGATAGAGAGACAGATAGAAGCAGGGAGTCAGATGATGAGAAGGTACTGTGTCTGCGAGAATCGAGCAGTGCTAAACATGCTTACACACTCTTAACTCGAGGAATGCTTGATAGGCACACGACAGCGCCTAGTGACCATACACACACATACACACATACTCACACACAGGCTGCTAGAACTTTCCACTCACAAGGAACACACGTGACACACCCCTGCTACACCAGAATTTAGGAAAGAGAGCTCAGATGGAGGTTAGCCATAGAACAGAGAGGTCAGAAGGAGACAAGCCTTAGAACAGGCAGGTAATGGGGAGAAGGGCTTAGCAACTTGAGAGAGAGAGAGAGAGAGAGAGAGAGAGAGGGAGCGAGAGCGAGACAGAGACTTGTTAATATTTCCAAGACAAATAAAAATAGTCCCATACTATTCTTTACCTCTCCTGTCACTACATGACAAATGGGAAGCTACTCCAAGATATAAAAACCGCTCGTCCATAAGTCTAATATATATATATAACTCAACCACATAGGAACCACAAAGTCTTTATGACAATATAAGAGAAAGAGATAGATTGTAGGGAAGAAGGTGAGGAGATGAGGATGAGGGGAAGAGGTGGAGGATGGATGAAATATCGAGGAGGGAGGGGGTTGAAGAAGAAAGAAAGGAAGGAAGAGGGGGATGGAAAATGGAGAGAGAGGAGGAGAGGGGAAGAGGATGGAGGGAAAGGAAAAGTGAAGAGGGAGGGTGAAGGATGGGGGGGGTTTATTGAGGAAAAAGGATGAAGGATGTAAAGAAGAGTGAGGAAGGGAAGGAAGGAGGGATGAAGGAAGGAAGGTGGTTCGCGGAGAAGAGGGAGAAGGAAGAGGAGGAGAGAGGAAGTTTAACGTTAGATCTTATTTATAGGTCTTTTGGGGAGGCTCAGTGCTAAGGATATGAAGGGTGGAAGGAAGTGGAAAAATAGAGAAAAAAAGAACAGAGGAGATTCAGACAAAGGAGAAGAAAAAACGGAAAGAAAATACGCGACAAAGCTGATAAAATTACTCAAGAATATCACAATGAAGCGAGACGAAAACTAAAAAAGGGAGAAGAAATCTTGGAGCAAAAGGAGTAAACGGAAGTGGGGAGAGGAGAAACTCATTTAATGGTGATTAGGAGAAAGGAAGCGAAAGATTGCCTGGAGAGAGAGTTAGAGAGAGAGAGAGAGAGAGAGAGAGAGAGAGGTGCGAGGGAACACAGAGGGTGGTTGGTGGAAAGAAAAATCAAGGAAGTGATAAAAAAAAAAAAATACAAGAAAAAATAAGGAATGACTAGAGTTAGAGAAATGTTGATAGAAAAAGCAAGTAGAAGGATATGATTTAAGTATAAAGAAAAGAAAGGAGAAGTAAGGAGGCAATTCTAAGTACAAAAAGAAAACGAATAAAAAAATAAGATAGGCAAATGATGATAACCGGAAATGGAAACTAATAAAGAATTTTAGAAGACAGGTAAGAGGTTTATTGTTCTAAACTGTGTTAGATATCAGCTGGGAGAGTAAGAACAGATGAAGACGAAAACAGAGAAAAGAGGTGAGGAAAAAGAAGTAAGAGGAAAGGGCGACAGAATTACTGGGCAAAAAATGGAGAATGTGAAATGCATAATAACCTCCTAAGCCTTGCAATTATCCCATGTAATTATGAAGAAGTTGTAGGCGGCCTTCATGGGTTTGGAGAAAGCATATGACAGGGTGGATACACAAGGATTGTGGAAAGTATTAAGAATATATGGAGTAGATGGGAAGTTGCTGAATGCCTTGAAGAGTATGTATGAGGGTGCTAAGGCTGCATTGCGTGTGAATAGTTAACTGAGTGAATTTTTCTATTTGAAGGTTGGATTGAAACAGGGATGTGTCATGTCTCCATGGTTGTTCAATCTGTATATAGATGGGGTTATAAAAGAGACACAAGGAGGGCAGTGGATGTTGAAGCGGCCTTAAAGAGAGAGGGCAGTGTTTGGAAACTCCCTGTACTGTTGTTTGCAGATGATACTGTGTTGTTAAGTGAAGATGAAGGGGAGATGCTAGGCTTGGTGGATGAGTTTGGGAGAATGTAAAAGAAACGGAATCAAAAGGTGAATATAGGGAAGGGTAAAGTTATGGTTTTCGAGAGAAATGAAGTAAGTGAATGTATAGTGAGGCTGGATGAGGAGGAAGTGGAAAATGTAAGTGCGTTTAAGAACTTCGGTTGTGTGATGAGTAAGGATTGAAGTTCAGAGTGTGAAGTACTTGAAAGGGTACAACAAGGAAGAAAGATTGCTGATTCCTTGAAAGCAGTGATAAGACATAGGGAAATGAGCATGAAAGTGAAAAAGTTACTGCATGACAGTATTGCGATACCAACTCTAACCTATGGAGTGAAGCTTGGACCTTGTTGGAGGGACAGAAGTCAAGAGTGAGAACAGAGGAAATGAGTTATTTGAAAGGAGCCTGTGGAGTCACATGGAGAAACAGACTGACAAATAAGGAAGTGAAGGAGCATTGTGGTGTGGATGTAGATGTGGTAGGAAGCGTTAAGAGAAACACACTGAGATGGTTTGGCCATGTAGAGAGAATGGAGAGCGAGAGACTGACGAGGAGAGTGTATGTGAGTGAGGTGGAGGGGGGGAGAGGGAGTGGGAGGCCAAGGATGAGATGGAGGGAAGGAGTGGAGAGGTTTATGAGAGAGGGGAATGTGAGCTAGTAGAAGGGTAGTGAAATAGCTGGGGACAGAGCGATATGGGGGCGATTTGTTTGTGGCCACCCCGTATGGAATTAAGGCGTCTGGCAATAGATAGATGGATAGATAGAATTGGGAAGCAAGTGGAAAACAAAAGTGGGAGAAGGAGAGTAGGAAGGGAAGAATGAGAAAAAAGAGAAAAAAAGAGACATGAGAAAAAATTAGAAAAAAAAAGAGAAGCATGGGAAAAGAGGGAACAAAGAGATGCAAGGGAAAAGGTGGAAAAAAAAAAAGAGAGGCGTGGGAAAAGAGAAAAAAAGAGAAGCATGGGAGAAAAAAAAAAAAAAAAGCAGCAAGGGGAAAAAGTTAAAAAAAAATGAAAAAGGGGTGGAAAAGGTCTTTGATCATATTCAAAATCTTGTGAAAGGTGGTGGAGAGGGACGCCTTAAAGTGGTGGCATTGATATTATTAGACGTCTCACTGCCCATTTATAAAAACGTCCTTCAACTCCCTCCCAGTGTCCTGAGAGGAGTGTAGTGGACCCCAGGAGAAAATTTCAGCCTGTTGTCCACTGGGTCCACAAACCTATGAACCTGGGATCACAGCAGCAGCAACAACAACAACAACAAGCTTGGTAAATTTCATCTGTGCCTGTAGGTTCAAACAAGGAATGAAAAGAAATAAAAAGAAGAAAAGAGAAGGAAGTATGTGAAAAAAAAAAATGGAGGAAGGAGAGGAGGAGAAAAAACAAGTATATATGGAAGAAAAGGAAGAGAAGAGAAGAAGACATTTTAATTATCTTTGAAACCTTGTCACTGAAAGAATGTATAAAAAGTAATCGTAGAAGAAGAAAAAGAAGCAGGGAAGAAGTATGAAAAAATACGAAAATGAACGACCTTCATAATCATCGTGGAAGTGTTGATGATGATGATGGTAGGGAGAAAAAAATACAGACTTATGGAAGGAAATGGAAAATGTCAGATTTGTATAACTTCGTTTAACCCTTGCAAATATATCATGTACTGTAGCTGTAAGAGAAAAGTTAAGGAAGGATAATGATGGTAATGATGATAATAAGGAGAAAATGATGATGATAATGATGACAATGTTAATAATGGAAAAAATGGCATAATTATAGACAGAAATGGAAAACTTTTAAGACTCGTGAAAGCCTTGCAAATATCCCGCTCTTCTTAGCCATTTCGTATTCCCTATTACTCACACGGACGGCCCCACCACCACGCCAATATCCATTCCATGATTTTGACTTGACGACCTCTTTAAGACTGCTTTATGGCACGGAAGCATGTCATCCAATCCCCCCTTCACATTTTCTTGCTTACGACCTCATTCAACGCGTTACAAGTTAGGTAAAGTTTTATATGCCTCCTATTATCAACTAAAATTTTTGCTGTGTTTTCGCCTCTTCATCTTTTTTTTTTTTTTAACCCTTTTCAGTCCGAGTACGGAGCTTTTACATGAGGCTGAATCTCTAGGAATGGTCATGTCCTCCTGTCTCTTACTAACGATTTCAGGATGAGAGAACGCTCTCTCTCTCTCTCTCTCTCTCTCTCTCTCCCTCTCTCTCTCTCTATCTCTCTCTCTCTTTGAATGCACCTTTTTTTGTCGCCCGCCTTTACAAGGCGGAGCATTAGCGATAATGTTTTTGACCCCCTGTGTGTGTGTGTGTGTGTGTGTGTGTGTGTGTGTGTGTGTGTGTGTGTGTGTGTGTGTGTTGCCATTATATCTCATGAACGGCTTGAGCAATCAGCATGAAACCTTCAGGGTAACAAGATATGGTCAAAATCTTGGACTTGGCCAACAGCATATTCTGTCGGGTGATTAGCTTTCGGCTCCCTAATGCTTTTTTTCTTTTTTTTTTTCTGTTATAGCCTTTTCAAAACGAAGATGTATAACTGATATGCTGGTTCATATCTAGGAGCGACGCTGTCCGTCTGTCTCTCACTAACGACTCTCAGGTTCATATAACACACACTTCGCTGAATACAAGTCTCTCACTAACAATTTGGGTTTACATGGCTTTCAGCTAAATACAGTCGTGTCGAGGTTGCTGGAACAGAATACTAGAGTTCTTCGGATCTTGATAGGATTCGTTGAGGCCATTTCTTACCCACCAGTTCAAAATATCTCCCTAGAGCTGCATAAAATCGTCTCGAGGCATCAAAATGAAATGAAAAAGACCATGACGCAGAAGGGGGTAACTGATACAAGCTATTCGAAGGCTTTACTCCAGCAGTAAAGAAGGCTGGCTATAAACTTCCTGCACTCTTCCTTCCTGGCTTTTCTATACTGCTTCGCGTATTTCAGTTGATTTTTAGATGCTGGAGAGTCTCTTAGTGTGGCCTTGTCTGTCTGTCTGCCTGCCTCTCCCTCACGATTTTCAGATGCGAAGTGCTTCACTCCCTTTGATTTCAGCAACATTAGAGGAGTCACACCACATCATTCATACCAATTCATCCTCTTACGTCTCACCACACAAAATCATGCACACCATACCTCACCACACCATGCCTTACAATCTTATCCTCTTGCATCTCACCACAGAAAATCATCCACACCACACCACACCACACCACACCAATGGTATTAACTGAAGCTTCTGCATCCAGTAATTTTATACTTGATTCTTACTGGCGCCAGGCAATTATGTTCAGCTTAGACGAAACCCGTCACACTGGAAAATGAAATACTCTCCAATAACCCCCTGAACACAGTGAAGCTTTTTTTATTTACTCCTGCTACCGGTGGACGATTTATTCAGAATTTAGTGATTAATGTAATCTTGCCTGTGTATCTGACTAACTGACCGTGAATTAACAGCAAAAAAAAACATACAGGGAATTCACTGCTATGACTGTAACACCAAAGGAGACGAATTTGGGAGAGTTATTGCAAAACTTATGTTAGAACGTAAGCTTCGAATGTTAGGTACACTTCTTAATTCAGGCTGTCTCTTGTCGAAACCTTCCAGCCAGAAATATTTATTCCTCTGAGGGCCGACTGATGCTAATGAAATACAACTTCCATTCGTTAATGTCACTGCGGTCTTACTATGCCTTGATTTTGTTTGTTTTTTGCTTGATGGGCTGTTACTGTAATACTGCTAATGTTGTGCTTTGCTTGTTTTGCAGTTAATTGGTAGGGCTTTATAATTACAGCAAACCAAAGTAGTAGTATTTAAGTAAATTTGTAGGGATGATATGGGAATGGAGGTGCTACAATCTTCACCTCCCTTTCTGGTAGCAGCAAGAAGGTGTAAAGAGTATTGACCGCGAGTGTACCTACCCTCACCTTGCACACCCAGTTAAGAAATATTCCCGGCAAAAGATATACACTGTGAACCCCGGAGTTACCACGTGATATTTTTAGCGCTTCATGCCTCGGCCTTGGATGCTGCTAGGACGGTCGAGGATGAAGGACAAAACCCGTAATTTACGCCGCTAAGAACAAAATACACGCCCCGAATCCCACGAGTTACGGGCTCGGGGCTTCGAAGCGGCCGCGCGTCAATTCGGTTATTGTTGTTGGCTAGCCCCGTCCCCCCATCCCCTAACCCCGCCAGCCAGCCAGCGTCTTGCCTTGTCCTGCCTTGCCCTGCCGTCCCCTGCCTTCGTCGCTTCGTGTGTTAACGTAACTCATGCTATGGTCTTACGATTTTTTTCTGTTTCCATTCCGTGTATCATCGTCATTATTATTATTATTATTATTATTATTATTATTATTGTTGTTGTTGTTGTTGTTGCTGAAGATTTTTAATGCCAGAAAATACCTGCATATTCACCTTTGCAACTATCCATCGCTGTCTATGGCTTCATAATGGAGTGGCGTGAGAGATGAGGAGGAAGGGAAAGAAGGAAGTAGGAAAAGAGAGACAGACAGACAGACAGACAGACAGAGACTGCGCGAGAGAGGGAGGAGGGAAGGAATACTAGTGGCGCTACTACCATACTACCGCTATTATTACTGCTACTGCTACTACTACTACTACTACTAATAATAATAATAATAATAATATAATAACAACAATAATAACGCCTTCCATTAGCTAGAAAAGAATATTTATATTTTCCCAACCATGGGGGAGATCCTGAGTGTCAGCAAAATATATTAACAGAACAGAATATTTTGACAGATAAAATTGCTCTGGTTGAATACAATAGTTTGGCTTCGAGAAAAATGCTCAAGTTTGGATGTCTGAAGCAGGCGAGAGGGTGGAGTCGGAAAACCTCAAAAAGGGGTTAGAGCAAGAGAGCATTAAAAAATATGAGATGAGAAAAAGATCACGAGGGTCAAGGTTACAGTAAGGGGTTTAGGGAGAGCAGGAAAGTGGGAGTGAGGACCTCTTTCCGCGCCAGCAACTTAAAATGCTTACCCAACACCACTTATCCATCTACGGTCCTAACTTAGGCAGCAAAACTTTTAATGGACATCAAGCGATTCCATGGATGCCTTGCCGTCCGCTCATGGAATATCTAAGTTCTTTAAATATTTAAGGCCTAAGTGCCAGTGATAGTTACGTTGCATGTTTATTAGTCTGTATATATATATATATATATATATATATATATATATATATATATATATATATATATATATAGATAGATAGATAGATAGATAGATATAGATAGATAGATAGACAGACAGATAGATAGATATAGATAGATACTATAGCAATGATAATAGATGTTCAGTCACTAGTCTTAACCAACTTTCACAATTTTGTGTTGTAGGTGTGAATAGATCTTTAAACATTAGGCATTTTCTGTGTCTGATATTACTTATAATCAGGCTGTAGTACATCTTGTACCAGGATCTTTACTCTTCTATCTCATTGCTATATAAATGTGTGCGGTGAAGGCAGCTTACATTTGTGAATATTATTTTGTGTTCCTCTGGTAAACTAGGCACTGTTTAGGTCTGAACATTGAATTTAGTTAACTGTTTTAAGTATGATCAGCATGAGCGTGTCCTCTTTGTCCCGATTGCTTGGGAATAAACATGGCACTCTACCCTAGAAGATGGTCGGTGGCAAGACCTCTACCTGTGACATCCGAAAGCCAAATACGCACATCGTATAATTGCAGAGAAAATGTTATCATCTAGTGTTTCCAGTCCGACCGTTGCGTTTTATTTACCATGAAAGCACAATATAATTTCAGCTCCTCATTTATGCAGCGTGGAAATATTGTTCGTTGTCGTGGAATAAAATTCTTCCATTTTGCTCGACCTAGTTCTGTACCTGTCGGATATCGGAGGAGCGGTGGAGCTTGACTGTCCTCGAGTGAAATGACGGGAGACAGTTACTGTACTGCGTAATATTGCGTGCTTGCTCTTTCCTATTATAGTCCTCCTTCATCCCTTCTCTCTTCCTGTTCCATTTTCTTTCACGTAATGTTCTTCTTTGCTGAAAATGTAATTTTTGTATGCTGGTCTCTGTCTGCCACTGATTATCTTTCCAATACTTAGTCACTGAGCACTTCTTTTACTTTCCACCATTTTCCATCTAAACTTTTCTTACACTCAAAAAATCCACATACATTATTTATTCAATAATTTTATTATGTGGGAAGTTTTTCAATTCTATCACGTTAGGTTCTGTCTCGTTTGACTCATATCCTTCAACTCTTCACTCTTCCATTCTTTCTTTGTTAGACTCTCGGTAGATTATCTCTCCTGGTCTCTTCTCTTCCAGTCCCTTTAGTCAGACTCTCCTTCTTGCTTACGTTAGACTCTTATTCCAACCCCCTTTATGGGCTCTGTTTCCTACACTGTTTCTTCCTCTAAACTCTCTTTCTTTCTGTTGTTGCCACCTAGGTACGATCTCTCTGTCACTTCTCACATGGTGTCTTTATTGTTGTGCCTCTCTCTCTCTCTCTCTCTCTCTCTCTCTCTCTCTCTCTCTCTCTCTCTCTCTCTCACGTGAGCTAATGTGGCGGCCGTATAAACAGTGAACGGAACATCAACAAAGAGGAGAGCGAGGTGCGCTGGAAAATCGGGCATCATAACCTGGCACTTCAAAACTCAATTACGGACTATAAAGTGCTACGTTATCCCCTCTCTCTCTCTCTCTGTCTCTCGTGTATGATTCTCACTTCCCTTTGGTTTGTAATTACTCTGTTGATCTCGGCATATTTGTAATTTATTAAGTAATTTGGTACTGAAACCTTCCTTGTAATTTACAGTGCTTACAGTGTCTATAAATACATATTCCTTGTGTGATGTGTTTACAGTTTTTATACCGATATTTTCTATGTGTTCTCCAGCAGATTTCTTTGATTTAGTACCTTTGTTCTGGTATGTTTTAAAAAGATGATTCCTGCGTGTAGTTTACCAGTAGCCCATTACCTCCATACTGTTGAATATTTTTGCTTTGTGACTCTCACGTACATGTTTATCTGCCTTCATCACCAAAAACACTGCCATGTTTGACTCGTGCTAAAATTTACTCATTTAAGAGAGAGAGTATGACAGTAACTTCATTAATGCTTAGGGGAAATATGCTAAGTGTTGCCCTGTTATCAGCATGTGTGTGTGTGTGTGTGTGTGTGTGTGTCTGTCTGTCTGTCTGTGTGGTGTGTGTGTGTGTGTGTGTAATTATTCACCGGGTCGGTCAGGATCACTTGATGGTCGTGATCGTCAGCTTTTACCCTCCCGGAAGGGAGCTGAGAGGTCATATAGTCCGATCTAAGGGCAAGGCTGTGACCTTCACACACGCACACACCCGTCCCCTTGCTCCAGGGGGACAGTAACCACCCACTTCGTCAGAGAAACTTTTCGCAACCTGAACGAGCCGCGAACTCCCGCCTACCAGATGGCAAGCGAGAACGCTACCACTGCGCCAGCGAGCGGTGTGTGTGTGTGTGTGTGTGTGTGTGTGTTAAACAAAATTGTACAAAATTATTATTCTTATTATTTTTGTTTCTGCACAGTAAAATATTTTTGTTTTGTTTTTAAGAGGAAGTATGTCTTTTTGGCACTACATACAACTCTGGAATTTCGCTGGTGACCCCGTTCCCGAGGTCCATTTGTCCAAGAGAGTGCTAGCCCACAACAGTCCTCCCACGCCATGACATGCGGACACAGTTTTTCACTATGTGTGTTTTGAAATGCTTGAATTATCGTGTTCAGATTTGGTGTTCTGCGTGTGAGGGGTGTCTCTGTGATGTGTTGGCTCAGGCTTTTGGTGATACAGATTTTCATTACGCAAAGGCAGCTATTCTCGTCGGAAAATGAAGCTCCCTAACACCTTTTCCTAAGTGATTTATTTTGTTTATTGCACCTTACTCCCTAATTCTGTGTTATAGTAGTCCATCCAGTATCCTCATACTCTGCAGAAATAACGAACAAAAAGATATTAACCAGCCATATCCAAAAATTAATCGCTAAGGAAGAGGTGTTAAGGAGCTTCCTTACCCTACAAGAATACGAGCCAAAGTGTTCCCAGCAACAGCTAGGATCGAACATGCGACCACACATTCTCGGGTTCGCTTTATCCAAACAGTCATACCAAACTCACCATCATATTTCCTATCAAGTATCCTCATTGAAGTAAGTCTTTTTCCATTTTTTTCTTTTTGTTTTGTTTTATGATTATGCCCACCTGACGAAATGGAAAAAGAATCTTATCACCAATAACGCATGATTTTGATGCATTGACTTTACACATTATTAACCATACCAGGGAATGCACGCTTCTCGATGACTGTGCTTTTGACTGTCTGTTCATCATATGGCTGACCGTCGGGCTCACGTTGTTATGAAAATACAATTAGGGTTTGGATGTGTGAGTGAGCGTTATGGGCCTACTTTGTTTACAGTAATTTCATGCCAGTGAATTACAAGCGGTGCATTACGCATAAACTGTTCATAAAAACGAATACCGAATTTTTCACGGCAGACGTATTTTTGCGAACTGCGCTCAAAAAGATCAATGGTTATCGCCAGCAAACCGGGGACCAGTGTTTATTTTAGGTATTTTATAGTTTAAACCTTTGATCGTTCCCCATCCATAACTGTCCCAATTTCTGGCCTGTGGGTCTTTAATGGTCTAACAGGATGCCATGGTTGGTCATAAAGTGGATGCAGGTTTTTGTTCAGCTGCTTTTTTGATGTAATGCTGCCTACTTCTTCCTTCACCTTTATCACCCCTTTTCTGTGTCTGCCCTCCTCTCATCCTATTTATCCCACCCTTTCTGTCATTTTTTATCACTCCTCTTTCCATTTCAGGTGGCTTTACATTGAGTGACAAGCCTAATGGATTTTGTAAGCCAGGAAACCATTTACAGCGCTGGGTGATAACCATATAGCCAACCCATACGTGTTCCCTATGTGTCAGCAATTGGATTGGAGAGTTAGTGCCTCTCCCCATAAAACAACTAACTCAAAGACAAACCGACACCCCTTGCGGGATCATGGCGTTAGCTATAGATAGAATGATAGGTAGATAGACAGTTAAATGAAAAGATAGATAGATACAGTAGATAAATAGATAGATAGACAGATATAGATGGGTAGGTAGATCGATATCCCAAGCTGAAAGGCCACAGCAAAATTTACTCGAGAAATACGTTTACAACCACTCTTGCATTAGATATTTACCATGATCGTCCAAGCTTAACCACCACACTAATATTTACCAAAAAAAATACTTTAAGTGAATTGCCCGTGAATGCTTTTAACTCATCATTATCCCAGTGCATTTGTTTCTGGGGTCAAATTTTGTTTTCTCTCTGGTCCTTCAATATAATGTAGAGTCAAAATCCAAAATCCGGTCTACACCCCTGCTTCCTATTTCATCAATGGATTTATAGACGCTTAATGAGACGAGGTAAATTAGGGTGTATATTATAATATACACCCTAATTTACACCTTTCTGCACTACATTACACCCAGGTATCCTTAAATCCAAAGAGGGAAGTGGGTGAGCGAACTTTTGTATCTGATTGTACAATATTCTATTTTTATTATTATTTTTTTTTTTTTTCATGTTCAGTTACCTTTTATCTGACATCCGATATTTCGTTCCCAGAGTCTGTCCTCCTGCTCTGGATGAGAGAGAGAGAGAGAGAGAGAGAGAGTCATCATTATCATCATTCTATTTCCCATCAATGCATACGAAAAGAGGGATCAAGAAAAATGAACAGGAAATCGCAAAAATTGAAGAATGATAAGGATTGCCAATTAAAATAGATGCTTTACCTATTCGTCCATCTTTCAAGTCTTCTAAATTCTTGGCTTCACTTCAAAGGACAAATGAATCACGCAAAAATGTGCTTCGTTATGACTGTGGAGGAGAGAGCATTTCCTCGATTTGCCTGGTTTGTCTTTATCTCTTGCTTTTATATTTTTTAATTTTCTCTATCTCCCATCTCCCTCAGCTCTTTATCTATTTCCTTTATTCTGTTCCTTATTCTTGCAAATCTGGCCATTTTTTCCCTGTATTTATTATCTTTACTTACTCTTTATTTCTTAACTTCAACCTTTCTCCACCCTCCGTTTTTTCTTTTCCTTTTCCTTACCTCTCTTCCCTCCTCCTCCCCTCTCTTCCCCCCTCCTCCCTCTTTTTTTTTCTTCCTTCCCTCTCCTTCCCTCCTCCATCCTCTCTGTCTCTCCTTGCCGTCTCCCTCATTCCTTAACTTCTTTCCCTCATTCACTTCCTGTCCTCTTGCCTCCATCCTCCTTCATTCTCCGCTCTTCTTTCCTCCTCCCCCCCTTCTTTCCTCCACCTCTCCATTCCCCTGTTTATTTCTCTCACTTTTTTATCTCCCCATTCCTCCTCCCTCCACACCTTCCCTCCTTCCTTTTCCTTCTCTTCTCTTTCCTCCATCATCATTATCATCTTCCTTCTCCCTTCCTACCCCCTGACGTCCCCAGTCCATCACCCAAGTGTTGATATTTTTCGCCGACTTTCTAAACTTTCACCCCACCATGTTCTCCCCTCCTGTCCTCGACCCCCCCCCCTTTTTTTTCTTGATTTTTTATTCATTTCCCTGGCAGAAACCCTTCACATATATTTTTTCCACTTTTGTCATCGCTGTTTTTTGTCTATCTGTCTGTCGGCCTCGGAGACTTACTGGGGACATAACATTCCCCGTCTCTCTCTCTCTCTCTCTCTCTCTCTCTCTCTCTCTCTCTCTCTCTCTCTCTCTCTCTCTCTCTCCTCCTCCTCCTCCTCCTCCTCCTCCTCCTCCTCCTCCTCCTCCTCCTCCCAACCTCTCCTCTCCTGTCATCTCATCCTTCCCTTGTATCTAGCTATCCTTCCTTTCTTCCCTCCGTCTCTTCCTTCCCTGTCTCTCCCTTCATGCCTCTTCTCTCCCTCTCACCTTCTCTTCATCCCTCTCTCTCTTTCTCTCTCCCCCCTCTCTCTCTCTCTCTCTCTCTCTCTCTCTCTCTCTCTCTCTCTCCCACACCATCCTAGGGAGTCAGCTCACGCGCGCCCAGACTGCTCCTGGATTTAGAACAACTGCAGCGGGAGCCACCTAAAATCAGACACAATTTTTGCCCTACTTCTGACAGAGTTTGTCCCGTGCTGGCTGCGGTCTCTGGGATTTATAACTGCATGCAAAATTCCCATCTGGGTCCTTCCGGCAGTGTGGGATGGGATTTTTCTTGTGTACATCCTTGATCTATAACTAACATTTTCCTACTCACCCCCTCCTGTATTCTGAACTCTTCTCTCTTTTCCTTCGCCTTCCTGCTATTTTTTCCTTCCTCCTTCCTTCCTTTTTCCTTCTGCCCTTCCTTCCTTCTCTCCTAGTTTTCCTTCCACCATCCCTTCTTCCTAGTCTTCCCTCCATTCTTCCTACCATCCCTCCTCCTTCTACTTTTCCCTCCCTCGCTACCTCCCTACTTCTTGCTTCTACTCTTTCCTCCCTCCCTCTTCCTTCTACTCCTCCCTCCCCCCGTCCATCTCCCTTCTGCTACCCTTCCTTCTCCTCATTCCACCCTCCATCTCTTTCACGTACTCTTCCCTCCCTTCCTCCCTCCTACCGTCACTCCTAATCTTCCCTCTTCCCCTCCCTCTTAACCCTCTCTCTCCCTTCTCCCTTCTACTCTTCCCTCCTTCCCTCCCTCTCTCCTTCCCTCTACCTTCTATCCATTATATATACAAAGTGGTCTTCATCAATCCACCCACCATAAAGGGGATATTCTGAGTTAAATTTTCGATCCCCGGTAAGATAATATTAAAGTGACGTTCCCGGTCTGAAAGGGTTGGCATAGCTCTGTCAGAATTGGAATTTGTTCGGCCGTATCAAAATAAAAAAAAGGGAAGGGACTGTTTGTATGCTTTTGTTTGCGTGTTTGCGTGTTTGCTCGTTGTCGTTTGCTTTAGCGGGTCAGGCAAGTTGACGGAGAGAAAAAACCGAACGACGAGGAAGGAGAATTTTGATAAAAATTACTTAGATGTATCCAAGAGAGACACGACGCACCGGCAAATTTACATATATTTTTCAGGCACCGCATTAGACTTTTTTCATATATATCGAGTTAAATATAAACATCAATTCATCCACTCAAGAGATTATCCCAAAATACGCTTCTAATATCCGACTGAAATTTCCCCAGATATATCTTCAATATATATTTTACTGAGGCACCTGGTAGTCACTTCCTTCCCGCAGATAATACAAGCTGATCACGTATTCCTTGAGCTTATTTCTTTCCCTTCCTTATAGAAATCATGTCTTATTGTTGTTGTTGTTTTTTTGTAGCCATCATGTCCTATTTTATTTCTGTTTTATTTTTTCCTTCCTTGTTGCCCCTTCTCTTACTTGCGTTTTAGCTTTTATTTTTTCTCTCTCTCTCTTTCTCCTTCCTTGTAGCCACCGTGTCCTATTTAGCTGATTTGTTTTTCTTTCTCTGTAGCGACCGTGTCCTATTTTAGGTGTAATTTTTTCTCCGTCCTTGTAGCGCCCATGTCCTATTTCACCTCATTTTTTTCCTTGCTTGTAGCGACCGTGTCCAATTTTAGCTCTGTATTTTCTTTTCACCTTCCTCGTAGCTTCCATGTCCTATTTCACCTCAATTTTTTCCATCCTTGTAGCGACCGTGTCCAATTTTAGCTCTGTTTATTTCTTTTCACCTTTCATGTAGCTTCCATGTCCTATTTCACCGCAATTTTTTCCTTCTTTTGGTCTTTTTTAGTTTTTTTTTTTTTCCCTTCCATGTAGTTTCCATGTCCTGTTTCACCTCTATTTTTTTTCCTTCCATGTTGATACGCGTCCAATTTTGCCTCTTTATTTTTGCCTTTCTTTAAACGCCAGCCTACAATTTTAACCCTATTTTTCTCCTTCCTCATAGCGACCTCATCTACTCTTCCCAGTGGTGTATTATATATTTTATTAATCCTTTCACCTGTAGATTTTATTCACCCTTAGAGAGACTTTTCGCACTGGAGATATTAGTTACAAGCTTCACTAACTCCTTCAGGGATATAGTTCTTTTTTAAGGTGAGTCAGGGCGTCTGGAGGAAGTGAAAATAGAACACAGCATTACTTCATCTGTGTGTGTGTGTGTGTGTGTGTGTGTGTGTGTGTGTGTGTGTGTGTGTGAGAGAGAGAGAGAGAGAGAGAGAGAGAGAGAGAGAGATTGAGTTTAGGGTTCTCCAGGAAGGTTATAGGGTCAAGTGTAGCATAGTTTAGCATGGAGATAGCTTATTTTACCGCCCTTGTCTTCCCTTCCTTTACTCTTTATTTTAGGACCCCCTTTCTCCTCTATTCTTTATTTTAGGACCCCCCTTTCTCTTTTACTCATTATTTCAGGCCTCCCTTTCTCATTTACTCTATTTTAGGCACATCTTTTTCCTTTATTCTGTATTTTAGGCAACATTTTTTCTTTACTCTTTACTTTAGGCCCCCTTTTCCTTTCCTCCTTTTTTAGGCCCCCATTTCCATTTACTTTTTTCGTGTTCCTAGTTAATTATTTCCTCTTCTCGTCTCTTTTTTTTTCTCCTCTTTTTAGATTTATTTCATTGTTGCTACTACTACTACTACTACTACTACTACTACTATTACTACTACTATTACTACTACGACTATTACTACTACTACTACTACTACTACTACTACTCTCTCTCTCTCTCTCTCTCTCTCTCTCTCCCTCTCTCTCTCTTATTCATCTAATATAATGTGCATCCTTATTTTTGTCTCTTCCTTTTCTTTACATTTTTTTTTCATCCAGCATTTTCTCTCGTTATATGCCTCAGAAAGCATTAATTTCCTTCTCTCTCCATTCATTGTTCTCTCATTTCTCTTTCCCCTTCATTTTAGCTTCTCATTTCCTGTCCTCAGTTCTTCATCCTTGCTTTTCTCATCCATTTTCTTCCCACCTTTCCTCCAGTATTTCCTTCTTTTATTTCCATATCTCATTCCAGCCATCATCTTTTTCTTTGTTTCTCCCTCTTTGTCCCATCTTTTCCTTTTATTGTTTAATATCTCATTGCTTTTGTTCCTTCTTCATTCTTCTCTCCCTGCCATTTCGTCCATCATTAATTCCTTTGATTGGATTCTCCTTTTTTATACTGCTTCACCTCACATTTCTATTTTCCTTTAATTTTGTACTTTCTTCTCCTGTCTCTTAATTTCTCTTCCTCGCTCTTCACACTAGCTTTTCCCCTCTCACTCCTTGTCACCATCATTTCCTTCCAGTATTTGATTTTTAGATTACAATTTCTTCCCGTTTCCTTTTTGTCATTTCGCCTCTCACTTCTTCATCTCACATCCATTATTTCTCTTCTCTTCTTCTCCCTGACCCCACATTTCTTCATTCCCGTCTGACCTTTCGTATTTTGTCTTCTTCCTCCTTTCAGGCTGACCTCGTTTTTCGTCTTCATTATTTCCTTTTTCTTTTTCCTCTTCCTATTGATATATCCCACTTTCATCCTCTCTCTGCAGTCCCTTTTCCTTCCTTTTTCCTTCTGTTTTCTTACCTTTCTTGCATTTTTTTCCTTCCTATTTTCTTTCCTTTGGCTCACACTATTGTTCATGTATTCCTTTATTTTAATTTCGACTTTATTCCCTTCGTTAAAACTTTTTCTCCTTCTACTATTTCCATTTCGTTTTTTCCTCTCCCGTCTGCCTCAGCTTTCTCCTTTTTTTCTCCTCGATTTTATTATACGCTTTCTTAAGTTCCTTCACACTTTTCTTTCCTTCTTCCTGTTATTATTATTTATTATATTGTCTTCTTCCCTTTCCTTCTCCTCTTTCATCCTTCTTGCCGTTACGTCGCATTATTTCTTCTCACACCTTTTCTTTCTTCCTCTCTTTATGTTTCACTTTCTTCCCCCCCCCTCTCTCTCTCTCTCTCTCTCTCTCTCTCTCTCCTCTTTATCACATTATCCTTTCGTCCTTCCTACTTTTTATAGCCTCAGGTTTGCATGACTGATTCTCAGATTAATGAAGGGGTCTGGCTTTAAAAGCAATGATATGATAGAGCTGCTTCTGTCATGAGATGGTTGACAATATTAACACTCTCAGGATTTTATGCCCACTTTCAGCATTAAAAAATAACCTAAAATAGTAGGAGCAAAATTCTTGATATTTTTTTTTTTTTTTTTTTACAGTAACAGAATGGAGGGAGGAAAAACAAATAGGAGTTACATTTCATTTCCTTATTTTTTTCGTGATATTTAACAAGGAAAATATCGACTTCATTCCTGACGCCTGGTAGTGAAAAGACTAAAAAAAATCTCCACTATACCTTGTTGTACAGTCGACGTCAAAACTCCTGTTGCATCTCCATGGACATTGAAAGTCGGTATTGTGTATCTGTATAGAAACTGGCAATGATGACTTTATCTGACCATAACTACACTCCTTTTAACTCTAACTTGCCCCAGACTTTCGTCCATTTACATCTCATTTCACGTAGCTCACTGACAGAAAAAGACACATCCTACATCCTTCCCATAGCACTTCTTTGTGACTAGCATCATCCCATAGTGGTAATCTCTTTCTACAGCTTTGAACTGAAGAGGGAGATGTGTCCGCTTTAGGCCAAGTTTGAGTAAAAAGAGTATAGTTTTAGGCCAGGTTAGAGCAAAAGAGTATAGTTTTAGGCCAGGTTAGAGCAAAATGAGTATAGTATTAGGGCAGGTTAGAGTAAAGTGTATAATTTTAGGCAGGTTAGAGTATAGTTTTAGGCAGGTTAAAGTAAAAAGAGTATAGTTTTAGGCAGGTTAGAGTAAAAAGAGTATAGTTTTAGGCCAGATTAGAGTAACAAGAGTTTAGTTTTAGGGCAGGTTAGAGTGAAAAGAGTATAGTATCCACTGTGTCGCTTGCCCAGAGCTCATTACACTTTCAAAGTCGATGGAGAGGGAAGCGGGAGGGGCGATATACTTTTGATTCCGACTCTACCTTAATTCCATGTTTACTCTAATGTTACTGCCAATGGAAAAGAAATAAATGGCAGTCTAGTGAAAATCTATATCAGTAAAGCGATGATTTTCTCCCGATTATTGTGAAATTTGACTTGGGTTTTATGCTTATCGACAACACGAAATTCATTAAAGCAAACATACAGCATTTACTAAGCTCTACTATTCCCTTAGTACACGATTGGCAGTAACCAGTTGACATCCAGGTCCCTAATTTTACTGCTGGGTGAAAATGGGCAAAGGGGAAAAAATCGAATCCCGAAAAATCGAACTCGGGTCCTTCTAGTTGCGAGGCGGATGTGCTAACCACTGCATCACCGACTCCTCTGCTTGCTAAGTTGTCCTGCTACCAAGAATTCAAGAACGGTGAGTCAAATTCAGTCGCCTGATAAAGAATACGACTTGCCCGCACGAATAAATGGTCCGGATTCATTGAGATTCAAATGCGCTTGACAGAATCACGTAAATATTCATATAAGCAAAGCACAAAGGGAGGAGACGGAGGAGACGCTGGCCAGTAGAGCGAGGCTAGTTTATTATCGGAATTAAAGTGAGGTCCATTGTCTCCCTCCCGTGAAGTGATGAGTGGCGCAGGGGGAGAATATTATTTCGCTTCCTTCTGCCCTATGGTGGATTGTATTATTATCGTTGTTGTTGTTGTTGTTATTGTGATTGTTATTATTATAATTAGTAGTAGTAGTAGTAATAGTAGTAGTAATAGTACTTGTTGTTGTTGTTGCCCACCTAGAGGGCGGGGCGATAATAGTTTTTGCCCGCCTCTGAGTGTGTGTGTGTGTGTGTGTGTGTGTGTGTGTGTGTGTGTGTGTGTGTGTGTGTGTGTGTGTGTGTGTGTTCCCATTATATCTCATGAACAGCTGGAGCTATCAATATGTAACTTTCAGGGTATCAAGATATGGCCTAAATCTTGGACTTGGCCAACAGCATATTCTGGCAGGCGATTAGCATTCGGCTCTCAAATGCCTTCCTTTCAATGTTGTTGTTGTTGCCCCAGGTTCATCTGAAACGTGAACCCAGTGAACTAGAGAATGATGCTGCCCTTCTTTGGCAGTCCGCCATCCTCCTTTTAGGGGTAGGGAGGGAGTGGAAAGATGTTTGTATAACTGGGCAGAATAGCCGCTCGGTTATATCAGTGCACCACGTGAAGGCGTCCCCCAGGTGACCTTATGAAATGAGTTAAAGAGAGAGGAATATCTACTGCAAGAGAGAGAGAGAGAGAGAGAGAGAGAGAGAGAGAATTGAGCGAGAGAACCCTGTGCTCTGGAATGCGTGAGGAAAAGAGGGAGAAAGAGAGGCGGTGAAAAATGGAGAGAGGGGAGAATAAGTGGAATGATTAATTCAGTGCAAGGGCGAGTGGGAGGAAGTGGTCTTTAGATAGAACGATAAGAGATAACAAGATAGATGTAAATGAAACCATGCGACGCGAATGAAATGAAAGACGAAACAATATTACGAGAAGTGTGGTTTTTGGAGAGAGAGAGAGAGAGAGAGAGAGAGAGAGGGTTATGAAAGTGTGAAATATCAAAAAAGAGTAATGTACAGAACACCAAGCAGGGAAGGTAGAAAAAAACTGAGTTACATTCTCATTGGCATAAGAAACACCGTGACACCTCTATAGCGAATTATTCCTCACAGTACACCTTATTATGCTGAGGTTGCGACATATATTTCTGAAAAGTAATATCGACATGACTTGATCAAACGCATGTTCTAGGATACTAAGAATTTCTCTACTAAATAATTTTCTTGAGAAAAGGTTTTACGAAATCTTCCCATTCAACAAGAAGACTGCACCCTTTTTACTCTAACCTGGCATAATATTGTCATCTCTCCATTTTGAACACCGACTTGTAACACTAACAGTAGAATGTGATGATAGTCATGAAGAAGTGCTGTGGACGTGGTGTTGAGCCATAGTATTCCCTTACTGAGTTGTAACAAGATGATAGCAACAAAATATGATGCTAGTCATGAAAAAGTGTTGTGGAAAGGATATGAAGACAAAGTACTCCCTTATTTTACCATTGAGCTATGTAAAATAAACTGAAAAAATAAAAATAGTCCAAGTTAGGGTAAAACGATCTAACAATGGAAACGTTGGCAAGGAATGGAACAGAGATTATGCTAGTCACGAAGAAGTGTTAGGGAACGATGAAGAGCCACAACATTCTCTTACCCTGCCTGAGATACGTGAAATAAACTGCAAAAGGACAAAAATCTGTGCCAAGAGTGAAACGCATGATAACAAGGAGACATCTGAAAAAATGTGAAAGAGGAAAATAAGCTTCAGTAACCATGAGTCTGTAAAATTTGCAACTGAAAATAAGAAGCTTTTTAGTCATGAGCTTTAAGGTGGAAGCTCAACAACCGTGCAGAGTCAAGGAAAAGCTCCCACTTTAAGCAGTTACTCGGTAAATTTACCCTCGTCATTTGTAATTTGAAGTGTCAAGAGAAGGATAATTACGCCCACTCAGCTCCTGGTTGCAACGCGAATGCTGAGTGGGGTACCTGTTGTGAGAGAGAGAGAGAGAGATGTTTGAGTAGATAGATAGATGGATAGGTAGACAGATAAATGGATGGATAGAAAGAAAGACAGATAGACTGATAATTAAAGCGAAAGTCATGAATAGGCAGATAAAAATGCGATATAGATAGATGCATGGATGGATGGACAGATGATAGATTGATGCATGGACAGTTAAATCGATAGACAGATGAATAAGCAGAGAGAGAGAGAGAGAGAGAGAGAGAGTCATAATATTCTAATTTCTTTCTTCACAACCTCGTTACATTAATGTGAGAGTTTACGTTCAACTAAAATCACTTCTAGGTATTTCAAAATGTGAGTAGCAACATTTTTCTATTAATCATCCCACATTTGAAGCATTTATTTTACAATATTTGTTCACATTTAGAAGAATTTATCATTTTTTTCCGATCCATAATTCATTATTACTCAACGAGGGAAAAGATATGTAACAAAAGGTAACCAAAAAGTGGAATAATTATAGAGAAGAAGAGATTACTTGTTCACTCTTGTATTTCTGTTTCTTATACTGACTGTCAAAATGGAGGGAAAAAGACAAAACTTTCAATAATCCTTCATTTTTTAGGGGGTTACTTAACCTGAGAAAATGTAAAAAAAAAAATCGTGTGGCAGTGGAAAAAAATAAAATAAAAAGTAAGTCAAAGAGCGTAAGAGCTGAAAGGAGCCTACACCTACTCAGTAAAAATAAATAAAAAAATAAAGCAACTAGTCCACTGCATTCATTTTATACTCAGGGCGTTTCTCGTGTCACATTCTTCCAGGATATACAGAATATAAGGTATGGGCAGATAAATGCGCCAGTGGTAGTCAAACTTATAAATAGTAGCCAACAGAGAGAGAGAGAGAAATGAGTCGAAGTCTTAAGCCCGACTATCCATCAGCCGTCTTGATGTGCCTGAGGAACTTGATTTAAGAAAATGTAATAAAGGAGTGACGCGTCGCTGGAAGGAACACACACACACACACACACACACACACACACACACACACACACACACACACACACACACACACACACACACACACACACACACACTTTTCCACAGTACTTCTCATTAAAAGTTCGGCGCGGGCTTGGTTAACATCCTCGGGTGTATTCTAATTACGGTATCCAGACCCCACAGGCTTGATTTTAAATTACAAGTCTCTCTCTCTCTCTCTCTCTCTCTCTCTCTCTCTCTCTCTCTCTCTCTCTCTCTCTAAGATCAAAAGAAGTCATTTCATAAAACTATCTATCTATCTATCTATTGCCAGACGCCTCAATCCCGTTTGGGGTGGCCACAAACAAATCGCCTCCAAGTCGCCCTGTCCCCCGCCATTTCACTGCCCTGCTCCTAACTCACACCCCCCTCTCTCATATACCTCTCCACCCCATCCCTCCATCTCATCCTCGGCCTCCCCTCCCTCTTCCCCCTCCACCTCACTCACATACACTCTCTTCGTCAGTCTTTCACCCTCCATCCTCTCCACATGGCCAAACCACCTCAGTGTGTTCCTCATAACGCTTCCTATCACATCCACATCCACACCACAACGCTCCTTTATATCTTCATTCGTCAGTCTGTCTCTCCACGTGACTCCACAGGCTCCTCTTAAATAACTCATTTCCACTGCTCTCACTCTTGACTTGTGTCCTTCCAACAATGTCCAAGCTTCACTTCCGTACGTTAGAGTTGGTATCACAATACTGTCATGTAGTAACTTTTTCACTTCCATGCTCACTTCCCTGTTTCTTATCACTGCTTTCAAGGAACCAGCAACCTTTCTTCCCTGCTGTACCCTTTCAAGCACCTCACCCTCCAAACCTCCATCCTTACTCATCACACTACCCAAATACTTAAACGTACTCACATTTTCCAATTCCTCACCATCCAACCTCGCTGTACATTCACTAACTTCACCTCTCTCAAGGACCATCACTTTACTCTTCCCTACATTCACCTTTAGGTTCCGTTTCTTACACACTCTCCCAAACTCATCCACCAAGATTGCAGCTCCCCTTCGTCTTCACTCAACAACACAGTATCATCTGCAAACAACAGTACAGGGAGTTTCCAAACACTATCCTCTCTCACCAGGGCCACTCCAACATCCACTACCCTACCTTGTTCCTCTTTTATTACCCCATCCATGTACAGATTGAACAACCATGGAGACATGACACATCCCTGTTTCAAACCAACTTTCAAAGAGAAAAATTCACTTAGTTCACCATCCACACGCACTGCAGCCTTCACACCATCGTACATACTCTTCACAGCATTCAACAACTTCCCATCTACTCCATATATTCTTAACACTTTCCACAATCCTTGTCTATCCACCCTGTCATATGCTTTCTCCAAATCCATGAAAGCTGCATACAACTTCTTTCCCTTCTCTAGAAATTTTTCCACTAAAGATCCAAGAATGAATATCTGATCTACACAACCTCTTCCCTTCCTAAAGCCTCCCTGTTCTTCTCCAACTAATTTCTCTGTTCTTTCTCTAACTCTGTCTATAAGTATCCTACCATACACTTTTCCTATTATACTAAGACAAATGCCCCTATGATTACCACACACTTCTTTTTCTCCTTTTCCTTTGTATAAGGGAATAATTATACCTGACTTCCAATCCTCCGGGACTTTACCTTCCTCCCAGGCCAATCTGCACATCTTCCACATCCATTCTACTACTATCTCTCCCCCCATGCTTCAGCATTTCACCACACACTCCATCAATTCCTGGGGCTTTCCCCGATTTAACTTTCTTCATTGCTTCCACAACTTCTATCCTACTGATTTCTTCCTGTCTTCTCACCTCCCTCCTTCTCCCAGCCATTCCCCAGGCACTTATACTCGCATTACTTCCATCCTCTACGTTCAACAGTTCCTTAAAGTGTTCTCTCCATCTGCTCACTTTTTCTCCCTTCTCCACTAGTAATCTACCATTTTTATCTTTCACTCCCCCTACTAACTTCACTTCCACCCTGTCTTACTCTTTTCACTTCTCTCCAGAACATTTTCTTACAGTCCCTCCACTTTACACTCAAATTCCTTCCAAATTCCTCATCCACTCTCTTCTTACTCTCTCTTACTAATCTTTTCACCTCTCTCTTTCTTTCCACATATAACTCTCTCTTCCGCCTCTCAACTTCTTCCACGCCCCTATTTCTCATCCATTCATTGTATGCTTTCTTCTTTTGTGCCACAGCCTGTTTCACCTCTTCAGTCCACCACGCTGTTCCTTGCACCCCCCTCCGTCTTCTCTTCCTTCCACACACCACATCACATGCTGCACATATTTCTTCTGTAAATATCTTACACACACCTTCCACGTCTCCCATCTGCTCCAATTCATATTTGCCCAATCGTTCCTCCACTTCTCTCTTATACTCTGCCTTTTTCTCATCCTCTTGTAAACACTGTCTAAAAAAAAAAATCTCTAATGAACCTGTCACAAATAATTAGTTTTTTATTAATATATGGTCATGTCTTCTTGTACACGTATATACTGATGTGTGTGTGCGTGTGTGTGTGTGTGTGTGTGTGTGTGTGTGTGTGTGTGTGTGTGTGTGTGTGTGTGTGTGTTTATAACTCTTGAACTAAAGAACTGAAGATTATTTCCGATTATGCTAAGTAACACACGCACCCAAACACACAACCACCATCTCCACCACCACCACAACCCATTTTTTCACCGCCTATCTGCTCTGAAGTATAATGAAGGATCAGAGGGAATTTATAGTGAGTTCTCGTTGAAGGCATCTGCTCTAGAATAACACTCTAGGATGTCACAATGGGAGTGAATATTGAAACCTAAACTTCGTTACACTTCCCATTTGTTGAGATTTTTCCCACTTCACTCCGATCTCGAATTTCATGGTGTATTTTTGAGATCCCTAGACGATTTATTCAGGGCTAGAGAGACTTTTGGAACTGCAGGTGTTCTTTATAGTCTTCATTAACCCCTTCAATATTAAGGGTCTGTCCCAAGAGCAATATAATCATCCTTTGGTCGCAGGAATAAATAAACATGCAACATTGAATTCAAGGTGTTGAAGCAAGTGTGTAAACTCGAGTATTTTTTCAGTTTTGTAGTTACGTGCTACATTCATTTCTCCGTGAACTCGTAGCTGGTGATGAAAAGGAGTGCAGTTTAGGATAAAATTTCTTGTGGTTTATCCTAGTCCTTTTATTAAGAAAGTTCATGTGACAGGAGGAGATATTAGATTTTCTGCAGACGTGAATATTTTTGGCCACTTCTGCAGGTGAGAAGAGGCAGTATATTATGTGAAGAAATGTGTTATTGTGAGGCAAATTCCTCTCTTCCTACAGTATCCAGTAACTTATTTTTTATTTCTCCAGGCAGTAGAGTGTTGGACCATTGTTCCTGTCTATAACATCCATATGTCTTGCTTTACGATATGCGAAAAACAAAGAACTGCAAAAATTCATCATCCACCCCTCTCACAACTACCTCCACCTCCTTCTTCCACGCACCTCAAGTTTTCTTACGCACAATTCCCTGAGGAAATATGTTCTTTGACGGCCATAAAAGAGGCTTTGTGGTCTCCGGATATTAATCTTATATTACCTGTTCCTTGGCGGCAAAATATTCATGTGCTTAGTGTGTCAAGATATGAGGAGAGGAAGATAGGAGGGTAAAAGAAGAGGGAAGTGGGAGGAAGAAGGGAAAATGAAGAGGGGAGGGAGCGTAAAGGAAGAAAAATTGAGAGAATGATGAAGTGACTAAGGGTAGGGAGGCAAGAGAATACGTGGAAAAGGAAATGAAAGAAAGGAAACTGAAGAAGAGAATGAGAATAAGGAAAGGCAGAAAAACAAACTAATGAAGAAGCTATTGGATGAAATAAGAAGAGATAATGAAACAGAGCGGGCAGGAGGGAAAAAGGAAGAGATGTGAAAAGAAAAAGAAAGAAAGGAAAAAAGACAAAAACATGACAGAGCGTGAGGAGAGGCGACTGAATTAATGCAGCGAAGAAATATCATTATGAAATCGCTGATCATAAGCAAAGGAAGAAAAATAAAAAAGAATGCATAAGATAAAACAGAAGGACGAAAATCTGATGAGGACGATAGGAGAGAGAGAGAGAGAGAGAGGAGTAATATTGACCTAATGTCCTTAAAGCTGAGGGATATCTGAAAAAGAACATCATTACTGATTATCCATTAGTCCTTCCTTGTAGGGTTGGGAGTAAAGTGAGATTTTGGAATAGGATTTATATAAAGGTGGTTCTCGTTGTGCCAGGAATGTTTCAAAATATCGTAGTTATTTCCATCACATTCATTGCTGGAAACTTAACTTGGATCACTGAATATTTAACTGTGCATATTTCTGTATTTCCCTGAGGAGTTAAATGAAAATCTAAATAAAATAAAATAAAACTATAAAGATGCTATATTGCAACTGATCCGTCTCCATATATATAAAAGTGATTTAGAGGAACTGAGGAAAGGAAGAGAAGAAATGAGAATTCTTTATCATCCGGAAATTATGTGGAAGCCTATTTCTGTACTTCTCATCTGGGATCAGCTTAGAGGGCAGGAATGGAGGATACACAGAAGAGCGGAAAGAGCCCGAAAAAAAATTACATATGAAATATCGTATACATAATATGAGAAAGTAACTGGAGAGGAAGGAAAGGATGCACAAAAAGAAAAAAAAAGTCAAACATTTAGCGTGAGCCGGAAGAACACTAATGCAGGCAAAACACACTAGATGCTCACAGACATCAGATAAACATTGCTGCACTACAACACATATAGATCGAATTTCACCCGATCTGATAACCTAAATCTCTGACTGGTTGAAATAAGAATCAAATTCCTTCATCCTTGGCTTACTCTGAACCCTTCCACAAAGTTCTGGCTAAGATTAAAATTTGTTCACCTTGCACTGTGACCTTGACCTTTGACCCCAATGAGAGAACGTTAAGTCCTTGGCTTACCCCCAACATTTCCACCAAGAAAGTTCCAAATTATAATAAAACTGTTTTAGTTTTAGTTTTTTTTTTTTTCACACAGACACACATGGGTTTTAATCTGATCTTGTACCGTGACCTAAGCCTTTATTCTTGTTTGTTAAGGAAGGTCCCTAACACCTTTTTCTAAATGATTTATTTGTTTTTTTACACCTTGTCGTCTTCTTTAGTGTTAATTAAATCATTCTAATATCGCCATACTTTGCCTAAATAGCATACAAAAATATATTAACCAGCCATATTACAGAATAAATGGCCAACAAAGAGGTGTTAGGGAGCTTTCTTACCCGACGAGGATACGGTCCACAGTCCATTATATATATATATATATATATATATATATATATATATATATATATATATATATATATATATATATATATATATATATATATATATATATATATATATATATTTACTTACATATAATTAGTTCCCTAAATCAGACACTTAGTTAATGAGAGTGAAAAGTTAATGAGCTTGTCATGTGGAAAATTTTGGAAGGGGTGATGACAGAATGCAATAAAGAAAATTCCGGTAAATATAACGTTAATGTTCTGAAGAGAGCAAATAAGTGGAAAGTGGTGACGCAGAGAGACAGACAGACAGACAAACAGACAGACAGACAGACAGAGACAGACAGACAGACAGACAAACAGACAGACAAACAGAGATAGATACAGGCAGACAGACAGAGTGAGACAGACAGAGACAGAGTAAGAGACAGAGACAGGGTGAGGGACAAACAGACAGAGTGAGATAGAGACACAGACACTAAGAGACAGAGACAGAGTTACAGACAGACACAGTGAGATACAGAGAGACAGAGACAGACAGATTGACGTCCTTTTCCAGACCGGGTTAAAATGCGAAATCGGGATAAACTGCAGCCCGTGATTAGCCAGAACTCCACACCTGTATTCACGTAGAAATAATCCCACTCACAGCGTCATTACCCGGTCAACTGCGCATGAAATCCATCGAGGGAGGGGGGAGGAGGCAGGGCAGGGAAGGGAGGGCGAGGAAGGGAGTGCATGGGAGGAGAGGCAGGGAGAGGAGGGGGGAGGCAGGGCAGGGAGCCGGGCCAGGGAGCATACCACAACGCCAGGTCATCAGAGCGGCTCTCATTAGCATACATGAGGCCATAATCGCCGGTAACTGAATCAATTCCTTTTTGTTACCCTTCCAGTTTATCTGTGGTAACGAGGAATACTGGCCTTCCCTCTGTGAATACCAGATTATTACTATTGTTACTTGGTACTTGTTAATGACTGGGGTGATGATTTTTTTTTTTTTTACTGACGTTACTGGTAATAGCAAGAAATAGATTATCAGTATTTTTGAAGATTTTTTTTTTTGTCTTAGTGATTCTTGCCATTCGTTTACACACACACACACACACACACACACACACACACACACACACACACACACACACACACAGATGAAACACAAAATCCTACACGCAATATTTACTCTCCACATCATCGCCACCGCTGCCCCTTTCGAAGCTCCGCCCCTTTCCCCCTAAAGTTCCCCCTTCCCCCTAAAGCTCCCCCTTCCTCCTAAAGCTCCCCCTTCCCCCTAAAGCTCCCCCTTCCCCCTAAAGCTCCCCCTTCCCCCTAAAGCTCCCCCTTCCCACCTGCAATATATCCACCAAGCCTGACCTATCTCCCCGCCGTCAGAAGTCGAACCTTCCACACTCCATTCCCGAGAACAAATATTACGAAGGCGGCCCAATTCCTCCAGCCATCTCTCACTTCCCAGCTTAGCCACGGAACCATTAAACGAAGAGTGGCTGGGGAGGTGCTGGAGAGGTGCTAGGGGAGGTGCTGGGGGAGGTGCTGGGGGAGGTGCTGGGATTTCGAGAGCGTGCTGAAGGAGCTCTGTGACCTTCTTTGACCTGGCCAGATCATGGACTTGTTTCGTTTCCGTTTTCCTCCAAGGTATTGTTGAGTGTGTTTATTTTCTCTTTTTGACGTGTGTGTGTGTGTGTGTGTGTGTGTGTGTGTGTGTGTGTGTGTGTGTGTGTGTGTGTGTGTGTGTGTGTGTGTGTGTGTTTGATTATAAGTAAATATTGGCCACAGAATGGAGACAGAGAAAAGAGCTAAGGATAGATGAAAATAAAAGTGACCGAGACATAATAAGTCCCTACAGATAGAGGAAATGCGTCTATGATATCACTGGAAGGAACAGGGGAAGAAAAACGTAATAGACCAAGGACTAAATTAGATAGCTGCGTTAAATAGCAGGAACAAAGTGGATCGATGGATCGAGAGACAGACACAGGTATATATATATATATATATATATATATATATATATATATATATATATATATATATATATATATATATATATATGTATGTATATATATATATATATATATATATATATATATATATATATATATATATATGTATGTATATATATATATATATATATATATATATATATATATATGTATATATATATATATATATATATATATATATATATATGTATATATATATATATATATATATATATATATATATATATATATATATATATATATATATATATATATATATATATATATATATATATATATATATACACACACACGAAGGAAGAACGAAGGAAGAACATGAGCAGGAGGTGAGGGAGGAGGGAGAAGTAAGACAGATGGAAAAGTTCACAACAGCTGAAGAAAAATAAGAAGCAAGAGAAGTGGAAAAATGTAAGAATTCAAGAAGAGAATAAAAAGTGACTTGCAAGAAATTAAGACAAAGGAAGAGATGAAAAAAAAAAAGACAAAGATGGAAAGGCAGAGGGATGAACAAGGTAAAAAGAAGTAGGGAGACAGATAAATGGAGATAGAGGAGGGAGGGAGGAACGAAGACTGATGAATGGAGAGACAAACACAGCAGGAAGGAAGAAAGAAAGAAAGAGAACGCAGAGGAAAGAGAAAGAAAATGAGGGATAGGAGGAAGGTCCATAATCCCTCCTTCATACTTCAACCAGGAGATATCGTAAATAAACCTATAAACAGTCGGATGAAAGAAGATGGATGGATGGATGGATGGATGGAAACATAAACACAGAAGAAAGAAGGGAGAGGAAGGAAAAACAAAGTACAGAAGAGGTGGTGTAGGTATAGTGCAAAAAGTACGACGGGGAGAGGGAAGTGTTCATTGGTAGGTTGATGGATAGACTAAAAAAAGAAAAGAAAAAGAAACAAAAAGTTCAGAAGGGAGAAAAAACAAAAAGATAGGAGAGGGGTCGGACAGAGGATAGGACAGAGGATGCGAAGATAAAAATGTTAAAGATAAATGATGAAGCTATAACTCTCTGGAACGTACGACAGACAGACAGGAGTATAAATCGACAAGAATAACGGAGATGGAAAGATGAATAAAAATGAAGAGAGGGGGAGAAACTTAATCACCTAAGACAATTAATATGTCTCCTCCAGACTCCAACCAGGAAATAGGACAGACATAGGTATTAAATTACTGGGGTAAAGGGGATGAATGAATGAATGAATGAATGAAGAGACATCAAAAGGGTGGAAGAAAGACGAGGGAGGAATAACGAGGGGAGTAGAAGGGGGGCAGCTTAATCACCGTGGACCATCATTATTTTTTTCCCCTGCCCCAAACTCCAACAATCTTATGTTATGGAGGCTCCTCGAGGCAATTTTCTAGGGGGGAGGAGGTAATGTGTTCTTTATTACCCTCTCGAGACGTGGCCACTACCTTGATGAACGTGTATTAGGTTTTAAGAACAACCATGAAGAAGCAGGAGGGATGCGGTGCCGTATTTTCATAATGGATTGCTATATTTTGAAGATTGTTGTCCAAGTGTGGAATAAGAAGGTCCATGATTCAGTTCTGGTCTTCTTAATCAGCCATTACGACCTTTTCTAAAATCTATTCTTACTTCCTTTGTGTTAATGTACCAAGGAAATATTCAGTTTGACGACTATACATTCTGAGATACCAGTGAGCCTTCTGCCTACGATTCCCGTGCTTTAGTTGGTTTTCTATCGCCTATGTACAGTAAGTTGGCAACACATGAACCTGGGACAGTGTCTGTGTGAAGGGAAGGTCTAGTTACAATTTCCGACGTTCATACATCACAGTCATTTGGTCATTTCAACAAATTTTTGACACCTCCGTTCATTTATGTCAGTGCCGCCAACAAATATGGGATTATGTCAGGGCTGTCAAGTGTATCAAATCCTACACACTGCTACACACTGATGCTGTCCCAGGTTCATGTGTTGCCAGCTTTACACTACACAGTTGGTATGGGTTCAGATAATCATTAATGATACTTTGCTATCGCTCAAAACACATTATGTATAGAATAGCAGACCTTTACATTTTTATTATCATTATTTAATACTTTGTTTACGTAGATCTAATTACATAAAACATCGAGTTCTCTTAATTATCTGTTTACGTAAAGGATTATACTCAAATATTCCGCTTATGTTAGAGCATATACACAAAGCTACTCTGTTATAAATACCATTTTTTCATTAAAGCTGGTTAATTATACGGCACAAATCCTTTCCGGTGTCGACCATGTAATGAATAAAAATGGAATAATACCCAATACTGAACCTTGAGATACGCCACTTGTAACAATGATCTGGTGTGACATTTTTCGTTAATTGAGACTTTCTGGTTATGTATTTCATGCCAGTTGCCGATCCACCTGTGTGCCTTGCTACTGACTTCATTCGTTTTAATGTGGTAGAATCCGGTACTATTGAACTTCATTAAACCCTCACTGAAAATCGATATAGATATATGTTCACTAATATGATTGTTTAGATGGATAATATTAATTGATCTAATAGTGTTGTACGTATTAAAAACTGTACATTAACAAAATAAGTGACAGTTGTCGAAATCATACTGTGAGTGTTTGTTACTTATTTCCCCCAATAATGGCATCCAACAACAAGCAAACTGCGGGTATTAAGCTAAATGCTTGGTAGTCTTTGGTTATCAGTTTTTATTCCGTTTTAACACCGATATTCCACTTATTTATTGTCATATACTTGTGAAGTGCCTTGACAATCTTTAGTGATAAGATGATATGGTGAGAGGCTAACCCATTGACTTTGATATGTTTATTATTCCTCTTTAATTCATGGAGATCTTCTATTTGGTTCGGTTTCTTTCTTAATTGTAGCTTATTACATGTAAATAATGTTGTATATGTCAGATTGTAATCCCTTTTATTCACTTTCGATTTACTGTTACATTCGGATGACTCTACAGTGAGTGTCAAACCAATGATTTCCTGTAAAGTAGGAAACAATATATAACGCTGGGTGGTAACTGTATAACAAAATGACGCCTGGTTGTTTAGTGAATTCAGACGTTTCAGCAGGAATGAACCTGTAGGGGTTTATATCCCAGGGTTGGTTGGAGTTTATTGTTTACGTAATGCTATTCAGGGGAGAGTAAGGCTGGTTCCCTTCCCTTAGATGCAGGGAACGAGCAGCGTAGCCCAGGATTCCTACGCTCCTGATGAGACAAAAAAAGGATTGGAATTTGGATAGATGAACGTCAGATACCTTTATATATTTGGGAGTGAGTTATAGAAGCCTGAGAAGAAATAATATCATTACCCCGCCCGAGGTGGGAACAGCTCTATATTTTTTCCCCCTCCAGCGCCAATAATAGTTATTCAGACTGAGTCAGAAGCGCCTGAGAGAGTTAATTAATTCTACCAAACATCAGTCTTTCACTCCGGCTAGTCCTGCAATATACTGTAGTCTATATCGATCCCCTTCACTATCTAATATACTATAGCAGTAGGCGCGCGCGTGTGTGTGTGTGTGTGTGTGTGTGTGTGTGTCTGTGTCTGTGTGTGTTTTGGGCAGCCGAAACTACACATTCAAATCGCACCAAAATTGGCACAAAAATCGCAAAAAATTTACTGATATGAAAAAAGTTGGTCCCATCACAATTGAAAAACTTTTACTCTATTTAATGAGCGATCACATTTTGACAAAAAAAACGCTGGTCCCGAAGCCCGGCATAGGATCTCTGTAGAATTTTTTGCCCAGTGGTAGACCTGAAATAAACTGGGTTCCATTACCGAAGCTGCAAATAACACGATCAGTTGGTTAGCTGCAAAAACTCTAAGTGACAACGTTACACTAGAACAGCACATAAACGCGAGAGCCCTCCGCAGGAGCAAGTGCGAAGGGCCCGAAGGGCCCACGAGCATTTGTTTAACTTTATAGTACTACGTTAAAAACACACACACACACACACACACACACACACACACTGGCGGCCAACCAATCATAACTCATCTCCTCACCTCTGTCTGGCCTGAGAAAAACGGCCTCAATCAGCGTGTTTTTATTGATATATATATATTTTAGGACCTGGGGGAGGGGGTGGAGGAGGTGTCGGAGGTAGAGGAGGCAAGACTGAACCGACACACACACACACACACACACACACACACACACACTGTTACGGAACAGAGAAAGATAATGTACACTTTAAGTGAGAATACGAAGAGTCACTACTGTCCCGTAAAGTTCCAGGTTCAAAACAAAAGAGTTAGGTAAAATTACAAGTTAAAGTTTAATGCTTAAATTAACAACAAAACATTCAGGACTCATAAGGATAATGTAATGGCAAAAACAGGTTCAATATATGGTTAACTGCAATAGCCTCTATTAACACGAAATTAGCAAGAGTAAATTTTATCAAAGTCAGCCCTGATAAAATGAGATACCAGATAATACTCAGTGAATGCCAGATAAATAATTACAGATACAAACTATTATCAAAAATGACTGACATAAAGAACCCCACACGAATTACAAAAACTTCACTAGGCCTACAAATTAAACTTATGCTATACAGTACAAGAAAAAATGCAACAACAGTTATACTCAAATTACACACAGCTGCTAGATGGTTGGAGACTTCTTGAGCACTCACAATAATAATATCTGTACAGGGGAGGACAGAGATGTGAACAAAATGAGGAGCAGATCTAAGTGGCCATGATGCAGAGACTGAGCTCATTATATAGGGGCCAGGAGAGCTTGATACAACTTGTAATAAGGACGCGCAAATGAAGCCATGGGGACAAAGAGTTGACAATCCCGCTTTGGACAACAGAGAGGACGACTTACTCTACTATAACGGTAGAAGGGGGGGACTGAGGCAGAACATGCTCGTGATCAAACATGCAGCAACTGTGCGTTAAAATTACACAAAAGATGATGAAATCATAGGCTATGTAACACCTCCCCACAAAGAAAAAAGAAATTTACAAAGGAAATTTCTTATTACTCTAAAACAATCTGTATATGGCATTACAGAACATGCAAATGTCTTTCCTAATGTTACAAAACATGAGATCTCCCTAGCACGCTCAGTCATAGGTACTTGCCAGTATCCCTTTAACAAATCAAACTTACTTATGTACCTAGCCTTTCCGATCTTGTCTATGCAATCTTCCACACGAGGGAGAGGGTAAGTGTCTGTTTTGGTTATCTGATTAACACGTCTGTAGTCGATGCAAAGCCTCTGTGACCCACCTGGCTTAGGGACTAGAGTGACAGGAGAACTCCACTCGCTCTGACAGGGCTCAATCATCTTGTGGTCCAACAGGTAGCCAAGCTCCTTCTGGATGAGAGGAACTTTCACTGGGTTCACACGGTAAGGAGGTAATTTAATTGGCTTTGCGTCTCCAACATCGACATCATGCATCAACACAGTGGTTCTTCCTGGAGTGGCACGGAACACTTGCGGGTACTCCTGCAGTAATGCCGAAAACTCCTGCCTTTCCTTGGGTGGTAGATGAGAAAGCTTAGTCTGGAGATCATTCATGATATCAGGATTCTTCCCCAAACTATCACTCAGGCTCATACTGCATGGGAGAGCTTCACTTGCAGACTCGGGTGGAACAGCTACAGTGCAGACTGGATTATTTTCGTCCCGCCTGTGATATAACTTTAGCATGTTGATGTGACATAGTTGCTTGCTCTTTCTACGATCTGGTGTGGCGATGACATAGCTGACATCACTGAGTTTCTTCTCCACGAAATAAGGGCCACTAAACTTGGCTTGAAGAGGTTGCCCATGAACTGGTAGCAGAATCAAAACCTGATCTCCTGGCTGAAAGTGGCGTAACCTGGACTTCTTATCATACCAAGTCTTCATCTTCTCCTGAGCAGCTCCTAAATTCTCTCTCGCCAGTTGTAAAGCAGTGGACAGCCGTTCTTTGAACTTCATCACATACTCCAGCAGGTTGACGTCATCTTCCTCCGACAGCCAGCATTCCTTGAGTAACTTAAGGGGTCCTCTTACTTCATGGCCAAACAGTAGTTCAAAAGGTGAGAAGCCCAGTGATTCATTTGGAGATTCTCTTGCAGCAAACACAACGAATGGAAGACCTTTATCCCAGTCTTTCTGATGTTCCAAACAGTATTTCTTGAGCATCGATTTGAGTGTTTGATGATATCTCTCCAACGCTCCTTGGGTCTGGGGATGGTAAGCTGAAGACGTGATCTGGGTGATGCCCAACTCTTTCAGAGACTGCTTGAAAACATTTGACATGAAATTACTTCCTCGGTCTGACTGTACCTCCTTGGGCAGACCAAACTTTGTGAAGAACCCCAGCATTTCCTTAACCACGTTCTTTGCTGAGATGTTTCTAAGTGGAATGGCTTCAGGATAACGAGTAGCCATGTCAATCATGGTCAACACATAAGAAAATCCTGAAGAAGTCTTAGGAAGAGGACCCACAATATCCACCAACACACGGGTGAAAGGTGCCTCAAAAGGAGGAATGGGAACTAGAGGTGCAACCTTTTCGGTCTGATTACACTTCCCCACAACTTGACAGGTGTGACAAGACTTACAATACCAGGAAACATCCCTGAAGATACCTGGCCAGTAGAAGTGTTTCAAAATGCGTGCCACAGTCTTCCTCACTCCAAGGTGTCCTGCCAAACTGGAATCATGAGCCACTCTAATGATATCCTGCCTACAAACACGAGGGATGACAACTTGATGTACAACCTCCCATTCACAGTCGGCTGATGCTGTTGGGGGTCTCCACTTCCTCATAAGTACTCCTGACTTTACATAATAACAAGTAGAAGCACCAGCTGACTCTTCCTCACTGCAAGCAGAGTTAGCTAGACCTTTCAACTCAGGGTCAGCAACCTGCAACTCAACCAACTCTTGACGAGACAAATTATCAACACTACGGGGTACTGCCTCATCTGGTGAGTGGTCCAAATTAGCAAGAAAAGTGTCAGCTAGGATAACATCATCATCATCATTATCCTCTAAATCACCAGTAACTTTAGACTTAGCCCTAGTGACAGCACATGCAGGGAACACATCAGGGACATCACAATCCTGGGACGCAGCCACTGGCTCACCAGACAACTGAGGAGCTGGACACACTTGACTTCCACCAATATCATTTCCAAGTAAGAAAGTTACACCTGACATTGGGAGTGTCTCAACCAACCCAACCATAACAGAACCATTAACAAAACCAGACTCTAAATTCACTCTGCACAGAGGAACAGAGAAGTAATTATTCCCTACACCTTGTAAGATTACAGTTTCATCAGAGGAATTAAAATTAGAGCCTAGAACACTGGTCAGCATAAGGGATTGCCAAGCACCTGTATCACGATATATTTGAACTGATTTCCTGTCATTACTGTCCAGAGGACTGACAAAACCATCAGACAGGAAATTAGCACATGAACTCTTGAGAGTGTCACCCACGTTACTGCTCAAAGAGGAGCTCCATCATGAGAATTTAAGTTACCCCTCAAAGCAGGTTCAGTTAACTCAGTTAAAGAATTCTGGGAACTCTCAAGAGTGGACACTAGACCAATTGACTGAATATTTAAAGACTCCTTTTTGTTCACATCACGCTGTCTCCTGAAACATCTCTCCGTAGTATGACCAAGCTTACTACAATAAGTACATTTACTTTTCTGAAATCTAGAGGTGAAGCTGGTATTTACTTCCTGAGAAACATCATCTTTATTCTCTTTCCTGTTACCTGTACTCTGAGTAGAGGCAACGTACTTACTCTCAGCTTTCCCTTTTTCTCTAGAATATCTCTTGTGAGTGAGAACATACTCATCAGCTAAAACTGCAGCATCAGACAAATTATCTATTCTTTTCTCATCAAGATATAGGCTTACATCTTTATAAATACACCTTTTGAAGTCCTCCAGCAAAATCATCTGCTTAAATTTGTCAAAATCAGAATCCACATTCTTAGAATTTAACCACTGCTCCAACAAATCTTCTTTGATTTTTGCATACTCAACATGGGATTGCTTATCTTGCTTGTAAGTTGTCCTAAATTTTACTCTATAGGCTTCAGGAACAAGCTCATAGGCCTTAAGAATCAAGCTCTTAACTACATCATAATTATCAGACTGATCCTGAGGCAAAGATGCATAAGTTACTTGAGCTTTACCGGTGAGAACAGTTTGAAGGAGTACTGGCCAATACTCCTTAGGCCAATTAAAACCTGTAGCTACCCTCTCAAACAACTGAAAATACTTTGTTAAATCAGATTCATTAAAAGGAGGGACAAGTTTAACATTTTTAGCCACATCAAAATCACCAGAGCTAGATGATCCAGTTCCACCTTGTTTCATGCGATACTCATGGTCTGCCTGAATCCTGGCAAGTTCAATTTGTGCCTGAGCCTGTACCTGTGCCTCTTCAATACGAGCATTTGCTTCCTTAACACGAGACTCCGCCTCCTTAGCCTTAGCCTCCTGCAGAGCTACCTGTAACTTAGCTAATTCAATCTGCGTTTGCTCATTTGGAGGAGTTACATTAAACAAGCTTTTATTAATCATGCCAACAATTTGATCTTTAGAATGATGAGAGTGAACTGCAATTCCCAATTGTTGAGCAACAAGCTTAAGTTCATTCTTTGTTCTGTTTTCTATATCACACACTGTTTGCACATTTGACAAAAAATCTTTGGCTTCATCAAGTGTAGAAATAGTAGCCATCATGAATATATCACAGTCACAAAATATCAAACAATATCCTTATGATAATATCCTGAATATCCTGATATGAGGTCGCCAAATTTATGTTACGGAACAGAGAAAGATAATGTACACTTTAAGTGAGAATACGAAGAGTCACTACTGTCCCGTAAAGTTCCAGGTTCAAAACAAAAGAGTTAGGTAAAATTACAAGTTAAAGTTTAATGCTTAAATTAACAACAATACATTCAGGACTCATAAGGATAATGTAATGGCAAAAACAGGTTCAATATATGGTTAACTGCAATAGCCTCTATTAACACGAAATTAGCAAGAGTAAATTTTATCTAAGTCAGCCCTGATAAAATGAGATACCAGATAATACTCAGTGAATGCCAGATAAATAATTACAGATACAAACTATTATCAAAAATGACTGACATAAAGAACCCCACACGAATTACAAAAACTTCACTAGGCCTACAAATTAAACTTATGCTATACAGTACAAGAAAAAATGCAACAACAGTTATACTCAAATTACACACAGCTGCTAGATGGTTGGAGACTTCTTGAGCACTCACAATAATAATATCTGTACAGGGGAGGACAGAGATGTGAACAAAATGAGGAGCAGATCTAAGTGGCCATGATGCAGAGACTGAGCTCATTATATAGGGGCCAGGAGAGCTTGATACAACTTGTAATAAGGACGCGCAAATGAAGCCATGGGGACAAAGAGTTGACAATCCCGCTTTGGACAACAGAGAGGACGACTTACTCTACTATAACGGTAGAAGGGGGGGACTGAGGCAGAACATGCTCGTGATCAAACATGCAGCAACTGTGCGTTAAAATTACACAAAAGATGATGAAATCATAGGCTATGTAACAACACACACACAGTAAACCTAGGTACGCGAAGAATATTAATCATTATCCGCGAGTTATGCAAGATCTTATTCGCCCATAATAGTTTCAGTATATTTTAGTATGGAAGTGGCGCGGCTAAAATTATTGAGTGATAAGTGACTGGCAGCTTCCTCGGGGTTCCTATTTTTGCCAGCGGAAGTCCTATAATCTCTCCTGCTTTTCTGTCTACGGTCTTTGAATAGCTGTCTCTTGAATCTGATGCAAATGGCAGAGGTGACACTGGTCTATGACTAATTAAACAGTGTCAGTTGCTATCGAATCACTAGACTAAAATTCAAAGTCTATGGAGAGAGAAGTATGAGATACGACAGGACGTTTGTTGCCGAACGTACTGTCAAAGAAATTACTATCTTCCGATTTTCGTCTGAAGATAATTTGCAATTGGCGAAGCACAGTGAAAACCCTGTCTCTATTAATGCGTGTTTCAGATGGTTCTATTTTTCCACTATGAATTCGTTAAACTCTGGGAAGATATTTGCGTCTCTCTTTATACATGACCTCCACCCGCCTCCAGGAAACCGAATCCATATACTGTACACAGCATTCGACCTTCCCTCTGATTGACTCTTAGTATCACTACACCATTAGATTCGTTGATGATGGTATTGTCCTGCTAATGAGAGGGCAAAATTGATGAGGATGATGTTCTAATGGTAATCCAGTCCCTCATATCCAACCCTTCGTCCGCTGGGTCTATAATCGCAGTGGTAGTTGAAATTACAGGTACAGTTTTAATCCCTAAAGAATATAACTCTTTTCTATGTCATTCATATTGGCACTAGATAGTTTTACGTGGTTTGCGAGTGACTTTTCAGGTCATAAGGGAACGGTTTGCGGACTCCTGGCCTTTGGTTCCTTCTTCCTTGCATTAAAAGAAAAAAGATATAAAGAAAAGATGTAGCCTTCATTAACCATTTCAAAACTAGTGGTCGCAAAAATAGACCTATACCAAGAAGCAGTGTCATCTGCCGAACCAGTTTATAGAAATGGCAAAGTAATGGAGGAAGTTACAGTGAAAGCCATACTGAGAGAATTAATAGTAAGCTTATTGGCTGAAACTCCATATAGCCTTAGTATCGAGGTCATTGGAAGTTACGAAAATAGCTGGTTAATTGTATCAGTGATGGATATTAATAATGCCAATGATCGTGGAGGTAATGGTACTTTAAATGTGGTTAAGTGGTTTCAGATGCTAATTACATGGTATAATGGGTGTGTAATGGAAGTGACGGTGAGAATGTGTTGTTGAGAGAGAGAGAGAGAGAGAGAGTACTTGTGTCACACAGGTGGTTACGATCAAGAGCAATAACGTTGGTCCTGACAACAATTACGACGATGCTGGGTACAGGATACGTACAGTAGTTCTGTTGATGGAAGCAATAATACTCGTGGAAAAGAAACGATAATGCCGGTAGTAACCCTGGCATTGGTGGTGACAGTGGTGGTGATAGTGGTGGTGATAGTGGTGGGGATTGTGGTAGTTGTGGTGGTGGTGGTGGCCGTATTTCTTCCTTTACGGGCCTCCAGCTACCCTATAATCCAGTGAGGATACCATGTTATGAATTACTGATGGGGGCGGTGGGTTGCAAGGAGAAGGGTGGAAAAGAGAGAGAGAGAGAGAATAAATGAAAGAGATGAGGAAAGATGAACAGAGGATCAAAGAAGTGTGACAAGAACAATTAGTGTGAAAGATGAGCGAGAAGGTAAAGAGAGAGTTCCACAAAAGAGGTGAGAGAAAGAAGAAAAAAAATTAATGTGTGCAATAACGGAGAATGAGCGAGGTAAGAAAGTAGGGAAAATGGAAAAAAAAATCCGAAAAAAATGAATGTTAGTGATGAGGGAGGAGGGAAAAAAAAGGGCGGTGGAGAAGAAATGAGAGAGAGAGAGAGAGAGAGAGAGAGAGAGAGAGAGAGAGGAGAAAGACAAATGGATACGGGAAAGAGAGAGAGGAGATACAAATGATAAAGGAAACGAAGATAAGAGATGAGAGGGAAGGGAAAGAGAGGGACAGCCTAGTAAAAGAAAGAAAAGACAGTAAGTGAATTGGAGAGAGGGGATGATTAAGGAAAATGACGAAGAATTTAGGGAGGAAGATGAGAAACGGGGAAAAAAGCGATTATGTGAAACAGATAATAGTAAGATAGAATGATGTGTGTGTGTGTGTGTGTGTGTGTGTGTGTGTTAAGGTCTTCTGATATCTTTCTTGTGTCCCACACACTGATGTTAGTTGCGTTCCTTGTTCATGGTCAAATTTTGACACTTTTTGACCGAATGACTTCATTTAACAGTCACTGCATTATGTATTTTTAATTTACATATCCGCACAAAGCTTCATGATGCGTGAGTGCATATGTACCTATCTGTCTAGTATGTGTATGTACCTATGTATGCGTATACGTGGATATATATGTGCATATGTATACATATATTTATGCATACAAATAGATAAAGATATAAATACATATACAGACAGATAAATAGATAAACAGATAGACAAAACTATCTCATCCAACTACTACTGTTTATTTTCCTCTCCCTACTGTGACATCATTTTAGCAGTTCGCCTTCACATTTTTGTCCTACATTTTCACTTCGGCTTCAGTTTACCCGGGTTTTCAATTTATACATTTTGAGCGTTTTTCTTCCCTCTTTTTTTCTCCCTTCCAAACTCTTCGTGAAAGTCAAACACTGAGATTCCGGACAATTTAACAGTGAAACACCCTAAATTCCGAGTCTCCCAGGGTCAGATATTGGAGTTTGGGGCAGTATAGCCAGTCTTCATAATCTCGAAATTCACTTACCGATATCCTGGCAGCACCGAAAGAAAGAAATGTTTGAGCACTGCCCGTGTATTGAGTCAGTCTGTATGTTGGATTTTTCTGAATACCACAAATATGTGTATTTGTTTCCAGAAAGGGTTGGACAGCGTTAGACTTTTTTGGTGCACTTTTTGTTTTAATTAATGCTTGATACCTAAATACAAGCACAGTGCATGGCTTGTTCCTCTCTCTATTCAGTTTATCTTCAGAACCTCACACACACTCCTCATCTCCTCTCTAACTCCACCTCTATCATGTCCTGCAAATTTCAAACCGTTATTACTCAACAGAGGATGAGTATACGAGGCTTAGAGTGTTAATATTGATGCAGTTAACTTTCTTCACTATAGGAACGTAATAGTCCATTTCAGATAACGCCAGATGATGTTACATTTGACTGAGAAGAGAGTGAGGTATAGGAAACTGAGTGTAAATTTGATGCTAACCCACATCAACACTGCAATTTCCCCTTTGTACTCGAACACATAGTTCCATATTTTTCTTCCATTATTATTACGGACCTTTCTTTGCTCTTATTCTTCAGTTAACCTAATTTTTCCTCTTAACATTTTCAAGCACTTCTTGTTCCCCTTTCTGGCTCGTTTCAATCACAGGCACTAAATAATTGGGTCTGGAAAAGAGAAGTGTCTTTGTGTATATTTGGGGTGAGATGGTTTGACATAGTAGTAGTAGTAGTAGTAGTAGCAGCAACCAAAGGTCATGTGAAACGTGAAACCAGTGGACTACAGGCCGATGCTGTCCTCCTCCTGCAGTCCACTGAATAAGTGAGAGAGAGATGTGGAAGTAGACGCATTGTAAATGAAGTGAAAACAAAGATGAGGTAAAGAGTTGGGGCCAGATGGAAGAAATGGAAGATGCGAAATTAGTAAGAAAACTACACAAACCGGAAGTGGAATGAAGGGGGAGGCTAGGGTAGAGGTAGGTGAATCGTAAGAGACAGTGAATCATAGTTTTTAAAATCTGAAAGGGTGAGAGACGCGTGGAACAAAATGCATTGCAATGAAGTGGTTAATCGAGGGGTGATTCGCTGCCAGTGATCAACAACAGGGAAGATGTGAAGCGATCGAGGTAAACCGCATAGTGATCAGCAGAAATTTGGTTGTGGAGGTTTCGAGTTTTGTCTGCTTGAAGATAAACATACGCGGCAACTGAGAGATTGAATGTGAGTGAATATGACCAATTCCCTCTCCTTTCTGGGTTTTAGAGAACGGTGGCAAAACTAGGAGTAGAGGCTAAAGATCGTATACGTTTTAAATCGCAAAGTGGAATCAAACCACTCATTACAGAAGGTCCTTTTGCAACTCCTACTGTTATTAGGTATTGTTAGCCTGCATCCCGTATCAGAGAGAGCAGTCAGCAACCATAGAGGAAAAATACATTCCATTATCAGTATGTACACAAAAATCATCACAAAAAATGTGGGATCTGCATCTCACTTTACGATTTCAAGGTTCAACATACGGCCCTAAAGTTTACACCGAGAAGTGAAGAGTGTTTGGTAACTTGGTGCACCCGTGAAGACAAGATTAGAGCGTTTAATCCATGAAAACTGCCTGAAATTTTCGAAGTAACCAGTTATTATGACAGTGGGTTGCTGCACTAGTTTTATACTCATCATTGGACTTGAGATGTGTAAAGCATCAGTATATCATTTGACGTACTCTGCGCTAAAAAACAAAACAAAACAAAAAAAAAGCAAAAACAAAAGAAAATAAAAATAAGAAAAAATCGCCATCCATACAGCTCAAAAACAACTTCCAGTTTCACAACATAAAGGGAGAGGGAAAGTGAACTACGAGCTCAACTTTATACACCAACCGTATATGAAACAGTGTATGGTAGGTGAAAAAAAAAAAAGGCAAAATACTTGTATATGCACACTTCGTTTGATTCTGGAGAGCTCTGGCGTATCTTTTAGTTTCACAAGATAATGGAAGGAAGAGAATTTCCTGCTCAACCCTCCACCCAACACTGCATGGAACGGTTCAGAGGCCAGTCCCTCGCCGTGTTTTCAAAATAAATATTCCACACAGCTTCTGATCATTAACAGCGCTTTAATTATTCGCCGCCTCTTGACTGATTACTGGATGGGAATAGAGCTGGAGGCGTGACAGTAAAGGTCAATGCAGCTCACCTCCCCTTGAAACTTGCCTGGAAAATAGCTGTTGTTGCAAACACTGAATATTTTTCTTCGTGGTGGTTGTTGCTGCTGCTGCTGGATGAGAGGTTAATGAAACTGTGTGAGATTTTGTTGGAAACAGTCCGAGATCTAAATCCGTCGGAAAAGTCTATTAGTTTTACATTAATAATAGTGAGAATAACAGAATTACGTCCTGTTAAAGTGCTCTTCACATCATCCTTTGCTTCGAAGAAATCACACACATACCAAGTATTATATATATACTGCCATGATACAACAGTTTTGGCCTTAGTTTGGTCCCAGAGAAGTTATAGCATTTTTGGTCCAGCTGGTCTCTTGTTTCAGGGACTTAGGTTGAAGTTTTCCTATTTCACAAATATTTCAACTTTCGTATGTGGGTACATTTTCTTCCATTCGAACAACTGTGAAATAATACCCAGTGCTCCCCCTGTCACCATTCTAGTAATATCTTTTGTTATCCTTGTTATTATCATCCGTGTTTTTTTTATTCTGTTCCAGTGCAGTAAATAACCAGACATCAACAGTGATTGCGAGTGATACGTCATGAGTCGCCTACATATCTCATTAAAAACAATTTGTACATTTCCTTTTCATTAATACAAGAACACCAGACAGGGCATCAACTGAACTTATTAATCTGGTGTCCACTATTTTCCTCTCAGAAATACAGTAACATTCAGACAGTGTAAAATTGGACCTAAGTAATCCTTTATAAGTACATTATCTTCCTTTCAGTCAGAATTATCAACATCATTCCAAATTTTCCTACCTCACACTTCCCTTCAATAATATAATAACTATCCAGGCACAGCACTTGCGGAGCTTAGCAATCTACTGCTTGCATATCTCCTTTTACCTGTCATCATAATCATCATCATCATCATCATCCTGACCTTTCCTGCTTCCCATTTCCTTTCAGTAATACATTAAACATCCAGACCGTGGCCTTTCTTAGGGACTCGGGGCAGTTCGGCCAGACTACCTAGGGAACAACTACTACTATTACTACTACTACTTCATCCATACCGAAACGCAGTGGGACTTAGCAATCTTTCATGTCCACATTTCCCATCAGTCATAATCATCATCATCATCATCACCATCATCATCATCTAGACTCTTCATCATCATCATCATCATCATCATCATCATCATCATCATCATCATCATCATCATCATCATCTAGACTCTTCATCATCATCATCATCATCATCATCATCATCATCATCATCCAGACCCTTATCATCATCATCATCATCATCATCCTGACTCTTACCATCATCACAATCACCATCTGACCTTTCCTGCTTCACATTTCCCTTCAGTAATATAGTAAACATAGTCAGAGACGCAGTTGGACTTAGCAATTTCCCATGTCCACATTTCCCATCAATAATGCACGCTGGCCGCAGAGCTCTTCCCAGGCACCCCAGAATCTTTTGCCCCAGAAACTGTATCTTGTTAGGGTGAAATAAGGCTCCCCTGTGACTTTTTCCCCTCTCTGCCCACGTCTTCGTCCACCCATTTCTCGGGTTATAATTTCGTCAGATTCGCTGCTGAAATGAATTAATGTTTTCGAAGTTGGAGGTTGGGAGGGGAAGGAAAGGAAGGGAGATGGTAGGAGTGGTGGTGGTGTTGGTACTGTGGATAGTGGTAGCTGCAATGGTGATGGTGGTGTTGGTGGTGGCGGTGGGGATTGTGGTAGTGGTTAGGATGACGATGGTGGTAGTTAATGGTAAGGATGGTGGCGGCTGTAGGAATCGTGGTAGTACCGATGATAGTTGTAATAGTAGCTTGGAAGGTGGTGGTGGTGGTGGTGGTCGTGATGGCGGTAGGGATGGTGATAGTGGAAGGGATAGTGGTGATAGGGGTGGTGGTGATGATAATGGTAGTGGTAGTTGCTTGGATTGCGGTGGTGGTGGTAGCTTGAATACTAGTGGTGGTTGTGGTAGGGATGGTGGGGATAGTGGCAGTGGTAGTAGCTATAATGGTGGTGGTGATGGTGGTATTGGCGGCTTGGGTGAAGTCAAGTTTAGTCTGTTCAATATGTTCCGTTTTGGCGCCGTGTTTTGAAAGCCTACAAAAGTTCAGATCAAGTGCTTAGAGACGCGTGGGTACTGAGGAGGGGAAAGGGAAGGAGTAAACTCATGAAGGGATTCTTGTGAGTAAAAGATGTTTGCTTCCATAAACAAGTTTTGGGGAATATAAAGTGAAATGAAATGTATATAAGACAAATGAAGTATATAACAAGGAAGAAACATATAAGAAGAAAGAGATATAAGAAGAAAAAAATAGTTATGTAGGAATTGATTCACCTTCGGCTCCTGTAACTCTCTCTCAGCCGAAGGAAATCACCTCACTTTACTTGGAGTGAATGCTAGAGTTGTCCTAATAGTGAGGGGGTTGATGGTAACGGAATTAACACTCTCAGGCTCGTATTCTCGACCGTTAAGAAAGCTCTGTAACACATTTTCCTTTCCGATTTATTTTTTAAATACGGCTGGCTGGTACCGTTTTGTGTGTTATTTAATGTACAGTCAGTGTTCAGCTGCGGTCAAAATTACTGATCCACTCCATAACACAGCGAGAGTGTGAACAATAACATTTGAAATCCAGGGAGACGATTTTCAAACCCCAATAAACTTTCCTAAATATCAAATATACGTTCCATAATTCTTCAGCTAATATATGAACCATTGGAACTCTACATAAAAGCAAGGTACAGTGTAAAAAAGTTAAAATTATGATCTCTTCCATTTTCACTTTTATCAGATGGCAGTAATAAAACTTCCTCAAAAATGTAAGTCCTGTACATTATTCTGGTATGTATATGGACAGTTTTATTCTCAGTTCTCCGCTTTCTTTTATGGAGGCAATAATTTGATGCCATAACTACATACTTGCATGCTAGGTATTTCATAAGTTATATTGAGAATGCTTTACCCATTTTAATTCAGAGACTCTCTCTCTCTCTCTCTCTCTCTCTCTCTCTCTCTCTCTCTCTCTCTCTCTCTCTCTCTCTCTCTCTCTCACATCACTCTTTTGCCATTATCAAACATTTATTTATCTCAGAAATTCACCTTACTAAGACTGAGTTAAGGAAGTCTTTCCTGAGCTGAATTATCTCGTCTGTAAATCTCACATATACAGTATTTTAAAAAAGGCGTAGTCGTGGTGAAGTGGTTAGCTAGCATGGTGACGTTCTTATTTTTTTTTTTTTTTGTTCATTCATTTATCTAGAAACTTACTATTAAATACTTCTTTTTTATTAGCTCTACACTCTTCTGTTGGTTAAGGCTTATGAATGAACGCCTTTCGTTCGGGAAAAAAATATCGTAAGCTGGATAAAATACTGAAAATATAGAGCCCTTCATTATATATTTTTTGTGTGTGCTTTTCTTCTTGGCCACTCATAAAGAAGCTGATTTTCCTCAGCTAAAGAAAAAAAAAAAGAGGTTTGCTAGAATAAGATGCAAAGCTCATATTTATTTGTCGCGTACTTAATCATCTTGTCTTTAATAATTTTGCCGTGGTGGGATATCCTAAGCTAAATAACGTCGTTCGACGTCATCCAGTCAAAATGAAGATAAATACCATTGTCAAAGAGTTGAATATTTCTGTAGTATTCAGTGGACAGAGCGTGTCCAGTTGTCAAAGCGTTCAATAATACAGTAACATGAAGTGGAGAGGGCGTGTTCGTACCTAATGACTACTGTGTTAAATAAATCAATAACACTCAGTGGAAAGTGTGTGTCCGTTCCTGATAACCCTCTACTGTGTTGAATAATTCAGTGACATTCAGGAGAGAGTGCGTGTCCTTTCCTGATAACTCAATACTGTGTTAAATAATTCAGTGACATTCAGGAGAGTGCGTGTCATTTCCTGATAACTCAATACTGTGTCAAATAATTCAGGGACATTCAAGAGAGTGCTTGTCCGTGCCTAATGACTCTGTTGTGTTAAATAATTCAGTAACATTCTCTGGAGTGTGTGTCTGTACATAGTGACTCTACTTTGTTAAATAATTCAGTAACATTAAGTGGAAACCGCCTCTCCATGTCTGATGATTCTGTTGTGTTGAACAATTCAGTAATATTAGGTGACGAGTGCGTGTCCGTACCAAATGACTATGTTAATCCAGTGACATTCAGGGCAGAGTGCGTGTCTGGACTAAGTGACTCCGCTATTAGAGTTAAGGGGAATTTAAGGTGTGCAATAAAAAGCTCCTGAATAAATTGTTGAATGCAGAATCCACCTCCATCACACCAAGAGCTGTTAGTAAAGACTGCTGAATAAACTGCTGAATTTTGAATCTGTACAGTTGAAGTGGGAATTTCATAGTGGTTATAGCAGTGGAATGTCGGAAATAAAGTAACTACACTCCCTTTACCTAAGTTCGCCTAGGTGCTACAACTCGATATCCTTTCCATTTCATTTCTTCGTGACTAGCATCGTATTCTAGTGTTCATCCATTACAACTCAGAATTCAAGAAGGGGAGATGACAATTTTAGGACAAGTTAGAGTGAAAGAAGTATAATTACTGAACTTCTAATCCATGTTCATCTCTTCCCTACCGATCACAAGAGTAAAGTAGATCAAAACACACGAAATGAACTTGAAATCCAGGTGGTGGTGGTGGTAGTAGTAGTAGTAGTAGTAGTAGTAGTAATAGTAGTAGTCGTAGTAGTTCACCATTTCGTGATGGGGACATATCTAGTGTTCTAATGAAGCTCTTGCCAGACGATTTTATCCAGCTGGGTGAATCGTAGGAGCCTAAGTGTTGATAAAAGGTTCCGAACTGAACTACTCAAGTGTTTATGAAAGAGCTGAACTCCACCAGTGCCGATAGAAGCTCTAGAAGTGAACTCCATGTGGTAACTAAACCTGAATTAACTTCTCACATGGTGATGTAAGGTTACGAAATGAACTCCAAAAGTATAAGTAATAGCTCCCTAATTGAATCCACAAGTTTTAGTACAGTGATTCTCAAACTATGGTTCGCGAGAGGAATTTTGATGGGTCGCAGGGACATATAATACGCCTAATGCTTTCAATGTGTTTTATTTACTTAACTGATATTGTAATTATCCTTATTACACTATTAGCATATTCATAATAACTACGATAGGCTATTTACCGGTTACTCTCTCTCTCTCTCTCTCTCTCTCTCTCTCTTTACCCTGTAGGTCGCGAAGTCTTGAAATATTCAAAATAGGGTCACAAACTAAAAAGTTTAAGAACCGCTGTGTTAGTAATAGCTCCCGAATTGGACTCCACAAATAATAATAAATGCTCTTAAACTGAACTCCACAAGTGTTAATATAAGCACCTTAACTGAACCCCATAAATGTTATTAAATGCTCCTAAATTGAATCCCACAAGTGTTAGTAAAAGTTCTCGAATTGAACTCCACAAGTATTAATAAAAGCTGAATTAAACTCCAAGAGTGTTAATAAAAGAGCCCGAAGTGAACTCCACGTGTTCATAAAAACACATGAAATGAATTCCATAAGTGTTAATATTCCCGATTTGAACTCCATAAGTGTTAATAAAAGCAGAATTGAACTCCATGTATTAGTAAAAGCTGAACTGAACTCCACAAATCAGTGAAAGCTCTCAAACTGAACCCCTCGTCCAAGATGACCACTCTCCCACTGAGGGCAGGAGGAGTGGTCAATATTATGCCACTCACTATTGGCCTTGTGCTAGATGACCGTCCACTCATCGGATTTATCGAGTGGTCAGACATGCACGGCCGCTGCGACACACTGAGGGCCGAGTGGCTTCTGAGGGCTTCGTTACACCTCTTCCTCAGCGATTTATTCCACACATTTTGGGTGGATGAAGCAAAAAATAACGACCAGACCAGTACGGTCACCCCATTAATATTGTAGATAGATAGATAGATAGGTTGATTGATGGATGGAGAAATGGATGGATAGATGGATGGATAGATGGATGGACAGATAGATAGATAGATGGTTAGATAGATAGATGGATGGATGGATATAGTGGATGGATAGATGGATGGATGGATAGATAGGTAGATACATAGATAGATGGTTAGACAGTTAGACGGATGGATGGGTGGAATGATGGATAGATCGACAGACAGATAGATAAATAGACAGATAGATGGATGTGTGGATGGATGGATAAATGGCTAGATAGACAGATAGACAGCCAGACAAATAGACGGACAGATAAATTGATAACGTTTGGGGTGACTGGGAACAACAGCTCCTATTTATGCTTCCTGACTCACGCAGAAACGGGGCGAATTTATCTGGAAGCAAGTTAATGTAAAGCCGCTTGCAAATATTAATACCCGTGACAGAGCGAGGCTGGGATCACATATCGCATGACCCGCCCCCCTCCATCATGCACGAAGGTCACATTTAGCGCAACCATGTAGAGTGGAAAGTTTATGGGTGTGCTTTAAGCTGTTGGTACTGTATTCATGGTTTGGGGAATTTTATGTAGTAGTAGTCGTAGGAGTAATAGGAGTTATTATTATTATTACTATTATTATTATTATTATTATTATTGTTGTTGTTGTTATTATTATTGTTATTATTATTATTTATGCATGTATTTTTATCTTCGTGGGTAAAAGCTTGTTAGAGCCACAGTGTATTATTAAGTAATTTGTGGCTATAGTTTTGTGGGGGGGGGGTGGATGTGGTGCCATGATTTTCATCCTTTTCCAGTTCATTTCACCTAGCTGAATGCCAGGACCAGACAATTCCATGGTTCTACATCAATTCCTTAGCACTTCTTCGTGACTATTATCATATTCTAGTGTCAGTCTCCTATTACCACATAGCATTCACGATGAAGCGATGGCAAATTTAGCCCAAGTTAGAGAAAAAAGAGTATAGTGGAAGCTTTACTCATACAACTTTTTCCACATCGGTGAATACTGTGCTCATTTTACTCTTAACATAGCCTAAATTTCAATCTCTCCATCTTGAGTACTGAACTGTAACAATCAGTTAACACAAGAACATGATGCTAGTCACGAGGATATGCTATGGAAAGGGTGTAGAGCTGGAGTATTGCGATATATATAAGCTTCAAAGGAACGAAAATTTGGGCCAACTTAAAGGAGTACAGTCACGTACGCAGAGCATTTTCACATCAATCTTTATATACAGTATTTTGCATTTGTGTCTGTATATAGTAAAATCTCAGTTCCAGCGCTAACTTAATGCTTCCAGCTCCTTTCACGATGGCTTATTTGCACAGCGTATTAATTTTCTGTTTCAGATTGTATTTAAGTTTGTATATGTCTATTTTCTGTCGTTATCTAAACACTAGGATGAATATATATGCGTTTCTTTCATTCCGGCTATGTCTTATAAGATCCAGTGTATTTCAGTTTTTTATATGCATTTATGTATGTATATGTATATGTGTATGTATTTAGCGTGAAATTCAAATCGGGAGCAAAATATACGCATGCAATCTCTTACAATCCATCGAACTCTTTTCATACACACACTGTAAATCCACTTCTATTTGTATATGCATGTGTATTTAGCCTCGCCCCAGCACTAGGGCAAGCTTTATCCATGCGACTTCTTCCAGGCGGGTGAACACTTGTCAGCTTCACAGTGTTCACTCTCCTGGGGATAACGAGACGAATCTGGGGGAGGCATGAAAGGAAGAGGGGGAGAAAAACCTCTAAATAAAACCACCACAACCACCCTGAGCGAAGAGTTACGGGGCTTTGAACACTAGGGCGCTTGAAAGACTTGTGGGTTTCAGATTACTTCGCTATCGTATCTCAGGCATTGAAGATCGGAGCTGGGGAAGGAGGAGGTCTGGGATGGGGAGGCACAACTATCATTTTTTTTTTCCAGCCTACTGTTCACAACTTGCCCTGAGCCTCCCCTCCCGGTATTTTTAATTAAGTCCTCGCTAATGACGTCTAGCCAAAGGGATCCACAGGGAGGAAGGGACACGCTAATTGCAATCATTAAGCCGTCCTTGTCTGTTTTTACGCTTCTGATGGGGGAGTTTTGTGAGTGGTGATGAGATGTGGTGAACGGGAGGAGAAGAAAGAGGGGAGATCTGATGAGAGAGAGAGAGAGAGGGGTACTGATAGATGGAGTGAAAGGATCGATAAACAGATAGATAGGAAGGTCCGTAGGTAGATAGACAGGTAGGTACATCAATAGACACAGAAAGTGAAAACTAGATAAACAGGCAGACAGGCAAACGACAGGGCGACACACGGACAGGCAGACGAAACACTAAACAAACAGGCAGACCAAAGACAAGCCGAGACAGACAGACAGGCAAACAGAAACATATAGACACTAGGTAAGGAGTGACCTAACAAACACACATTCACACAGAGTAGGTTGGAGCCGAGAATGTGAAAGATTTGATTGGTGAACACGTATATATGGGCCACATTTTTACTGGACACTCTGTTGATAGCTCTCTTTCTGTGTGTGTGTGTGTGTGTGTGTGTGTGTGTGTGTGTGTGTGTGTGTGTGTGTGTGTGAGGGGGAGAGAGAGAGGGACTGTCGTTCCTCTTTTATCTTATTCTCAGCATTCCACTGTATTAGTAGGAATCTGGATGAGATGATGAGGATGCGGATGAGGATGATGAAGTGGAGGAGGAGGAGGAGCAGCAGCAGCAGCAGCAGAAGGAGGATGGTATTAATGTTAATGATGATGTTCATGATCTCGGTGATGATGATGATGATGATGATCTTGGTGATGATGATGATGATGATAATGATGATGATAATATTGCTTATGATGATGATAAAGATGGCAATTATATCAGCTTGAAAAATACTCAAAAACGGGATTAGACGAAGAGAAATATAAAGGAAAGAAAGGAGGGAAAGAAAAGATTTAGCCTAATGCGCATTTACACAAGCGCGCACGGATGGAAATAGAAGGAATGCTCAGTCGCTAAAGAAATCCCCGGCATGCAATTTTCGCAACCGGCTTCTGCAACACCAAAGCTTTTGAAATCAGAGTTGCAGATCCGGCTAAAATGTTGACCACTTGAATTGCACCCTTTTAGTCTCTCTCTCTCTCTCTCTCTCTCTCTCTCTCTCTCTCTCTCTCTCTCTCTCTCTCTCTCTCTCTCTCTCTCTCTCTCTCTCTCTCTCTCTCTCTCTCTCTCTCTCTCATGTTTCTTTAACTATATTTCTCTCTATGGATCAAAGGTCAGTGGAAAATTGATAGATAGGTAAATAGATGGATAGATAGCTAGACAGATGGAGAGATGACTAGATGGACAGATAGACAGACAGACATAGGCTATATAGAGAGAGATGCTGACATACATACATACATACGATCATAGATAAGTAGGTAGCTAGGCAGGTATGGTAGAGAATTGTAAGCAAATAAAATCATTTAAAAAGCATGCATGAAGTAAAGATTAATACAAATGTTAGACACCTTCATATAAAATAGCTGAAAACAAAAGCAACTTTGGTTTAGGAAAATAATTATAGATATTGTGGACACCTACCAATCTTGTGAAAAAACAATAGCCAATTTCTCACAGCGACTGATGAAGGCGTCTGTTTCTCATTAAGGAAGTCATAACAAAAACAATATACCTGCAGCTGCTCACGTAACTTGGGCCATTACAGAAACAGTAATTGACTTGTGTTCCAGATGCCAGAAGCAAAATAACGAGAATGTGAATGTCTGTCGCAAACTGGGGCTCCTTTTATTGGATCTCATTAAAACTATTGTAAAAATTATTGGCCTCGTATTTTTTGTTCGAGTGTGTGTGTGTGTGTGTGTGTGTGTGTGTGTGTGTGTGTGTGTGTGTGTGTGTGTGTGTGTGTGTGTGTATCCTTTTTGCGAGTCACGTTACATATCCAGTTCAGTCAGGGAATAACAGGTTGACCCTTTCAGTACGATGACGTCTTATTTCATATCTGTAGCTATTTTTAGATGTGAGAGCATCTTTAGAATCACCTCTGTCCGTCTGTCTCTCACTAACGATTTTTTTATGCAAAATTCTTCACCACTATAGACGCCGTCGACCACACCACACGGCACCACACCGAATCACCCTCCTTCACCACACAACACCTCACAGAATCACCCTCCTTCACCACACAACACCTCACAGAATCACCCTCCTTCACCACACAACACCTCACAGAATCACCCTCCTTCACCACACAACACCACACAGAATCACCCTCCTTCACCACACAACACCACACAGAATCACCCTCCTTCACCACACAGCACCACACAGAATCACCCTCCTTCACCACACAACACCACACAGAATCACCCTCCTTCACCACACAGCACCACACAGAATCACTTTCCTTCACCACACAACACCTCACAGAATCACCCTCCTTCACCACACAGCACCACACAGAATCACTTTCCTTCACCACACAACACCACACAGAATCACCCTCCCTCACCACACCACACCAAGAGCGTCAACCAAAGGGTCTGAAGCTCCTGCATTTGATACTTATGTTCTTGTGTTCGACTTCAGAATGACCTCTCCTTCTGAAGGTGTTAATGAAGCCTATCTAATCTTTTTATTTACTACTTTCCCCTTAACTTGAATTAATCTGCAGTGAAATATCATCCCTGAAAAGAGATCTGTTACCTGGCTTAACTAGGCTTTGTTTTTAATGGAAGAAATATACACTGCTTGCTCTAATTAGGTGTAAAATTGTCATCTCTCCATTTTCATTGTTGAGCTCCAATGCGATTAACACAGAAATACGGTTCTCTCTCTCTCTCTCTCTCTCTCTCTCTCTCTCTCTCTCTCTCTCTCTCTCTCTCTCTCTCTCTCTCTCTCTCTCTCTCTCTCTCTCTCTCTCTCTCTCTCTCTCTCTCTCTCTCTCTCTCTCTCTCTCTCTCTCTCTCTCTCTCAAGTATGTATGTACAGGGGGGTCACAAGTCCTCTCCTTTCTCCAGCTTTTCTCTGTCAGAAAGGATGATTGCAATCAGAAGAAGTCAAATATTAGGTCAGAGCTTAGTGAGTGAAGTCACAGATGAAAGTAAAGATTTATTCATTATATCTGCTGGAATATAGCAAGATATTCTACCAGTATCCTATTTCTTGAGTAAGTAAAACAAGTTCGATGTCTGGGTAATGAGTGAAGATGTTATCCACTTTCCTTAGTCACTCTAATGGTAATTCTCTTGTATGTAAAATGTCTCACTCAGAAGCAAAGGTCGAGCACACACTTGCTCGAAACATATGATCGCCAAAACTGTGCACAAGGCTAGTGATGCTGTGCTAAATTATTAGTCTGAATCTTGAAGTGAACCCTGTGGCTCGTTTCCTCTTCTTGAGTACATGTCTTGGGCAAGCAAGTCGGCGCCATGACACTATGTTTGAACCTCGGGTATATGTATGGATGTAAGCTGCATATAACGTGTTTGGGAGAAATCTGTACAACTAAGAGAGACTTTATTTACTAAACCCTTCGTTGATAACAAGAAATCTGTTGCAGTTATGAGCCAAAAATTGATAATACCCCCAAGACTGACTTGCCTAAAGGTTCATACTCTTGCGTTGGAGTCAGTGAATCAGAGGTGGGCGGGTCAGTTACGCAAAAGCGAGAGATGCTTGAACAAACATATTACGGCATGTGAGCCGAATGCTGCGTTTACAGAATAAACCATATATCATGAACACCGATCGTCTACCTAATCTTAACACAGTCACGGTCGCGTCTCCCCTAGTGAGTTAATTCAGATAATGTCATACGATTCTTTTTGGTAGACACGGAGTCATATAATTCAGAGTGTTATTACTGTCACCATTGCTCAGTGATGGCCTCAGTTTCCCTTAATTTCTTCCAGCTATCGCCACAGACGGTTATTCAAGTAAGAGTGAATAATGCTTTCCTGGGAATGTTAATATTATATTCTGAAATACCAAGAGTACATCTGATGTCAGTGTTGATTATATAAGTTATCAGTAATACATCCGGTGTTAGTGATAAGCAGTTCAGTTCGAGGACGTCTTTACCTGTTCTTGAGTCACCAGATCATTTAATTCACCTTAAGGGAGACTCTGTACCTGAGGAGTTTGATACAGCCTTCATTCACCCCTTCACGACCACTCTCTCTCTGTATCAATCTATATCTGTCTACCTATTTTTCTATCTATCTATCTGTCTATGTTTGTCTATCTGTCTATCTGTCTATCTATCTATTTATCTCTTCTGCTATATCTTTTCGTAATACTTTCTCTTTTCAGTCTTCTAACTTTTCCTTTTTCAACACGATGGCTTTTTTTTTTTTTTTTGCCATTATTCTTCCTGTCCCCAAAGAATTTTACAACCAGCAGATTTTCTTGGAACTTGAAGGGATAGAGAAAGAGTGCATTAACCCTTTCTTTTCATAAGGTCTTCCGTGAATACTCTCTCTCTCTCTCTCTCTCTCTCTCTCTCTCTCTCTCTCTCTCTCTCTCTCTTCGTTTTTCCAGCCCAATGTTTATTTATGGGCGATTTGCATAAATTAAGAGGCGTAAGCAACTTTTAATGATTATCCCGTTGCTGGTGGTGAGGGTGATAGTGGTGGTAGTGGTGACAGTGGTGGTGGTGGTGTGATAGATGATGTGGCCTTGTGTTAATGGAATACGTTGATGTGAGAATGGCGTTGGCGGTGGTGGTGGTGGTGATGGTGGTGGTGGTGGTGATGGTAATAGTGTTGTTGGTGGTGGTGATGGTGGTGATGGTAATAGTGTTGTTGTTGTTGGTGGTGGTAGTGTGCTGATGTGGCTTATGATGTGGTGATGAGTGGGTGAAATATGTTGATGTGGTGGTAGAGGCGGGAGGGTTGTAATAGTAATACTTTGATGTGATTGATGATGTGGTATTGGGTAGGCAGGTCAAGCTGATGTAGGGATGGTGGTGATGTTGGTGGAGGTGAGCGATAGTTTCCGTATATTTTGCATGCCTGGTGTGTCTAAATTTATATAATTAAAATTTCACTTTGATGTCAATTAATATTATTTTACTTTAATGTGTGATCCAGTGGAAAATAATATGCAGTTACTGAACTAGGTCATATACTGCAGTTCAATGCTCGTCGTCCTCTGTATCAAAATGCAAAACACAGCGAGAATACAGATTTATACTTTCTCTTTTTATCATTAACTGTAGAATCAAGGTGGAGGTGGAGAAATGGAGAGGGAGACCGAGGATGAGATGAAAGGATGGAGTGGGGACATCTACGAGAGGGAGGGAGGGGGGAAGACAAGAAGGATGTGGTTCTAAAAAAGCAAACTTTAAGTGAGAAGACTCACGGCCTATCCTTTGTTTCTGGAGGAAGGTCAAGAAAAAGAGAGCTTTAAGAATTCCCACATCTGTTGTTCTTCCTGTACTCGAAAATCAGAGAGGGAACTAATCATGTGTGTGTGTGTGTGTGTGTGTGTGTGTGTGAGAGAGAGAGAGATTCTGCTTCTGGCTTGCCCAACACCCTTTTCTTTCACGTCTGCCTGTCGGGGTTCACTTCTCGAGTTGCGACCTGTTTGTATATTTTATTCTGCCTATCAGGCTATCAGGATGCCTTTCACATCGCCCCTTCCAGCAGGTGACATCCTTTATATTTTTTATTACTACTGACAGACGACTGGCTCAGACTTATTGAACTGGAGAGAGTATAAGTATTAGTCTTTTCCCTTTCACTGTTAAACGTCCTTCTCAGGTTAAATAATATCGCCAAGAGGCAGCAATAGAATTAAAACGTCCTCTTAATAAAAAGGTGAAAAATATATATATATTCAAATCTTGGGAAATATGGTGAGGACGAGACCATAGTGTCAACTCAAGAAAACAATAATAATTTTAATAATCGTCACTTTTTTCCCCTTATATCACGCATGGAAAGTCTCCTCTAAGCTGAATAAAATCGCCTGAAGCGCGTTTACTCTCATCTGGCAAAATCCCCAATTCCTTTCAGCACAGTTGATGGCCAAGTGTAGTCAAATTGAAGAGATAATTTGAATAGTAACCAAGGAGACTCATTCCATCCTTATAACTAAAGCTTATCGAATTCCATTTAACCATAGTTTAAAAATAACTTGGAGCAATGGCCTAGTACCTTCTGATGAAAAAAAAAAAATGTATATATATTATAGAGAAGCAAAAATAATAGAAAAAATTACGTCATTGGTCCAGAGGAGTAAAATACAATATATATATAGCAATTTAATATATAATTAATTTTTCAGGAGTCATTTAATTAGCCACGTCAAACCAGTGTCATATTGCATTAATGAAAGTACTGTATCGTTTCCAATTTCGTCCGTCGGTATGAGCAGATATTATGTGTAACCTGGTACATTAGCCTCAAAAAGTCATTATTTCTGGTGATCGCTTTGACGCATAATTTCATTAACTTGCATTTAATAATAATAATAATAATAATAATAATAACAATAACAATAATAATAATAATAATAATAATAATAAATATAAGAGTAGTGATGATGATGGTGATGATGATGATGATGGTGATGATGATGATGGTGGTGGTGATGATGACCGTAATTATCATCGTTATCATCATCAACATCCCACGTAAGAATGGGATAAGGTAGCATTCACAAACATGAAGAGATAAAAAACAAAACGCATGGGGAAGAGAAGTATTTGAAGCATACGTAATGAAATAAGATTTGCAAAACATACACATCTCAGTCAAGCCCTCACAATTCTAGCTCCACTTCGTAAGCATATTTATCTGCACTTGTGTGTGTGTGTGTGTGTGTGTGTGTGTGTGTGTGTGTGTGTGTGTGTGTGTGTGTGTGTTTCATAGATGCATTTCACACGGACCTCAGAGATAATCAGTCTACTGCTAATGTAAACTTTAAAGAAAGGAGGCTTGTGAGAAATAAATGTTAATTATTTTTGTCATGTATAGACAATGAAGCAGTATTTACGATATTTAAGTTTGGGATGAGAGGCTAAAAAAAAATAAATAAGTAAATAAACCATGCCTCTTACTGACTCCCTTCAACCTCTATTCGCCTCACGGTTGCATCTTTATCTCTTTTTTATCGTTACTTCAATGGTCACTGCTCCTCTGAACTGTCTGCTTGCATCCCTCCATCACTACGGAGGACGAATAGCACCCGTCTAGCAACAAACTCTCATCCCTTTTTTGTCCAGATCTTAAATGCAAGAGCTAGCCATTACTCCCAGTCCTTCATGTATGCAACAGGTCAACTCTGGAACTCTCTCCCTCTGTCTGTATTTCCTACTTCCTATGATCTCCAGTCTTTCAAACGCATTGTCTCCAGGCATGTCAAAATGAGCGGCCCTTGAATTTGGCTCTCTGTTACCTTGTTTTTGTTTTGTTTGTTTTTTCTCTGAGGGAAGAGTTTGCTGGCTCTTGAACTTTGGTTCTTTCTTCCTTGCATTTTTTACTGGCTTGTTGAGAGCATGTATGATAACAATTGGGTGCAGAAGTGTGAACGTTGTGGGCAGGGCTGTGAAAGGCGGACCGAAAAAGACCTGGGACGAAGTCACAGTTTGTATTCTAAGGGAAAAGGGAATAAATGGGGTGGCTGTCACAGATCAAGCAGTGTGAAAAGCCGCCATTAGGTGACCAAGTCTGACTCATGCAAGCATGCTGGAACCTTTATAAATGATACGAACCGATATGATAATTTGATTAGCTCACATTGAAACCACTAATTATCTATTACAGCACCCATTTGAATATCATGTGGTCATTTAATACATTATTTTACCACTTGAAAAACTGAAAAAAATAAATAAATAAATAATAAATAAGCAAATAAAACCATAACAACCTAATATTAATGTGTTAGAATGTCTGTACCTACATCTCACCAGCCCAAATTCACCAAAATTCTCAACGCTCTGTAGATGGAATATAAAACAAATCTGTGAGTAACGTGAAGAAACCCTTGGAATTGATGTATAAAGAAAGAGACAGGAATGCAGAACGTAGGAAATCACGTCAGATATACTGGAAACATGGCTTAGAGTATGAGGCGAAAAAGGACACTTGAGGAAGGCACTTATTTGGTTGGGAGGACGAGATGAGGGTGGTAAGCGAAGCGAGAGAATATTTTGCGTTATACGGTAGGTACTGGCTTTACACGCTAGTGGTTGACTCTTATTTACTTATTTATTTATTCATTTATTAATTTATCTATTTGAGGGGAAGCTTTGGCGATATCTTACCCATATTAAATTCCACGGGAAAATTACACGCGAGAGATTTGGAGGCCTTGAATCACCCAGTACGACATTTTAAAACCTTTAGCATTAGATTCTGACTTCCAAAAGAAAATTATATATTGCTTGGAAGTGGCCTTTCGTGTTGTAAAAACTATAGACACACTCCAGTTCCCATTTACGCCTTTAAAAATCTTCGTTATATATTTCACTGTTACATTTCACTGTTATATGTAAGATAGAGAAAGCATAGGAGACTGAGAGTTTTAATACGGTTCGACCCTCTCATGAACGGAACAACTCTTTTATTCTCTTCCAACTAATGCCAGATTATTTTTCTTACCTGAGAGTGAGTTATAGGAGCCAGAATGTAAGGTTAATTCATGAAGAGCAAAAATTAGTGAGAACGCTTTATAAACTCTCGCTCTGGTCTGATCCTGGTTTAATGAGGGCAATTTTGATTAAGTCGTTAATTACCTGAGCCGTGTGTGTGTGTGTGTGTGTGTGTGTGTGTGTGTGTGTGTGTGTGTGTGACGTTTGATCCCACCCATCCAGCCACCACCACCACACTCATATTCTCTTTATATGTGGATAATTAATTACATGCACACACACACACAACTACATATACAGTATGTTCCAAAATGTGAAGTTACTGAATGATACAGTATCTGGTAAGTTTTAACTTCTAGAATTCAAGTTTTTTTTTTTTTTTTTTGGGGGGGGGAGTCATTTCATTAAGATTATTTTGTTCTTAGAGACTTATAGTACTAGAAATGTTTAATACAGCCTTCATTAAATCCTCACTGCAACAGACCTCCCGTAAGCTGAATAATATCGACTGGAAATAATAATAATATAATCAAAAGGGGGAAAATGAGACAGAAATGCTCTTTTATTCTTGATATTAAAGAATCAGATTTAGTACTGCATTTTCATAAACACGTTTGCCTGAAACCTCAGTAATTTTATGCTTTCACCTGTACACTGTTAATTGTGGTCGGAGGGCAAGGATACCACAAGCACATTCGATTTAGCATAACTTTCAAGTGGTTCTACGCTGAGTAACCAGCCAGATGATTTCCTGTAATCCTGGTAACCATTTACTATGCTGGGTGGAAGCCATAGAGCCAAAATTATGCCCAGTGGTGTAGTGGGTTAAGGTGCTCCAACGGAATGAGGTCTTTAAGGGCTTCCATCTGAGTAATGGTTAGGGGTTATTGTTCACATCATGACACTCAGGGGCGAGTGACGCTGGTCACTCTTGTCTTAAATATCAGGCGTGAGTATCCTAACCCCAGGGTCATATGCTCCTGCCGGAAAAAAAAAATATGTATATGTGATTTGATGACCGAATACACAGAGTACCGTCAGTGTAAATTTTCATTGCATAAATGTTTGCGTTCGTGATAAATGTTCAGTAATGTAGGTAAGTAGTTATACTGTTGGTTTTTCTCATGTTGCTGCTGCTGGTATTCACATAATCTCCTTTAATTCAAAGAAATATTTGTGTAGTCTGTTTTTACTACTATCAGTCAGATTTAGGGAACTTTGAGACCCATGGCAATAAAGGAATAATGAATGCTGTTTCAAGCCCTTCTATTCTAGTCCCTTATTTTAGCCCTTCATTCTAGCCCCTCCATTGTAGCTCCTCCAATCCAGTCCCTCCATCTAACTCCTCCACTTAGCCCCTTCATTTTAGTCCCTCCATTCTAGCCCTTCTATTCTAACCTCTTCATTCCAGCTTTTAACTTCATTCCTTTTACTCTAACTTGGCCTAAAATTACCATCTTCCCATCTTGAATTCTGAGTTGTAGCAAAACATTAGTACTAGAAATTGAGGCTAGTCATGAAGAAGTGATATGGAGAGATTGCAAAGCTGTAGCACTGTCTTATTTTGTATTATTTATTAGAGGTACACGAAATAAGCTGCAAAAAGACGAAAACTTTGGCCAAGTTAAGGTGGAAGGAGTATAGAAAGAAACGGCGCGTCCGCGACCTAAAATAGTTAAACCCACTGCAGCACTGTTTTCACTGTGGCTGTTGTTTTTGTTGTAGTATTTTTGTTGCAGTGTTGTTTTTGTTGCAGTGTTGTTTTTGTTGCAGTGTTGTTTTTTGTTGCAGTGCAGTTTTTTGTTGCAGTGTTGTCTTGTTTTTGTTGCAGTGTTGTCTTTGTTGTACTGTTGTTTTTGTTGCAGTGTTGTTTTTGTTGCAATGTTGTTTTTCTTGTAGTTTAGTTTTTCTCCAGGTGTTTGTCCTGCAGTGTTGCTTTTCTTCAGGTGTTTTTCTTGCAGAGTTGTTTTTCCTGCACTGTTGTTTTGGTGGGTGTGATGAAATGCCCTGTTTTTCAACGCTTCTTTCTGCTCGTTCTTCTCGGCAATCCAGGTATTTTATGGGCTCTAATTCTTATCGACAGTGTGGCATGTAATACATATGTGTTCCCAACCTGAAATTGATCAGCCTTTGTTTTTGTTTTTTTTTCGTCCTTTGAAAGCTTACGGATCAGGGTTGGTATTTGTCACAAATCTTAATCTTAGGTAGGAAAAGAGGTCGGAGTGATGATGATGATGATGATGATGATGATGATAATAATAATAATAATAATAATAATAATAATAATAACCGAATCTTAACCCCTTCCTTGAGTGGGAACAGAAATCGGAATGATGATGATGATGACGATAATAATGATGATGAGGATGATGATGTTGATGATGATGATGATGATGATGATGATGATGATGATGGTAATGATTATAACAATGACGACGATGATGATGATGATGATGATGATGATGACAAACAATTCTAGAGGTAGCTCAGACCACTCTTCATGGCAGGTTATTTTTTTTTTTTCTATTCGCTTTTATATTCACTCTCGTTGTGTAATATCAGGCTGCAGTGTCAGTATATATACAGTAAAAGTCTTAAGCACTTTTAAATACAGCTTAAGCTCAAGAAGATTTGTAAATATGGGTCTAAGGTTGCGAGGATGAATTGTTCTCATATTTTTGGCGTGATTGATTATATTTTCATACGTTTCCCATTTTTCTTTTTAGGTTGTTTTCATGTTATATCCCACTTGAAATTTTTCCTTCACCATTAATAATTTTGTCCCTTACCTTGATTAATATCTCACTTCGTTTTCTGGGTTTATTTTAATTTTGTTATTTCTATATTCAAGTTAATTCCATCAGACCAATGGCGTCTTTTCTGTTTTAATTTTGATAATACCACAGAATTTTACATTAATTCGGAGAGACGTGTTCTAGTGAAGATGTTATGGGATGCTACATTATTTTGGCCTCTAATTAGTCAGCTCTCAAAATTAATAAAATTCTCTGGTGGTCCCCTGAATAATATAAAAACACGTCATCAGAGTGAAGGGGTCAGTCGAATATATTTCCACATACCTTCATCAAAATTGCAGGAAGGTAGAATTTGGAGAGAAAGTGGGAAACCGTGGGAAGAGCAAGGGAAGGAAAGCAGCAGAGGGGAAAAAGTAGTCAAAGGAGACGCTGGCCTTGGAATCAGAGGAGAGCGAGGGGAAGGGGAAAGAAAGGGAATGGAAAAGCAAATACGGGTGAGAAGAGGAGAGAGGGAAGGGATGTGAAGGCGAGACAAGGGAACGATGAAAAGTGGAATGAGAAGGAAAGTCGTATCAACCAAGAGGAGCAGACCCAAGGGAAAAGAATGATGGAGAGGGGAGAGCACAGACAGAACACACGAGAGAGAGACAGATCTTTTGTTTACTTGACCAAAAAACTATCTTTACTACCTTCATCTTTACATTATGAAACAGCGGACGAAACATAGGGAAATATGCTCCAGTAACTGCTCCTAGTTTTACAAGGCCAGTAATTTAATCAATGTGGTATAAAGAATGAACCTTATGCCACACATGAAGTAAACAGTTTATTCAGAAATATTCGCACAAAGAAAAAAAAACTCGATAAGTGACAGTGCTCAATGTGAAACGATCGATTGTCTGTAGAATTTTTTTTTTTTTTTATAACTTTTGTGTCCCATCCAACATACAAATTGTAATTATTTAAAACTGAATGTACCTATGATTTAAGCAAATTCTGAGTGCTTAAAGCTTGGAACTCAATATTTCTTTGGTATTTGTGCTGTAATTCTTGGGTGCATATGAGAAGTTATTTATGTTGATAACAATAATGAGACACCCCCGTATAAATATTCACTGTTGTTTACTAAAATACACAAAACAAGCCTCATGTAATTTGATATTTTCTTTGACACAGAAGAATTCATTGCCCTTCTCTCCTAGTGAAATATTTTGCAGATTATACCTTCCTGTTTTCTTGCATGGCACTTAGGGCTTCTTAACCTTTTCATTCCGATGATCTGCAACGCTGGATGCCTGTGGAGTTGATGCATTAACCCTTGGAAACGACTATTTGACTGACATAAAAAAAAATGCTATATAAACATGGATCTAATTTCCAACCCGTATGGAATTACATTTACTGATGACTATGTGGACGAATACACTTCCCTCTGAATAGCCCCACAAGAACATCAGTACTTGTAGCTTCATAATGGCTGGGATTTGGGCTTGTATTCTTGGGGGTTAAAGAAGCTCCATAACACTCCTTCCTTACCGATTTAGTTTTGGATACGGCTGGCTAATATCGTTTTGCACGTTACTTATGCAGAGTATGGTGATATTAGAATGATTTCGGTAACACAGAAGAGAACAGCAAGGTGTAATAAAAGAAATCGCTTAGGAATACGTGTTAGGGAGCTTCATAAATCGACGAGAATACGAGCCTTGGACGCGTGATGATATAAAATTTTCTCTCAATATCAGTCCAAGAACCACCTTCAGAAGTTCGTGTGATAAATCCTAAGACACCTTCCTTGTCTCTTCTTGCAATTTTTCAGACCATTATATTCAACTTAGAGGAGACCTTTTCAACTGGAGGATTTAGATACAAGTAGCCTTCATTAGCCCCTTCGTTAAGAGAGGCCATTCAGAAGTTGAATAGAATCATTAGGCATTAACAAGGTAATACTAAAAAAAAAAAAAAAATCACTTCTATATTGAATGGGGTCAGTCAGTAACCTAATGCGGACACTCAAGGGCTCTTAGACATAACAAATCGCTAAGGAGGAGGTGTAAAGAGAGCTCGTAACCTAATGAAAACACGGGACATTGCAAGTACGAGAAAAGGTAAATAAATAAATGATATATACATATATAGATAGATAGACAGATAGATAGATATAGATATAGATATGACTAGACACGAAGGACGAAGCGTAGTGGAGGCTGATATACTGAGAACAATTAAGAAAAAAACATGGGTGGAATAGCTGACTAAAATATAGAAAAATAAAATAAAATGGATGTATTTGGTAATGAAAGTGTTATAACGGGGATAGTGTGTAACGTTGCCAAATACATGCTGAGAGAGAGAGAGAGAGAGAGAGAGAGAGAGAGAGAGGCGGGGGAGGGGGATAAGGAAATGTGTGTGTGTGTGTGTGTGTGTGTGTGTGTGTGTGTGTGTGTGTGCAAGAAAAACAAGAGGACTGAAAGAATTATAGGTTCGCAAATACATTGTCCTTAAGGACTGTCAGAAAGAAAGACGAGCAATGGGAAAAAATAAACCGCACTCGATACAGTTGACATGACAGAGAGCAAAGGAAAGGGAAAGAGCGAGGAACAGTGTGCTAGAGATTTCGTGCGACATAGAGAGTAGAAGTAAGGAAATTTTGGCCTGGGTACGGAAGACAGATGGAGTACAGTGAGTCTGTGGGGGGAATGTATATGTGTGTGGGACGCCTCCGATGTGAGACAGCGTTCAGAGCGGCAAAAATAAAAATTGGCGTGTCTTGAAGGACGTGCATTACTGCCCTTGCCTAAATTGCCTTTCTCTGTGTACGTTTATCCATTTTGCTGTGCTGTTCTCTCTCTCTCTCTCTCTCTCTCTCTCTCTCTCTCTCTTATACCATTTCTTCCCTTTCCATGTTCCTACCAAATCCTGTGCGTGTTTGTATTGAAATTTTCTTACCTTGGTTTTTTGCCCCCCCACCACCAATAGGAAGACGAGTAGCCTGCCGGGAGAGGAAAGTGAGGGAGAGGAAGAGGAGGGAAGGAGAGGGCAAAAGAGGGAGGGAAACTAAATGAATGGAAAAGATTTGGGGAACATAAGGATGGAGAATGGAAGTTGGAAGATACATATGTGTTATGCAGGCACTTTTTTTATAACCCTTTCTAGTTGCAGATTCCCTCTTGTGTGATTATTTTTGTGAACGCTAAACATATTCAAAAGTATATTCATGAAGAGTCTATCAGAGGCTATAGAGTACAATTTATATATTACTATGCTTTATGTCAACTTTTGATCACTATTTACGTTATGATGGTATGAACGTTATTGGCTTTGATGACACATGAGCCAAGAGATGTTCGACTCCTGTGCTGAGTTTTAGTTCCATGTCAGGCTCCTCTTTTATTTTATTTTATTTTTTTCAATCGGGTCTACAAATGTGCAAAATTGAACCTCACAGGGTTTTGATGTTGGGAACAGCACAAAATTTCTCGGACCCATTTCTCCAAATTCCGAAACTCTGACTGGACGTAGTGTACAGTTGATCGATTGCACGTTTCGCTGAATATTTGCCTCAGTCTTCAATTTCTCACAATTTTCAAAGGCTTATCAGTTTATGTAAAATGGTTGGTACAGACTCTGAACTCGGTTTTACCTCTTAACATATATCCGACCCATTCAGCTTTGGACATGCTTCTAGAAATGATTTTGCTGATTCCGTATGAAGGCTTTGAGCATTAACTTAGATTTGTGCTGTCAACATTTCGCTCTTTTGAGGTTGTGAGGGTAAAGGAGGGAGACCGGGAAAGGAAAAGATTTAAACCCCTTACATCTGTTAACATACTGTTTATATTTTATTTTAATTCATGCAAACTATAGACGACCTCATTCAGCTTTGGAAAGGCGTCTTGTAGTGAATGAGTTAATGAGGATAATTTCTACCATATTATAAGCTCCTCAGTTCAAAATGTCTCTCAAAAGCAGAATAAAACTGCCTAAAGGTAGCATGAATACAATGAAAATACGGCATTGGAATGAAGGGATATGATCATTGTGATCAAGACAAACACCACAGAAGTCCAATTCTGCCTTGACATTGAAGATGGTAATAGATATTGATCCACTGAATAGTTAAGTAATGGGATAGCCATAATCATCACACAATCCTGTCTTCACTGGGTTTGTTCTGGTGGGGTCAGCAGTAAGGTTGTATTTTCGTATTTAGTGCTTATATCCTTATCATATATCAAGTTCATTTTGAACAGACTTTTCTTGACATGAGTTAAATCGATAATTATTCCTATCTCAATAATGTTGTAAGTAGACAGGATTACTGCACGTCTCAGAGTATCTCACTAAGTTATCCAAGATTTGGGGTCGACTAATGATGATGGTTCAGCAGCTTCCAAACTTTGCCAGTCTCTCCTCTAGACCTTCAACTAATTATGAGAAACAGGCGATCCTCTCTCCCCTTTACAGAGTGCCAGACAGAACACAAGTACTGTTTCACCTATTCCGTTTTTCACTTTCCTTAACACACACACACACACATATATATATATATATATATATATATATATATATATATATATATATATATATATATATATATATATATATATATATATATATATATTACTGTGAACGCTGGGGGGAGGGGAGCGAGATACTACAAGAGGAGGAAGAAAAAAGGAGGGGGAGGAGGGGGATGAAGAAGAAGAAGAGGTAGAAGAAGAGAAAGAAGAAATTTAAGAAGAAAGAAGAAAAAGGAAACAAAAAGAAGGTAACAGGAAAAAGAAAAAGAGTAGAAGAAGAAGAATGGGAAGGGAAAAGAAAAGAAAAGAAAACGATGAAGAAGAAAATATATATATATATATATATATATATATATATATATATATATATATATATATATATGTGTGTGTGTGTGTGTGTATTCTCTCTACTGCCAGACGATTCAATTGCTGATGACTTAGAACGAGGTTAAAAAGCTGTCCTCACAAAGAAATTCACTGCGAAAAATCACCCCTCAAATAATAATAATAATAATAATAATAAAGTCGTAAATAAGAAACGTGTGATATAGTTCTTACACCTTAACTTGGTCCAGAGTTTCTGCCTTTTACAGTACTGTATATTTCACGTAGCTCAGTGGCAGAAAAGAAATGTAAATGCTATGGATCTACAGCCTTTGTATAACACCTTCTTGTGACTGGCGTAATATTTTAGTGTTACTCTCTTGCTACAACTCATCATTCAGGATGGATAGATGGTAATTTTGGGTCAAATTAAAGTAAAAACAAGATTAATATTTATATGACAGGGATGTCCTCTAGATCCAGGGGTTAGAGTGCAGCAGTCCATTGTTCTACACGTTTTTGATATATAAGCAATGATAGTGGGAATGGCAAAGGTAAATATCATCATCGTAGTAATGAGAGTGGTCGAACCCAGAATGTCCCCAGAAAGTCTTAGGCAGAAAGAGATGGTGAGCTTAGTAGGCTACATTGGGAAATTACGTAAGGAGACTTGTTACTTAATATAGGGTAATTAACTTACTCTTTACCCATTGACTCCGATGTCGTTTTTGTCGCCTTTTTCCAACTACAAGACAGTATTAAGCTTATGAGAGACTTGAGAGACTGAGGTGAGGAGACCAAATCATTCGTTAACCCCTTCGTCAATATTTTTTTTCTTTTCCCTTTTTTTTTTTTTTACCTGGATGGAATCGTCTGGTCGTGGGTAATATATGTGTCATCATGGTGAAGGAGTTAAGCCACACGTATAAGTAGACGATATAACGTTGTAATATCTTCTTGTATGAATTTTTAGATAGTTAAAACATAGATAATTTTAGTATAGAGCTTGGCATCTTTCCCCTAATACACAGAGATCGAGGTTAGGCTACTCTGTCTCCCACGATTTATTTCATTTATGTGCCTGTAATTTCCCTTCACCATATGCGTTTTGAAAAGTAATCCCAACAAATTAACCAACTGTTTATTAGCTATGGTGTTCATTGGAACTAGTGGGTAATTTTCAGGTGGAACTCGTATTTTTTCCTATGATTTCTGTATTCTTCTGAGGCTTATATTGGCTGGTGGTGTGGTTGTCAGGGACGCAGCACTGGGCTATGGGATATAGGAACGTGCTGTGGTCTAAGTGCTAGTGTTAGAATTCTAGAAGTGATTGTGGGTTTTTCTGTCACTTGAGGGGTTCCAAGGTGTTAGGCTACTCATTGCAGGTAATTCATTCCATCTTATTTTTTTTTTACCATTTCTTTCCAGCTCCGTAAAACTTCCTTGTATGTCACCTCCTCCCAGCTGCCATCCTTTCACATCCTCCCTCCTATCTTCCTTCCTCCATTTCCTCCCATACTCCTCCCTATACTCCTTCCATATCACCCCCTCACTCTAACTCACTCTACCTGCACTGTCCCTCTCTCTCGCTTCTTTTTCCCTTTTCCATCATCTCCCAACCAACTCTTTACTTTTCCGTCCCTTCTCTACCTTTTAAAACTCCTCTTTCTGTATTTCTTCCTCCCTCTATCTTCTCCCTTCTCGTCTCCTTTCAGGCTATCTCCTCTCTCTCTCTCTCTCTCTCTCTCTCTCTCTCTCTCTCTCTCTCTCTCTCTCTCTCTCTCTCTCTCTCTCTCTCTCTCTCTCTCTCTCTCTCTCGTCTAATTACATCTGAGAAGCGATAAGAGGTGTCGTTAATTACTCAACTTTCCGGCCATAGTTAGTCTTAGGGGCTAGATGAGGCGAGACGCTGGGGGAGGAGGGAGCGAGATACTACAAGAGGAGGAAGAAAAAAGGAGGGGGAGGAGGGGGATGAAGAAGAAGAAGAGGTAGAAGAAGAGAAAGAAGAAATATAAGAAGAAAGAAGAAAAAGGAAACAAAAAAGAAGGTAACAGGAAAAAGAAAAAAGAGTAGGAGAAGAAGAAGAATGGGAAGGGAAAAGAAAAGAAAAGAAAACGATGAAGAAGAAAATTAGAAAAGAAGGGCAGAGAGAATGGAAACGGAGAAAAAATGGAGTAAGATAAAGGAGGAATGAGGAAGAAATAGAAGGCAAGAAAAGATGAGGAAGAAGAATTAGGAAGAGAAGGAGGAGGAGGAATAGAAGGAGATGAAGGAGGAGGAGGAGGACTAGAAGGAGGAGAAGGAGAAGGAGGAAGAGGAGGAGGAGGAGGAGAAGAAGAAGAAGAAGAAGAAGAAGAAAAAGGAAGAGAAGATTAGGAAAGGAAAAGAAAAGAAGGAAGCGACGAAGAAGAATCGAAAAGAAGAGAAGAGGGAACAGAAATAAAAAAGAAAATGAGGAAAAAGGGAAACAAAGAAGGGAGAAACAGAATGGAACGAAAAAGGGAAACAAAGAAGGGAGAAACAGAATGGAACGAAAAAGGGAAACAAAGAAGGGAGAAACAGAATGGAACGAAAAATGGGGAAAAAGAATCGCCCAGTTAGTCTTAGGCGCCATTTGGGAGGAGGAGGAGGAAGAGGAGGAGGACGAGGAGGAGGAGGAGGAGGAGGAGGATGCCACACCCTTAGCATCCACAAGTCTTAAGAATGAAGAGGAAGAACAAAGTAAGGAAGGAGGATGAAGAGAAAGAATGAAGAAGGAAAGGAAGAAGGATGAAAGAGAGCATTATTGGAAGGAGGATGAAGATGCCACACCCTGAACAATCACACTCCTTAAATAAGAGCTGGAGACAAATTAGGAAGGAGGAGGAAGAATAAGAAGGAAAAGGGGGAAGCAGAAGTGGAAAATGAAGATTAAAAAAAAATGATGAATCTCAAGACACGAGGCATTGAAATTTGACTCCCTTCCTCTCCCTTAAAATATTAAAAATTGTTGGATGAAGTAGGTAGTTAAAAATAAAAATAAGAATTAAAAAAAAAAAGCCCAAGGAAAGAGACCTAACACACTGTGACTCCGAGACATAAAGGAATCCGTATGAGGGGAAAAAGACATTCAAAATGGTCAGTTGTCAGGTTCAGCACTGTCAAACTTTCAAGGAATTAAAAATCGCTACAAGGATATCTTTTTCTAGGAACATCGAGACGTGTGAAGACTTTATACTCATCTTTCCCTCATGTCCGACGAGCAAAAATAAATAAATATATTAACGTCTGAGTAGCGGTTGGAAATGATCATAAGTTTGTGAATGTATTATCTGAACACATCCAGAAAATGTTATAAACATCGAAAGTAAGAGCTGAAATAGGTTTCTAACTGTAACTGAAGAAAGTGGATAATTACCCCTCCGTCCCTCGCAAACTATCTTTACCTAGGTAATCCATGGTTTTCACAATGAGCGTTGTTGCTGTCTGCTGTAATGTAATGCAGTTATTTTTACATGGTCACTAGGACTGATATGGTACGTAAAATTTCCATCTTCATGATGTATTCCTGCTAACACCAAGAGTAAATTACATATAAATATATATATATATATATATATATATATATATATATATATATATATATATATATATAGATAGATAGATAGATAGGTAGATACATAGATAGATAGATGTATATATATATATATATATATATATATATATATATATATATATATATATATATGAATTTCTGAAATTTTCATCCATTGTTTCGGAACATAAAGACGGAAAAACTAGAGATACTTTTTATAGTGCGGACACAGGGGGAGAGGGAGGGGGTGGAGCATTGTACAAAGAGGTATGAAGAGGATGAGACAAAGGAATAATAGGAGGAAACAAAAGGCTGTGGAAGAGTAGTGAGGGGCTGAGGGAAACTATTGTGGAGGCCTAATTCAACAGCTCCCCGAGGCGATGCTCCAACCCAACTCGCATCAAGGCTACAGACAGCCTGATCACTGCTCTGAGAAAAAAGGAAAACAAAAGCAGATAAGACAGACGGTGATGTAAGCTATGAGGGACAATGCTCTGTCTTCCCTTCCCCTGTTGTCTGGAACTGTAACGTCATGTGTACAAATCTGTAGCGCCTGATTCACGTACACTTATACAGCCATAATGGGAGCGTGAAGTGGTACTCTCAGACTTTAAGGAATATTTGTTTACTGTGGTATTATCTTCCTCAGTCCTTCTACCTGGTTTTTACCTAGTCATACATACGCATTTGTCCAGGCTTCTAGATCGGAGCATATCGTCAATCACTTTTTCTTTTGTTTAACTTGAATGGCGGAAGGATGATTGTGTAGCCCATTGCTGTAGGCATGCTATTACTTAGTTATCCAACAATCGTATTCTTGACTTTTCCTTACCTTCTGGACTCATCCTCACCCCAGCTGTGGGTTTGAAAAAGAAAGATGATGATGATGATGATGATTAACATTCATTGGATGGACCTCAATTGCAGTTTCTGATCTATATAGATTTATTCAAATAATCATTTATTCATTTATTTATTTATTTATTTATTTATTTATTTGCATGAACACATACTAACAACGAAACACTGCTTTATTATCCATGCTAGGTTCTGTTCCTGAAACGATTACATATACTCTTATATATATAATTCTGTGTCTCAAAAACGTTATTATACTGCAGAAAATAGGATCCTCCATGCATTTAACCATTTCAGCCAGAGGGCTTGTTATTTTCCCCATATCTTTTTTTTTTTTTTTAATCTGGCTGTCTGCAGAGTATTTTATCTGGAAGGGTTGATAAAGCTCTCCTTAACCTCTCTGATATGAGGATAGTGAGGAGGGGGGTGCTGTCTGAAACTGAATAAAAACGTCTGATGGCGATAGCATGAATGAAATATAAAAGGTGTCTGTTTATTCAATGGGTTAATAACAACAGATTTCCTCGGGCTTTTGGAACATCCTGGCTGCCCGTGCATATGTCTCGCCACTCCAGCCCCCCTCGTCCTTGTCCGTGGGTGTGGCAAGTACAACTCTTCCCCTCCTACGCAGTAACTCCCATTCTTTGTACACAGCGCCCAGAACATGTGTCTTCATTAGCCCGGCTTTGGTATCCTCCAAATGTATTCCTGGCCACGAACTTGCGGGCTTGTAGAGCGGATGAGCAGACAGAAGAGGACGAAAGATGGCCTGTTTTTGCTGTGTGGTCTGCGTATGGTGCCTCTCTCCCCGTTACGTCACTGGGTGTTTTTGGAATACTGCGACTTGAGCGAAAAATGCCATTCACTGGGAAAGAAAAAAAAGGAGAAGAGTAGATGGGAAGGAAAAGAGGAAGGAAGGAAGGAAGGAAGGAAGGCGAGATGCTGAGACGAGAGAGTGGAAGAACAGAGGAAGAAGAGAAAAGAAAGCGAGAGGATGAGGCGAAATAGTGAAAGGTTAGGAAACAAGGAGGCTGGAAGGCGAGATGGTTAAATGTAAATAGAGAAGTATAACGAAAGACTGATGTATTACGAAGTACATCTTTAAAGACTAAAAAAAAATAAAGTGAAGTGATTAGGTTTGTGAGATTGATCAAGGATTCCGAGGGCACGATTAGTGCATGGTTTTCCCGCCAGCTTCTATGGGCATGCTGTTAATAGTACGCCCACTTCGTACGTTCATTTCCCTTCACCGTGGATCCTAACTCACCCCATCCTTAGGTGCAGAAAGTGATCTGGAAATCTGGAAGGGTATGTTGATGCTGAGGGGAAGAATGGCATATAAGTACATGAAAAAGAAAGGAAAGAAAAGATGTATAAAAGAAAAAGAAAATGAAACTATATCCAGTGAAAGAGAAACAGAAGATAATTATACAATAATTAATGATGACCCAATTTATGCGCATCAAGAAGAGGTGTGTGGTATGTAGGAGGACTACTGGGCCTTGGGAGCAGGCTACGAACCCTTTGCCCAGAGTCGGACACACACACACACAAAAAAAAAAAAAAATGCATAGTGAATAATTTTTGTGAATAATAATTTCAGTAAACTTTTAACAAAAACAAAATAAAGCAGTAAACAAAAACTGTATCCCTTAATTGTGATGACGTATTCAATCATTTATTTTGGTATCATGAAGCTTTTGTTTGTTTGATTGTTTATTTGTTCAGCATAGTGATGAATTCTGAAATGTAGAGGACTGGTCTAGCGTTCACTATATTCGCCAGTATTAGCGGCCCTTCCTAACTTATACGAAAATCATATGAGGGCAGCCTGATTACGATGAAAAACACGCCATCTGAGTGAAGGGATAAAAATCCGTCTGAGGCTCGCTCCATTCGGAGGACTTTTACGAGACACAGGAAGTACTTGAGTGAGTTCCTTCTTATTACACCACATAGTAAGATGGAAGGGAAAAAAAGATACAAGAAGACATGATATTTCCCCACTCTCCGTGATTCATGCAGTATATAGTGGAAAATTCAATATGATCTATGGGAAACTATGTATGTTTTTAGTGCTTGTCATTTTTAGCGAAGGTGAATGGCAGTTAAAAAATAATAATAAGTGCGGTATTTATCTCCAGTATATATTTGACTCTCTGATAGACTGGCACACAGTAGGAGAGAAATGAATAGGGAAAAACTACATCACTTGTGTTAACTAGTATCTATGTGTCACCTCCTCCTAACCCCTCCAAAAAAGAAAAGTATGTAGCGCTTCTCCTAACATATATAAAATAAAGGCACACACACACACACACACACACACACACACACACACACACACACACACACACACACACACTAAACCATCATCGCTTTCGGAGCCTTGCATCTGGGTGTCTTGAGACGGAATAATGAGAGAGGGGAGGAAGAAGAGTCGAAATAGACCTAACTTGATGACAAGGGGACGAGATAATTAGGTATCCTGAAGTCTTTATGACATTCTGACTACACGTCTTAATCCTTTCGCTTCTTCTTCTGAGACGTAGCTAGAGTTTTTTTTTTTTTTTTAGATTATGAGAAAATTTTGGTCTTTTCTTTCCAGTACAACAATTTCATCTTAAGTCTATCAAATCGACATCGTATTTATGTTGTTGTTTTGAGATATACTTGAGTTTTTTTTTAAGACTAGCAAGGTATTTTGATGAGAAAAATGTTGTCTATTTTCTTTCCAGTATGATAATTTTGTCATAACGTTATCAATCCAACAACATATATTGCTCTTCTCTGACGTCCCTAATTTTAAAAAGACTAACAAGCTTTTTTTATTAATGAATAATTTACGCAGACGATTTTCTTCACAACACAAAAATTTCGACTTAACCCTATCAATCCGACAACGTATTTTGCTGTGTATTGTGTTGCTGCAAGACGATTTTACTCACCTGAGGTAAATCCCCTAGCACTTAAGACTTAATGAAGGATATATCTAACTCCTTCAGTTCAGAAGGTGTTCCCCAAGATTAATATAATCGTAAGGAGATAGTTGGAATGAAGTAAAAGGGCGTCCTCAGGTTGAAGGCTTCAAAGTATATTCCTAATACAATCGCCTCCACTTCTAAACACAGAGGGTGGTGTATTGGAGGTTTTATGTGTCACCAGTGTCGTTGCTTAGGTCTCAGGTCTGCTGTGGTCTGATCACTATAATGGACTTCTTCTAATACCGTAAATGTTAGACGTAAAGAAATACACTATACCCCTTTTACTCTAACTTGGCCTAAAGTTGCCACCTCCCCACTTTGAATGCCGAGTTGTGCCAATACATTATCACTTGAATGTGGTGCTAATCATGACAGAGTGCTATGGAAACGATTTAAAGCCACAGTATTGTCGTGTTCTGCCATTAAGCTGCGCGAAATGAGCTGCAAATGTATGAGAACATGGGCCAAGTTGAAGTAAAAGGAGTGTAGTACCACTGAAGACCTTCGACGGGAAGAAACTCTAAAAGCGAAAATGCTACTGAAAGCTAAGTTTATATCCTCAAGTTCAAACATTCTCTTGGCTAAATAAAATTGTTGTGACGGCAAAAAACAAGAGAAAAAAAAGAAAACGGTGAAAAAAACAGAAACATGTGAAAGGATTGAAAAGCTCAGATGCATTTTTCGCAGCTGTGGACTCCAGTATTTTTTTTTTTTTTTTCAAACTGCTCATAGACGAATTTCTTTACCTGAGACACATCCTACCAGATCAGAGTTTAGTCTTAGTCCTTCAGTTTGTAATTCTAACTTTCTAAACTCAACATATAACACACTTCTCAGGAAATCTTTAGGTATACTGGGCATATTTTGGTGATTCATGAAAGCTGGAATGTCAGAGTTTATGGGAGAGTGTCAGTCAGCGTAGTACAAGGAGAATTTTGATTTTTTTTTTTTTTTTATTATGGACGGATTTAAGTTTCAGTTCGATGACGTATTTCGTATTTTTTAATCGATATCTCTAAACGATTTTATTCTCCCTAGGAGCTAGTTTCAGAAATTAAATGGTTAGATAAAGTCCTCATCATCTTTTTCGCTTACTGACTTTTCCACCTTTCCCCCCCCCTTCCAAAAAAAAAAATAGAAAAGGCGTCATTGAGCTTCAGGGTCTATTATTATTATTATTATTATTATTGTTGTTGTTGTTGTTGTAGCAGCCGTGACTCAGTGGGTTAGAGAGCTCCTCTCTGACCGAAGAGTCGGAAGATCGAATCCACCCAAGGGTCATTGGTCGACATCAGGATGGGCATCCGGTCATAAAATGCTACACGCTTCAGTCCAAAAGTCCTCTACCCAGGGGCAACGCCTTTTAGCCCTTCGGGGATACCTGGCGTAAAACCATTTTTATTATTATTATTACCGTACCGGTATTATTATTATTATTATTATTATTATTGTTATTTAATTATTGTTGTTGTTATTATTATTATGGATGGTGAGGAATTGGAAAATGTGAGTACGTTTAAGTACTTGGGTAGTGTGATGAGTAAGGATGGAGGTTTGGAGAATGAAGTACTTGAAAGGGTACAGCAGGGAAGAAAGGTTGCTGGTTCTTTGAAAGCAATGATAAGAAACAGGGAAGTGGGCATGGAGGTGAAAAAGTTACTACATGACAGTATTGTGATACCAACTCTAACGTATGGAAGAGAAGCTTGGACGTTGTTGGAAGGACACAAGTCAAGAGTGAGAGCAGTGGAAATGAGTTATTTAAGAGGAGCCTGTGGAGTCACATGGAGAGACAGGCTGACGAATGAGGATATAAAGGAGCGTTGTGGTGTGGATGTGGATGTGATAGGAAGCGTTATGAGGAACACACTGAGGTGGTTTGGCCATATGGAGAGGATGGAGGGCGAAAGACTGACGAAGAGAGTGTATGTGAGTGAGGTGGAGGGGGGGAAGAGGGAGGGGGAGGCCGAGGATGAGATGGAGGGATGGGGTGGAGAGGTATATGAGAGAGGGGTGTGCGAGTTGGGAGCAGGGCAGTGAAATGGCGGGGGACATGGCGACTTGGAGGCGATTTGTTTGTGGCCACCCCGAACGGGATTAAGGCGTCTGGCAATAGATAGATAGATAGATTATTATTATTATCTTTGTTACTTGATATGGTAGCTTTATTATCTTACAACTCTTTTTTTATTATTTACATTTTTGTGTACTTTCACTACCATCAAAGTTTCATAAAAGCACAACACTTGTTTAATCTTTGCCTTTCATTATGCTTTCGGTTATATTTCTCTTCAAAGTACCTGGACTGCAGTGTGTAGGATTTTATGACCGGATGTCCTTCCTGATCTACCAATGACCCTTGGGTGGATTCGATCTTCCGACCTTTCGGTCAGAGCGGAGCTCTCTAACCCACTGAGCCACGGCTGCTGTTACAACAACAACAACAACAACAACAATAATAATAATAATAATAATAATAATAATAATAGACCCTGTAGCTCCAGGACGCCTTTTCTATTTAATGCCATACGTTCTTACTTCACCTTCACAATACTCTCATTTGCCACACTATAACACTTTAACTCCCTCTTCACATCTGTCATTATCCAGTTTCTGGTTAATGAATAATTCTGCACAATGAAGGACATAGTTTCTCATGCTAGTCCACTGCTCTGTTTCACACACGTTCGTTAATTTCATCCCTGACGCATCATATCAAAGAGGGTCATCTATGAACAGAAAAAGTTATCAGCAGAGGGCAGTGAAAAGTGGAGGTGATATATTAAACGAACTTGACTTCCCTACTGTGCTACGTCGTCCCTGCCTTTCATGTCCCTTAGGTTTTGAAGCTTCATCATAGGGATTCTGTTTTCAGTACGTTTCTCTGTGTCCATTGTTTATTTCAGTGCTTTTACGGCGTATATCTAAAACACTTTTGGAGCTCGCAGCGTGAAATTAAAGCTTAGTAGTCATTACTCTTGCAGTTCTTATATTCCGGATTGTGTTCTTGCTGCTCAGGTTATTTACTGTACTCGTACCTTTTTCATATTATGTATAAAAATATCAAAACAGATCTACGAAAAATCTGGCAGAGGCTTATGGTATTAATGAGATGATCTGGTTTAATGTTCTGCTGAATAATGCAAAAATGAGAGCCAAATGTCAAGGTTTTTCGTTTTGAAAGGGTGTGTCATGAGAGAGAGAGAGAGAGAGAGAGAGAGAGAGAGAGAGAGAGAGAAATACACACAAGGACAAGCGTGTGTCCGCGTGCATGTGTTTGTGCGTGCATACCCATGTGTGTGCGTTGTTTATGTTTACTTTGAGTTTACCAAAGCAAAGATTATTTTTATTATTGCTGTATATTATCTAACCAGCTTTACGGGGTAGCGTTCACGTGGTAAATATTTCCATTCTTCCATGATTAACTAAACATCTGTTATATAAGTGAAAAATAAGTTAATAAAGTGATATCTAGGCATACCCCACCCCTTTCTGTTGCCTGTTCAATGGGAGATTAATTACATGAGTAATATTGCTAGTCTCCTAAACTCTGTGGATAAATTACTGACGGTTTTGTAAACGATTATGTAACACATGTACCACTATGTTAATGAAATCACTACAAAGATTATGTAAGAGAATATCGCTGATCAGTGACCGATTAAGAGTTTTTATTAATCAATGTTGTAAACTGCAAAATATAGGCTAGTGTTATGGATGAGTCTGAGATAAAAGCCTATTTAATAAAACTGCCTTTTTGGTACATAAAAGTGAAGACAAATTTTGATGAATATCCTGTCTAGGGTATTCAGAGAGAGAGAGAGAGAGAGATCTGGCCAAATTGTTCTGGGGTTTAGAGAGAAAGGGAGAGTGGGAGAGGGATATCTGACCATATTGTTCTGGGGTTTAGAGAGAGAGAGAGAGAAGGGGGGGAGGGAGGGAAGGAGGGAGGGAGAGAGAGAACCTTACCAAACCGTTCTTGGGTGTAGAGCGAGCATCCAAGTATCGTATATCAATAGTGTTTCGGAAAACCTCTGTATCATATCATTTGTACTACGTTACTGATGAGTGGGTTTGATTTTTCTTCCTCTCCGTCCGTCTTTTCTGTTGTATAGGGCACGAGTTTCCCTTACTTAAACGAAATTGGTTGGCGGTGGTCAGACAGTGATACCTAAATGGCTACCTGTTAACATGCGAATTTAGACCAGGAATGATTATGTATTCACGTACATATTCGTATCTTGTGCATTATTTACTCGTGGGCTCCTATTTTCGCTGGGTAATAACACATCTTAGCACCCCTTCCCTAGTGATTTATTTTATTACATCATACTGTCCTCTTGTGCGTTACGTAAATCCTTCCAGTATCATCATACCCTGCTTAAATAACGTGCAAAAAGTTATTAACCAGCCTTATTGAAAATTAAATTGCTAAGGAAAAGGTGTTAGGGAGTTTTCTTACGTAACGAGAATATCAGCCATGGTCTCAGTTTTGGACTACTTGTCTTTCTTCCAGTTTCTGAACTATATTCTTGAGGAGACTTGATAGCACCTCTTTATTAATTTTTTGTTATACTTATTTCACCTTAATGCTCTCTTGTATTTTCCTCCTACCATACTACTTATACAATGGCTGGCAAAACAATATATAAAAGTTAATATTACCCTTATATATGCAAAAACCAGGTAGTAATGAAAAAGAACTATTATTATCATCACGCAGTCAACATTTCAGCTCACCATACTGTGCCTTGGTTAGTAAAGACAACATATGTACCTGATTTTTTACCCTTCCATAAGTGAAAAGTTAGTAGTAAAGTAATGTAATATTATCATCACCCAGTCAACATTGCACTTCACTTTACTATGCTTTGCCCTCTGCTTCCTCCTGTAATTTCTCTCCCTTCCTCTACCCATATTTTTATCCTCACTGCTAGTTTCCAGTCTCAAGTCTTTCGCTCCTCGTCTCTTATCGTCCTCTGGCGCCTCTTACAAGCGTTTCCTCGTCAACACGTCCATCCATCTCGCCTCGACCTCCCCTCTTTCTCCCCATTCCATAAAGCTATACCTCCTCATCCTCATCCTCATCCTCGTTCAAGGTAGTTCATTTATCTACTCATTCGTTATAATGAAGCATATTTTTATTTTTAAGGGTATACTGATCTTACTTGGCCTCAATTCATCACCTCCGCATCTTCAATTCTGAGATATAACAACTTACTAACGCTACAAGATCTTGCAAGTCATGAAAAAGTGTAACGAAATCGATGCAGAACCACAGTATTGCCTTCTGTAGCCATAGATCTGCACTGAATGACCTGGAAAGGGGCAAAAATCTGGGCCAGGTAAGGGTAAAAGACTATAGTATGCATGGTTCAGTAAAGCTCCATTTAGTGGTAAGGGCCTTTTTTTTAAGGTAGGACCTTACCTCCTAATGGTCCTTTAATTAGCCAGGTATCGATTTTATTAGAGCTTTCTTCCTATCTTCAGACCATTCCGCGATTGTCAAGCCCACTAAATAAGCTTGAAAATCTATACTAAAAGTGACTACACGAAAGAAAGACCCTGTATTGTACCGGTCAGTCTTAAAACACCTGGGATGAGAGGAAATGGTTACAATGTATTTTATTTGTTACTGTGCAGCAGACTATTAACACAGAAGAATCAAATCTATATCAGCAACATTAATAAATGAAAATAAATATCTTGCTTACACGTGATGAGAAATGGGTATAATTTTCCCGTAAAACTGCATTCCGCTACGTAAAACTCAGTCAGTACGAGGTAGGAACTTCTTTTATGATGAGTTACAGTAATAATGTCAAAAACTGGGGAGTGCCTTTCCATTAGCGATCGCAGGTTTATTACACACCCTCCGGGTATCGTAAGTGATATTGTAATGTGTGTGTGTGTGTGTGTGTGTGTGTGTGTGTGTGTGTGTGTGTGTGTGTGTGTGTGTGCGCGCGCTTTTGTCTGTTGATATTGCTCTCCTTCACTACGATGGCCTATAAAACCGTCTTTCTTTTTAGTACATTCATGCTATCTTCAGACAATATTCTTAAGCCCTAGACAGACTTTTCGAAAGGGGGTTTGATACAGCTTTCATTAACCCCTTCAATACAAGAGGCCTTTCCTAGTGCCAAAGAAAATATTCCGAGGCAGCAAGAAACATCGAAGAAAAGAGAAAGACGTCACTGTTGAGCATCTTATATGAATTTTATATAAACATCAATTAATTTTCTTCTCTTAGGCTCTCCACCTATCCCACCTATAGGACCACTTAGTCCTTCAGTCACACTATCCACCCACCAGCCATATAATCCATGCCTTCAGTCCAGACCATCCAATCATTATTTAAATCACCAATCAGCCATCCACACCACTCATTCTCATATTGTCCATCCACAGTTTAGAGCATCCACCATATTATTCAACCAACCACTGACTATCCAAGCCACTCATTCACCATTAGTATCACCCCTACCTTGCCCGAATCACCCATACACTAAGTGCATTATCCACCTTCTGACATTCAAACTTTTCATTCATTCTGTCTGTTCCATTCACCTTTTTCACTCGGTCACCCAGTCCCTCCACCGGCCTACCCATTGCTTCCACCCAGCCCATCCACTGCTTCCACCCAGCCCACCCACGACCTTCAACAGCCCATCCCAGCCCACCCATTGCCTCCGCCTCCACCTCCGGCCGTCACTCACACCCACCACGGCCTCACCCAGGCGACCGCTACCCTGTCTGTCAGATTAAAGGGACGATGCCACGCGCTCCCTGTGTAGTCTGTTGCTGACAGTTTGCCCACACCTGCCTGCCCTCCCAACACCTGCCTACACCTGCTGCTCCCACTGCCGACAAGGATCTCATGCCTTCACAACTACCAATATAGCCCCAAACCTCCACTGTCAACAACTATCTTCACCACTACCAACACTGCCCACAATAACGACCTCTGCCCACACCCATCTCTGCCCACAGCTAACAACACCACTACATCAATACCTAAAGCTACCAGTCCAATAGCCTCCAATACCTAAAACTGTCTGAAATGCCCTTTTGTCCTACGTCTTTTTGCAGTTTTGTAAGAGAGGTTTCCTAATACTGAATGAAATGTCATGGCGGTGGCATTATTGGTGTTATTTAGATACGAGTAAACAGCATTGTACAGTGTGTGTGTGGTGTGTGTGTGTGTGTGTGTGTGTGTGTGTGTGTGTGTGTGTGTGTGTGTGTGTGTGTGTGTGTGAGTGTGTGTGTGTGTGTGTGTGTGTGTGCGTGTGTGTGTGTGTGTGTATCGATAGAGATAGATAATGCAGATGTTAAGATATATAGTGTACCCATACCCAACGGCATCATCCTTGCATTTTTACATCTTACATAATTTTTTACAACTTCCTTTTGTCCTTCCTCTCCACACTGTTTACATTACCTACACCAACACTACAGTATTTTAACCTTCACTTATTTACCTCACAATCACATAAACACCAACTAAAGTAATGTTAGTTGTAATGGAGAAGTAAAGGAGAGTTTTAAAGAATTATTCCCGTTTAATACATCTTTCCCTAGATGAAGAAAATCACCTGGTAATATCAAGAGTAATACTTTTTCCATCACAACATTTATCAGCAAGAGCAAAAGTAAAATAACGCTTTGCCAGTCCTCATATACGCTCAGGGTCAATATATTCTTCCCACTGACACCGAGTTACAAGCGTCGGTGCATATTATAATGGTCTCGATATCGCAGTTTTGTCATGCTAACACTGAGGGAAGCAGGTGCAAACAGGTGTACCAGGAGGAGGCTAGATAGGCATATAACTAAAGAGGGTTGGGTATTATCGAGCGTACCCTGACATCGAGAAATGGAATGCAAACCACAATTTTTTTTTATTATTTCAGTACGTACTGAACATAAATGAGGTTTGGCATTTTCATCTATTGCGTTATATACAAAAGTATCTTCTTAAAGTCTGACGAATACATAGCAGAAAAATCGAACCATCTGAAACATGCATAAACAGAAATAGGGTTTTCATTGTATGTCGCCAGTTGTAAGTTTCCTTCAGGCGGAATTGGGAAGGATGTTGTTTCTTTGACTGCACAGTGGCTTTAGAGCTAGGTACAGTGGCATGCCATCTAACTAGTCCCTGTCGTCAAAGGCCTTTTATAATTGTGTCTAAATAAGGGCTTGACTACACCTTCACATGTTCGGTGTAAATAATTTGGCCATAATACTCGTCTCTGTCACCAAAACACTCAAGGCAGAATTTGTAGTACTATTTTCCCTAGATTCCAGTGTGTTTGTGTGTATGCCTCTCGTCTATTCATTATATTTTCATACCAGTATTTCTGTGCTGTGCTGGGTTCTTTCTCACTTTTTCGAAGCTGTTTTCGGCTAGCCTTGTCTTTGTTGTTGTGACTCTATCATGCCTATTATTTCTCATTTTATAGGTCATTAGGGCGTGCAGGAGAGGCATTCATTTCCCTGAGCATTATAAATTTCTCTCCATCTCTGTTTAATAATTACAAAGTTAATAAAATGTGCAGAACAAGAGATTGCAGACCCGATGTCTATAACTTACAGTCCATTTGTGTTTATTTGCAAAGCCATTAAAGTGTGCAGGAGGAGAGGCATGTACACCCAGAAGCATGGCGCTCTGTTCATTGGTGCTTATTAGCGAGCCGATTAGATTGAGCAGAATGAGTGATATGAATACTCGAAGCTACAGTCTGCTATGTACTCGTAATTGTGTTTATTTGCAGAGTCATTAAAGTATGCAGAACCCAAAGTATGTACACCCAAAGCATGACCTATCTTCCACGTGTGTTTATTTTGCTAGGCCATTAGTGTGTAAGATGAAAAATATGTAAGCTAAACTGGTGGCATATAACCTACTGCCTGACGTGGGAGGAAAGGCACAAGGAAAGCCGGAGAAAAAATAAGAGTGGGTGGAAAGTAGGATGGGATGAGTGAAGGACGGTGATGGACAGGGGGTGAAAAGGGGCGAAAAAATTTTGTGAAAAGCTGGAAGGGACGTGAGAAGAGAAAATGAAGGAAAGATGCTGGGGGAAAGTGAGTGCATAGCGGAAAATGAAAATAAGCAAAGACGCAGAGGGGAGCGGGAGAGAATGAAAAGAAATCGAAAGCGAAAAAGACTGAAATGAGAGACGGAGAGGGGAGACGACTAAACCAGAGGAAGGCAATAGGATGCAAGGATGCGGAAAGTGAGTAGGGGTAAAAAAGGTAAGTGGGGACAAGAGGGAAATTGCGAGTATGTAGCTGAAGAGGATGAAAACTAATAGGTGGAAATGGAGACACGGGAATGCAAACTGAGAAAAAAGAGGGGACAGAGAGAGAAACTCGGTGATAAAGGAAAGGAGACACTCGAGGAAGGGGAGGAAGTGGTGAAGGTAAATAAGAGAGGCAAGAGAGGGAGGGAGAAGAACGGCAAACATCCTCAGAGCCAGAGAATGAAACTATAAACAGAAGGGAAGATAAGGAGGAAAGGGACAAAGAGAACAGTGTCAGTAGAGAGAGAAGTGATGAGGGACAAGTTGAAGTATGCATCAGTGAGCAGAATGAGGCGTTTCTGTCAATCAGAGGACGATCAAATCCCGAGATGTGTCGCGTCATAAACAGGTCCATTTACCAAGGGTGAGTGTGTCGAACAGTATTCTCCTTGTCTCACTCCTGTGTTGCATGGCCCGTTTTTCTGCCAGCTCTTCCTGTCAACACAATCTCGGTGACATTTTCTTGGCCACTTTTGAACAGATAAATCCTTCAAACAGATTTACCACTCCATTTCAGTGTTTCTGACCTACAATTTTCCAATAAAAAATGCAGTGAATGGGGTGGTCCTTCTTGTCAAAATTCTATAACAGGACTAAAGGACAGTAGATGAGCAGCGCATATCATAACATTCGTTTCCTGATGAAGAGAACTGACAATACAGACACAAAATTCAGCCTAAAATAAGGACTTATAGATCTTGGTATTTTTCACGTTCACCCTCCTCAATCAAGGGTCAGGGGTCGGTGAAAGGATGTCTCTCAGGCTTTCAGTGGGCGTGATACAAAGTGACCTGAGAAATCCATGGTATATTTCGTGTTTTCTAGTGTACCAGGAGGACGATACTGATTATTCATGCTAGTAGTGCAGAATTCTTGACAAGCTAGATGCGTGTTCCTCTCATTTCCAAAGCTGGGAGCACAGCATACACGCCATGTATTTTTCTGTTTGTAGAGATAGATGCATAGATAGATAGGTAGACAGATAAATAGATAGACAGGTAGATAGATAGGTGGATGGATGGATGGATGGGTAGACTGACTGACTGACTGCCTGGTACAGATATATAGATAGACAGATGTTTTTGCGAGTGCCGTCTGGCGGTTTAGTGGTTAGAACGCTCCAGCCGATGTGACGTCCTCACCTCACAGAAGCAACCAACGAAACTGAAATGACTGAAGGTTTTTACAATTTTAGACCACGCTAGGAGTGGCATGGAGACGCACAGACAGACAGACAGACAAAGTTAGAGTTAGAGAATGAGGTGGGAGGAGGGTGAAGAAGAGGAAGGGTAAGAACGAGATAGAAAGATAACATGGAAGAGTATGTAAGGGAGGGTGGTATTATTGATGGAGTCGTTGCTGAGTAGGGACAGAGAAGCCAGAGAATCCTTTGTCGAGGCCACTCCTCATATAATACGACGTCAGGAAATATTCATAGGTTTGTGTGTGTGTGTGTGTGTGTGTGTGTGTGTGTGTGTGTGTGTGTGTGTGTTTTAGGCTATATCCTTTACATGTGAAATTATTGCACGGCGCGCTAAACATCATTTAATATTCAGATTTCATGCCATAAATAAGGCCAGAGCTTATCCATATTATCTGGCTCGATCACACCGTTAATCAATTCATATCTGATAATTCTGTGACGTCAGTAATTTTTCATGCATCGCCAGAGGAAATGTTAGCAGTGAAGAATAGACAAAAAAATGATAGATTAATATTTTGGCGGATTAACAGCCACACCCAAATTTTAATTCATGCATTTTGGTGTCACGTTGCACTCCTGTGGTATTTGCGAGTAATGTGTCTTTGCAAACTTTTCTGCAATTTCTGCGCGTATATTGCATCTTTTTTGCAACTCTCTCTCTCTCTCTCTCTCTCTCTCTCTCTCTCTCTCTCTCTCTCTCTCTCTCTCTCTCTCTCAGGTAAGATGACGTATGATGTAGCTATTATGCTCTGGCTGCAGTGCTGGAGAGGGGCGCCTTCACGTGGTGGCACTGATATAACCAGGTCGCCCAACTCCCTAGTCATACAAACGTCCCTCAGCTACTTCCCTATCCCTGAAAAGGAGGATGCTTGCCGGCGGGAAAAATCTGCTTCATCCTCCAGTCCATCGGGTTCACGTTTCAGATGAATATGGGGCTAAGAGAACCACTACTACTGTCCTTTCCTCCACCAGACAATATACGAATAATTGAGCTTAGAAGATGTATTTTAAGTTTCTCATAGGAAATAGATACAAATCCATATATTATTTCACAGAAGTGGAATAGAAAACTACTAAAGCATTGAAAATGCAGGCGTCCGGGTTACAGAAATCTGGAGAAAAGTGTAAAGCGTAGCGACTTTTGACAGCCTACTTAGTCACAGAACACGGAACGGGGAGAGGGAGAGAAATACAGGGTGATCCATAAGTAACGCTCCTACTCCGCTGCTCTGAGTGAGTTCTCATGTGTTGCGGGGATGGGGGGTGGGGGGGTCAGCTAGCGTTATCAAAATCTACCTGCATCATTTATTCATTTCCTACTCCCACGGCCAAACAAACGCCCACACCAGCAGAGCTAGCCGTCCCTGCACCACACAAAGCAGTGTCTACCTGCATCATTTATCCATTTCCTATCCACTCTGCTAAACCTACCCCCACACCAGCAGATTGAGCCGTACCAGCAATGCACGAAATACTGCCAGGTGAGTGTGGAAAGGTGCATAAAAGAGCAAAAATTAATGGAAAAGGTGGAAGGTTGGGTGATGCAACGAGGACGGAAGAATTAATAATTAGGGAGAAATGGAACAGAGGGGATTGGGGTGGATTTTAGCGTGAACAAAAAATTAGGAAGAAAGGAGGAAGACAGGCAGAGAGCTGGAGTCTGCGATGAAAATATTCCTTGGCAAAATTGGAAATGGAACTAGAGAATTGGAA
>NC_136975.1:6514185-6544185 GCF_032717465.1 Coenobita brevimanus | reverse complement strand
TGATTTTTATATAAAGAAGGAAGAATCAAAGGCTGAAAACCAAAGCTCCTCATATTACTAAGGACATTTATGGAAGGTGATATAATTACAATCATTACGTTCGTACTGAAGTACTTCTCATTATTGCCTTTTTTTTTTATTACAGGGAGATGCAGAGATGATGCCCGGCCTATCCTCACGCCTACCATGGTAAAGTGTAACAGTTTTATTCTTCTTGGAGTTCCGAATCTCATCTTCTTCCCTGGAATCTCTCAGAAATAACATTTAATTTCTGCTTAAGTTAAATTTCAATTCTCGTCCTTTTAGACTTCATCCATGCATCAAAATTTCTTGCATCATGCTTCGATTTTCTTTCGGATCTCTTCTTCGTTCTGGTTTGTGCTCTTCCTTAATTTTGTTGTATCTGATGTTTGCGTATGTTAAGTATTCTTTTTCTTTATTTTTATTAGAAGGTTCGTAGTGCATTTCATGATACTCCTACGATTAGACAATACTGGTACTCTTGGTTTCCTTGCTTTATGCACTTAATGATGCTTCGTTTACATTCTCTTGAGGTTAGCATTAATTCATTCCTTATTGTCATCTTCCTTGTTCATTGCTAAATTGCATCTCAATTAGTATATCAAACTCTGATGCAGCCAACCGAATTAGCATGTAGTAGATATGGCACAAAATCTGAATATATTATGATACTGATAGAATAGGTAAAACTGTTGCTTAGTGTGAAGCTTGGAAGGGAAAATTAAAGACGGTTTTGATAAGGACTTGCATTAACCACTACCAAACGAAATTATCATTCTTCTTAGAGAGTTATTTTCTAGCCAAGGAATAAATGATGGCTGTATATAACCCATCATCATAATCCAGACTTCATTTCCTACCCTACCTGTTAATAAAACTCTAAGTTCAGCAAAACACGTTAAAACGACAAGCTTAAAGAAAATCAAGGACCTGTAGCGCAACGGATGATACCTCGCCGCATACCTTAAGAATATCACAAATGTACAGGGGAACCACAATGCTTTATAAACAAAACATACAGGGAGAAACCTGCAGGCGTGTGGAGGGAATGGAATGGACTGAGTGCAAAGGTGGAAGACTAAAAGGGGGGAAAGGTGAGGCGCCGAGGAAAGGTACTATGATGGAAGAGGGGTGGGGTGAGGCCAGGTATGTGCGGGATGGAAATGGAGCGTGAACCATCTCTCTGTGGTGTGTTTTGCCAGTATAATATATAAAACCTACTTGTGCCTTTATTTCCCAGTGCGGTAATAGTAGTAGTAGTTGTAGTAGTAGTAGTAGTAGTAGTAGTACAGTAGTAGTAGTAGTAGTAGTACAGTAGTAGTAGTAGTAGTCCCAGGTTCATCTGAAATGTGAACCAAGTGGACTGCTGGCATAAGCTGATCTGCAGTTTATCATCCTCCTTTTGGGAATGAGGAAGTACTTGAGGGACATTTGTACAGCCCGGCAGTTCAGCAACCTGGCTATATCGGTGCCACCACATGAAGGCATGCCTCTCCATCCTCTTACAGTGCCGTGATATGCATAAATGGAAGAACCTGTATCTGCTTATTGAAATGTTTACTGAGAATAGCGTCGAAACTACTGTATCCTTTAAATAAACATCAACTAGTACAGTTTTTCCATTATGCGTGTTTGTTACCAAGCAATATGTTAATATGCATTAAGTGACATCGAAACGGCTTAAGAGCCATGCTTATTATTATTATTATTATTATTATTATTATTATTATTATTATTATTATTATCATTATTATTATCATTATTATTATTATATTTAGTTTACTCTTGTCCTTAGAAATTATTTTATTAATCTTAAAAAATACGTTCATACTAAAGAGGATAAAGTCTGTACCTAAACCACCCAGTTCAAATTTCTTTAACCTGAATTAAACCTCATATTAATACAACAAAATTAAAATACGTCATTACAATGAAGGAGTATGAACATCCACATTTAGTTTCTTTTTCTTTTTTGTTTTGTTTTTTTCTGTTTTTTTCGGGCTGACATTATCTCATTATATTATACGATTACGCTTATATTAGCACATATAAATTGCGATAAATTGATGAACTTGCCTATGTAATTAACCTTATTTCTGCGCCACTGCTACTGTAAGCGATATATGCTTTGCCACAATCCGCACACTTAATGCATTTTACAATATTTATTTACAATTCTCTAATTGGACATCAGTCCTTCTCCGTCACAACTCTTTTTACTCTTAGTCCTGATTTTTGTCCTTTTGCTTCTTATTTCACGTAGCTCAGTGGCAGACAAAGGCAATGTTATGGCTCTACACCCTTTCCACAGCATTTATTTCCGACTAGCGTCATAATCTAGTGCTAATCCATTGTCACAATTGAGCACTGAAGATGTAGAGATGGCAATTTTAGGCCAAGTTAGTGAGAAAAAAAAAAAGTTAAGTTTCACTGGTGAGTGGTATTATTCTCTTGCATTTTCAGAACTCTTTTTGTATTCTGTTGGGAATTTCTCATATATGTATATTTGTTTGTAGCATGAATTACACTACATTTCTTTCACCTTAACTTGGCCTAGGTTTTCGTCACTTTGCAGTTTATTTCACTTAATTCAGTGGCAGAAAAAGACACTGCTACCGCACTGTATTTTTTCCTTGGCATTTTTTCTTAATAATTACTATATTCTCCTCTGAACTGTCCGCTTGCACCCCTCCACCACTAGTGCGGGCATGTAGCACCCGTCTAGAAGCAAACTCTCATCCCTTTTCAGTCCAGCTCCAATGCAAGAGTTAACCGTTGCTCTCAGTCTTTCATTTACTCAGCAGGTCAACTCTGGAACTGTCTCCCTCTGTCTGTATTTCCTACTGCCTATGATCTCCAGTCTTTCAAACGTAGTGTGTCCAGGTACCTCAAAATGAACGGATATTGAATTTGGCTCTCTGTTATCTTGTTTTTGTTGTTTCTTGGACGGAACAATTAGCTGGCTCCTGGCCTTTGGTTCCTTCTTCCTCGCGTAAAAAAAAAAAAAAAAGTGTCAATCTATTATTACAACTCTGCATACAAGATGGGGAGATGGGAGATTTAGGGCAAGTAAAAGTAATTCAGGAATGTCTGCACTGAAAGCATCCCACCTATTTACTTACATTCCTCCTGCTGATTCAGTGTTTCTGTTACCTCATATTACTGCCAATGGAAACACGTGCCCTTGCCTTACCCTTTGGAACCTCCAAGAGAGTCGGATGGAGGGAAGAGGGAAAGCCTTTATTCTCCAGTGTGTGTTGAATACATGGCACAGCTCCATTGTCGTCAAATTACTGTACCTGGGTCACTGGAAATTCCCTGGGTTGGGTCCTCACCAGGAATCTGTACCTCGTAAAGTTGCTTTATGACAAAGTTATGGTGTGGAGATGCTGCTGTATGCTTGTCATTGTACCCATGGAACTGGATGAGGTATAGTGTGTGATGGAAATGGTCACATGTGTAGGTACGACACTGCAAAATGAAATATCTGCTGTAGGACTTAGGTATCGTGTACTCATATTAATTTTATATCCTACAGAGGGTGTGCAGCAAGCTTTCAAATAAGAAAAATCCGACATCAAGATATATTCACTGATAGCAAGATACCCGTATAAAGTATTAACCTCCAACAATATATATTCACTTCCAGCAAGATATATTCACTTCTAACCTGATATATTCACTTCTAAAACGATATATTAACTTCTAGCGAGATATATTAACTTCTGACAAGATATATTCACTTCTAAAGACTAACGAACGAAGTTTCATCAAGAGCTGGCCTGTTCAGTTCATGAAGCACTTAGATATCTATTATTTCTGGAGGCAGACAGTAGCACATAGAAATTAGTGACAGTGTTTGAGTAGATCAGAGCTGCATTCATAGCAATAACAAAGATGAAACGTTGGAACACTGCAATGTCTATAGGGATACCGAAATAGATAGTGAGAGGAGGTACGCTGGTGGGAACTAAGATTTAAAATTCTTCCCGTGTAGAAATGTTACAGCAATGTATGGTGCTTCCCTTCATACATTTGACTTCTGCTCCAAACAGTGTTCCTGTGCTGAGTTATCGGGTGAGCTTGGGATCTCTTCAGCACACTCAGGCTCAGAGGAGCAGATTTTTAAGGGGAAGAAGCAAGACGCTTCCAAGATTATATCACGAGAAGATAGACACAAAGCGAACATTGATAGAGGATGATGAACTGGACTGAGTATTGGTGAAGATAAGGAGATAAGATAGTAGTAGATGCTGGCTAATAGAAAAACGACGAATCGAATTTTGGGGGCATGAAAATCAACAATCCTTCTTTGGCCGCAATAAGACATAAGAAAAAAATGCAGAATAATCTAACTACCATTTATTGCTTGTTTCTTTAACTCTTTGTCTGCGTGAAGTTTCTCTCTGTCGAATAAAATCGTCCACGGAAAGCCTGTGATAAAGTTCAAAGCTCTTTATTTTCTATCAAAACTTTGCCCTTGATTGTCCTAATACTTTTCTGGACTTCTCTTTGGATTCGTAAAATTATCAAGCGTCGGCCAGATAGTGTGCAGAGTATTTATTTCGCAGCGACAGAATTGCAACTCACTTTCCTCCATATTCTCTTCTGCTCTCCCCAGCCCGTCTGATTACCCCCAGCTACCTTCCGGCGCCTCTGTAAACAAGGTAAACAAGGCAGTGTCAGGCACGAGTTTGGAGGAGGGGACGGTGGCCGAGTGAGAGATGTTCGCCCCCTCCAATTTTCGACAGACTCATGATTTACTTATAATGAAAGAACAATTAAATTCACTAAAATAAATGAAATAAATATCTTAAATAAATGCTATTAACGAATCATTTCAAATAATTCGGGGATTTGGTAATAAATTTTGAGGAATGTGTCAATGAGTCAACGTGGATTTTAGAGCCAACGTGAATTCAAACTTAAACCACGCCCTTCGCCCCCCCCTCCCCATTTTTCCAAAACCCTGCATCCTGCCCTGAGTGTGGTTGTTCTGCACGCACAGTTTGTTTTCGGAACCCTTAAGGCGAAATGTTACTGCAAGCCATTCCCCACCTGGCGTTTACCTTCCCGAATTAGTCAGCTGAAATGGGCTGCTCAGTAAAGGAAACGGGCATGGGAACTATATCCCTTTTACAATAACTTGGCCCAATTTTTTTCCCTTTGCTACTTATTTCACTTAGAGCTGTCAAAGAAAAACACTACGATTCAGTATAAATTTCATTACACTTCTTCGTGACTAGCAGCGTATTTTATTGTTAAACCATCACTATAACTCAGCATTCGAGATGGTGAGGTGGATAGTTTAAGACAAGTTAGAGTGAAAGATCCATAGTCTTCTTTCTTTGCCGTCCTTATTTTTAACTCATTTACGAGGAGTTTTTGTTATTGTTTGGACGTCCAAAGCAATTTTATTTACTATACTCCATTTTTTTTTTTTTTAATTGAGGCGAAGATGCACTTTACAGCTTTATGATGATTGGCTGAATGCAACATGTCCAAAAAATATTTACTAACTCAAATTTCCCCCTCAGATATTTGTTGTCAGTTAGTAATGCTAGATTATGAAGTAACGTTGCATTCAACCAATAATCACCAATCTGTCACGTGCATCTTCGCCTCGATTAAAAAAAAAAAAAAAATGAGTACAGTTATCGTTATGGAGCCACTTCAGCAAAACACATTTAATAAGAGAACAACATCCACACATTTTTCCATACGCCTAAATTAAGTAGCTTTATTTGTTGTAGGACGGTACATGGAGATCGAAGAACCACCCCTGTTAAAATCTCATGGTTTCTGCCATGGCCTTTGTGATGTCGATAGAGAAGAACTTGTAAATCACTGTAAATTCCGCTTTCAAATTATAACTACAGAAAAACCGCAAATAACACCATCATTTATCGTATACCAATGCTACTAAATTTGATGGCTTTATTTGGTCAAACATCTCCTTCACAGTGGTGTGGTGAGTTTTGCATGCACTAACTGAAGACGCTCTCTTGTAATCTAGTTATAAATAAATTCTTTTTTTTTTTAGAATGACAAATTAAATCTCGTGAAGGCGGCTTTGTCTCGTTAGTTCCACAATGGGTACGACTATTTATCATTATGTTTATTATTCATTTTTAGAAACACTTATTCTCGCTTCCCCCAGTTCTTCGTTTCATTCTATTTTCCCTTTGCAGCGATCGATCTCAAAGCTTCCTGGCCCTCCAATCTAATTACTGAGAACGAAAAACAGCAGACAGGACTCTAACCCTTCGCCCACTTACCTCCTCTCCTCCCTGCCTCTTCCCTCTTTCATACTTCTTCCTTCTTTCATACCTCTTCCTCCTTCCCTGCCTCTTCCCTTTTCCCTATCTCCTCCATTTTCCCCACTCCTTCCCTCTTCCCTACCTCTTCCCTACCTCTTCCCTCTTCCGTACTTCTTTCTTTTTCCCTGCTGCTTCTTCCCTCTATTTATCCTTTCTAATATTCCCTCTTTTCCTTATTCTTCATTCATTATTTTAACTATTTTCTCATTTTCCCTCTTCTCCACTCGGCTTCCTTCAAAATACCTTTGATTATTTTTGTCGTCATTATATTTAATTTTTTCCTGGCTTCCTTTACCGCTCACCTTTCTGCTTCCTCGTCCTCTCCTCGTTTCTCTTCCTGCTGTCGCGTTCCTTCCTTTCCTCCTCTCTTTTTTCTCTCCTTCTTCCAGATTTGTTGATTCTCTTACTCCCTCATTATCTCATTCATTTCTGCTTTCTTCCCATCCTCTCCTCCTATTTCTTCTTTTTTTCATTCTTATGTCTTGCTTTCTGCTTTTACCTCATCTTCTTTCGTTTCCCATGTCCCGTTTCTTCTTTTTCTCTTCTCTCCTTTCCTTCTTTTCTTCTTTCTCATGCTCCCCTCTTCATTCCGTCCCCTCATGTTTTTACGCTCCCACATCTCCTACTTCTTATCTTCCTTTCTTCCTTCTTTCCTTCCTCCTTCCTCATCCTCCCACCCTTTCTTCGCCCCCTATACTCCCATGGCATCATTTTATTAACAACTTGTAATCCTGTAAGACCCTTCAGAAGTTCTACGATAATGAAATTAAAAGTTGAAGCAGCTTAAAGGTATAAAAATGTTGGCAGACTTTTACTGACCTTATAATTCCTTAATTGAAAAAATCTAACACGTTTTCACAACCCTGTAGACTAAGAGAGAAGTTTGTCATTTTTACAAGGGGGAACACAGTGACATAGTCGCGTTGTATATTCAGCGCGTGTGTGCTATTCCACGCCTCTGTCCTTGGTCTGTCTATCGAACCTTTACTTACCATTTCAGCCACAGAAAAATATTGTTTATTAAATTTTTATTGTTATTAGACCCAGTTCTTTCGCCTGGGAACACTCTCTTGATAGGATGACTAGGTTTTATTAACAATTTTAGTTCAAGACCTGGTGAGTGGGACGCCTTCACCTGGTGGCACTGTTGTGACTGGGTGGCCCCACTGCCAGGCCATACAAACGTCCCTCAGTTCCCTCCCTATCCCAAAAAAAGAGAAATGCTGACTACATGAGAAGCTTACCTTCAGCCTGCAGTCAATGGGGTTCACATTCAGATGAGCCTAGGGTTGCAGCAGCAGCAGCAACAACAACAACAACTAATAATAATAATAATAATAATAATAATAATTATAATTATAATTATAACAATATCAGTGATAATAATAATAATAATAATAATAATAATAATAATAATAATAACAATATCAGTGATAATGATAATAATAATAATAATAATAATAATAATAATAATAATAATGATAATAATAATAATAATAATAATAATGACTACGACTACTACTACGACGACAATCCTACAAACAAGAGGACGTAATTTATATTAAATTTTTGCTGATACAAACGATTTTGATTCAGAGTGTGAGAACACTATTCTTGAAGGGATCAGTGGAAGTTGTAGTAGTAATAGTAGTAGTAGCAGCAGCAGTAGTAGTAGTAGTAGTAATTGTAGTAGTAGTAGTAGTAATAGTAGCAGTAGTAGTAGTAGCAGTAGTAGTAGTAGTAGTTGCAACCCAATTCCATCTGAAAATGCTGAACTGCAGGCTAAGTTCCTCTTCTTGTACAGCCCTTCATCCTCGTCTCGGGGGACAGGGAAGTCACTGGAAGGCGTTTGAATAGCCAGGTAGTTGAACCCCCTTGTTACATCAGTGCCACCACAGGCAGGTGTCCCTCTCCAGCGCCAGTAAACTAGGTAAAGGCTAGATTTAACCCCTTCAGCCCGAGAACTCCATGCTGAGGGGAGCAAAATCACCTGAAGAGACAAAGATAAGAAAATACGTCGTCTGATGAATTAATTGAAGAAATATAGAGCATGTTTTCCACCTTGGGTACTGGTGCCACGTTTACGAGGAGGAGCACAACAGCCCGCGTGTAGTCAAAGCGTCTGTCGTGTGTGTGTGTGTGTGTGTGTGTGTGTGTGTGTGTGTGTGTGTGTGTGTGTATTTAATATGGCCTTCACTAACTCCAATTCATTTTTTTTTTTTCAAGGATGGAGGTATCAGGTACAATTTAAAGTAAGAGGCTACTGTATTTAGAAGAGTATCCCTTTAAGTACGATAACTTCTCTTGCTTTTTATACTTCCTCCAGGTGCTTTAATTTAGTTACTTTATTTGGCTTTATGAGAGGTACGAGTATTAGGGATATTGTTAGAGATATTATTAGAGATAGTAGAGATATTAGAGATAGGAGAGATATTATTAGAGATGTTAGAGATAGGAGAGATATTATTAGAGATGTTAGAGATAATAGAGGTAGAGATATTATTAGAGATAGTAGAGATGTTATTAGAGATATTGGATATAGTAGAGATATTATTAGAGATACTAGGCACCAGAGATATTAAAGTATTCTTGGACATATTAGAATATTATTAGAGATATTAGAGACAGTATTCTAGGTATTGGGTATTTAGAGATTATTAGAGGAGCTAAGAATGATTTTTAGAGATAATAGAGACATTAGAGATATTATGAAGGTTATTAGGGATTTGTCTAATGAAATAAAGTTCGAAAAGTCTCCCCTAAATCGAAATAAACCATCTAGAGAAAGAAAAAACAGGACTGAAAGAAATAGGTCTAAGGACAAGTGCATATTGTTACCTAATTACCCGAGAAAAGCATTGAAAGGAAGACCCAGTTAAAAGACAGCGACGGAGACAGACGTAAAACTCTCTCGTCCAAACACTCACACAGCTGTAATGACGACCCTGCGGAGAAAAGATGGAAGCCAAACAGAGAAGGGCCTGACGTAGCGGGAGAAAAGATGAGGCTGGGAAATGGAGAAACAAAAGGCAAGGAGGAGTGGAGGTGGGGGGATTAGAAGGTCTGAACAAAGAAGGAATGGAAGATTTTAGTGGACGGCGCACACACACACACACACACAGACACACACACACACACACACACACACCAAACAAGTCTATTGTCCCCCTCCTACCCTCTGCCGAATCTCCATACATTCTTCCCACGGAACTTCATGATTAGTCCCAAATTCTACCGTTAATCCCTCTCCGCTGCTCAGCATTCAAGAGGGACTGAAGGCAATTTTAGGCCAAGTTAAAGTGGATTGGGCATACCTGGCCCAGTGCAGGGAAAGCAGAAATAGTCGGTGAGTGTGGTCTGTCAGAATGGAATAACAAATGGGAGCAGGATGGTTTGAAGGCCAGGTACAGGAGGAATATGAGCGAATACCACGATAGTGAGGTGTGGGTCAAGCATAAGCAGGGCTGTTGATAAGGGCAGACCGAGGGAGAACGTGAGAGAAGTATCGTCATTTTTTTTTTTTTTCATTTTATTCATGTTTTCACTAAATTTTTAAAGATTTAAGTCAGATCTGGGCGTCAAGGAGTTAAACTAGGTTTTACTCAGCCCCTTCAGTTTATAAAGTCCCCCAAATGAGGAAATAATTGACTGGAGATAGCGAGAATAAAATGTGCAAGGCGTCCTCGAGTTGAAGGAAGTTTTTGAGAGGGGCAGACTGAGGGACAGATACTTGAGCCCGAGAATGTGGTTTTTATCATATCTTAGTATATATTTTTTGGTTTGTCTGACTTAGCTTTGAAGAAGCTTCTCGCACACTCCATTCTCTTCACTGTGAGTGTGTTTCCTACGTTGCCTAATTAATTTCACGTTAGCTGGAATAAATGGAAAAGACGCCATTTGGCTGAAGAGAGTAAAAGGACTGTGAAGAACCAGTTTCGGTGTTGTGAGTACGTAGCGAGAAAAGTATAAGATTTTCATTCCTTATTCTTTATTTTTTCACATTACTCTCAGTATGACTTGTTACACTTTAATCGTTCTGCAAGATTTGTCCCGAGTCTTGAGATTGAACTGTGCAAGATCTAGAACATTTAACTCGGGTTCTGGTATTATGCTAAACATACACTAACAACACACAGATTTATATAACCATTACAAAACTTCGACTTTCACATGCATCATTCTTCGCGCAGACACCCCTTCCCTCATTCCCACTTCGCCAGCATGGAGATGGGGTAGATCTGGCTATCACTCTCCCCCAGAAGAGAAAATCCCGTTCTGTCTAGGACATAATATGAAATGATACAGATATAGACGAAAATACATACTTTTCGTATCAAGGTGAGCTCAGAAGAGAGGTTAATATAGCTTAATAGCATCAAGCATTTAAAAAATTTTAGCGTCCTGCTATCGTGATGCATTAAGGACGAGATTCAGAGTGTTTACAGAATGATAGTCAAAATCTCGTTTAAAGATCTAGATCAATATGGAAGCTTTGTCTAATATTAAGACATTCCAATCAAAACAATTTCGAAACCTAACATGTCTGCTATGAATTTATGTTTCAGAGCACATCATGTCACTCGTGGTGTGTATCATGAAACTGGCATCTTTAAGGGATGCCCTAAAAAAGCAAGCTTGTGCCAAAGGAGGACAGTGTCGGTTTCACACTGTCAGTTAATTTATTTCAAGGGCCATAACTGGTTATATTTCACACTTTATTTCCTTGCTGCTTGTTCATTAGTACTTTTATTATTTCTGGTCAGCTCCTATATTCATATAAATAATTCTCTAATAATTCGCACACTTTCCATTCTCACCACAATATTCCCCAAATTCCTCACCCATCGAAAGGAACACCAATACAGATTTACGGTTGGAAGATTAAAAAAAAAAAAAAGTTCATCTCTTCAGCTGTGATGAATTGGCTCTCTGGGATATTTCTTAAAGCCGGGCTGATTCGAACCCGTGTTGAGTGATGCGAGGTGTCAGTCAGACTTGAAGGTGTGGGGCAAGAGAGATAGGGAAGGAGGTGATGGAGTGGGGGTTCGTGGGACGTGATGGAGAGGATGTGGGGGTTGCGAGGAAGGGAGTGGACGTGGGGGAAGAGGCGGAGGGGGGGGGGTTGAGAGCGCAGGTGGAGTGGAGCTTGGTGGGACGTGAGAGAGGGGGATGGATGTGGGGGAGGAGGAAGGAGGGGCATAAAGGAGAGCGAGTTGGTGGGACGTAATGGAGGGGAGGAGGAGAGTTAGTGGAGTGAGAGGGAGGAGGGACAGGGTAGTGTAAGCCTGTAAGGTGGGATGCGAGCGAGGAAATAGAAGTAGTGACTGGGATATTGAAGGAGTATGTGAAGGAAGTGAGACACGAGTGTGAATTGCATGAAGTGGAAGGAATTCTAAAGGTGAGTATCATGAAAGTGTTACTGGCAGGGAAGGAAATGAATGGGGTTCTTTTGATGTGGGAGTCTTGAAAAACGTTTCGAATGCCAATATTATGTGAAATATATATCTTTCGTTGCAAGATTTATTCTTCTGAGTACCCGAAGACGCACCCATTTTTGTTCTGGCTAGTTTTAGATATTTTTATTCAGTGATGGGGAAATTTATTGCCCAAGGTAGGAACGACAAAAATTATTTTTCATAGAGCAATTTCTTTAAAAAGGTAAGTGTATATGGCCATTGGTGTAAAAATATTTGAACATAACACTAATCTCCACCTTTTTTTTTTCGCTGACGCCGTAAACACTGGTCATATGACGCAGCTTTAGAGTGAAATATAACCCATTTTATTACAGTCTAGTATGCACGATACAGTGTGAATTTACAACAGCGTTAAAACTGAAGATCACTTATGTAACGAATGTATACACAGTTGCCTCGAGATGAAAAATATTGCATTGTGTTAGAAGTGGAGTGGTGTCTGTTCGAGTATTCAGAACTCACTGATTGATGTAAAGCTTTCAGATGGTTCAGCCAAGTTGTCGTTGGATAATACCTTTGGTTTTCATATTTTACTGATTGCAGTCGTGTGGAAATAAACTGTTGTATTTGACAGGCAGGACGAAACATTTTGCAACGGATGACGACATTATTTAAGAATGTGCACGAAACGTGGAATCTGCGCTGCCGCCAGTCCAGAACAAAACAATGGTTAGGAAATATGGAGAAAACTTTACCGAGTTTATATCATATAACTTCTATTCGGGCTGAAACGGCCACCCCCTGATTGATGCGCCCTTCAGTTCTACAATATAAGACATTTCTATTGATTTCTTGGATTTATAGGTTTTGGTGTCAATCCCTCCACACTTCCTTAAGGCAATATTCAGTTACTTTGTCGAAGCAGGGATATTTCAGATAACCGGTTCAACTCCGGAAGAAGCTCTGAACACCACTGCTCTGCCACACTTCGTTCCATTTGTTATACACGAAGAGAATTGTGGTGTGGTTCTGAACTCATGTGAATATGGATGTGGACATCAAAAAAGTATACATGCCATATAGAAGTATGTTTTCTTGACAATGTTGTGCTAAAGACTGCAGTTATCAGACAGAGCTCACACGGGTCCAGCATGAAATATCACTGTTGGAAACAGGGACAGACTCTTAATTAAGCAAGATAATGTTCGTGTCGTATATGTATTTCAGCGGCTGGCTTACACTTGCTTGACACAGACGAGCAGATGTCCTTTACACGATCTCATGGTGTTGGACAAGCCCCGATGTGAGCTGGTGGTGAATGTTAAGCTTTACTCCATTTACATGTTTATTTATATATTATTTTCCTTGTTATTGTTATTATGTTATTGTTATTATTATTATTGTTCTGATGATGATGATTATTATTATTATTACTATCATTAGCATCGTTATTATAATTACTGTTCTTGTTATTGATGATATTTTACTGCTACTACTACTACTACTACTACTACTACTACTAATAATAATAATAATAATAATAATAATAATAATACAATCATGCATGTGTCTTCCTGCAAAGCACCATCATCTTCCTTTATATATTTTATTCTTCTGAAATTACACACTTAACAGTGAGAGGTATTATAAGTGGTGGTGCCTGGGCTGCATCAGATAGTTCAAAAGTACTTTCAGATAGGTTCTCAATCCTCCTGAAACAGCAGAGTGAAGGAGGTTAATAGTAATATCAGTGACTCTAGTGTTAATTCAATCCCGATATTTACAGTTAGTCTTAAGTGTTCTTCCTGATACTTACAATTAGACTTAGTGCTCGTAGTCTTCATATAGATGCTGCTGAATATATGTAAGACATACACAATGCATGCACTCTCTCCGGGAGGTCATAGGTCAGAGGAACATTACATATGCACACAACACAAGCAAGAGCAGGTGAGCACTAGTGTTGTTATATCAAAGCACACACACACACACACACACACACACACACACACAGCATTACATGTATCAGCCAGGTATGCCACACCTCATCTAAAATACCTGTAATACCTTCCAGGTGTGTCACTGTCATCATAATCATTATCATTATTGTCGTTCTCCCCTGCAGGTGTGTGTGTGTGTGTGTGTGTGTGTGTGTGTGTGTGTGTGTGTGTGTGTGTGTGTGTGTGTGTGTGTGTGTGTGTGTGTGTGTGTGTGTGTGTGTGTGTGTGTGTGTGTGTGTGTTTGCGTGAGCTGGTGTGTCTATATATTTTGTTTTCGGGAATGGAGTGTGGAAGGTTCGACTTCTGACGGCGGAGAGATAGGTCAGGCTTGGTGGATATATTGCAGGTGGGAAGGAGGGGGGAGGGAACTTCAGGGGGGAAGGGGGAACTTTAGGAGGGAAGGGGGATCTTTAGGAGGAAGGGGGAACTTTAGGGGGTAAGAGGGGGAGCCTCGGTGGGGTAATGATGGTGATGGTGTGGAGAGTAAGTAGTGTGTGTTGAAGTTTTTTGGGTGTTTTCATCTCTCCCTCGTGTGTGTGTGTGTGTGTGTGTGTGTGTGTGTGTGTGTGTGTGTGTGTGTGTGTGTGTGTGTGTGTGTGTGTGTATGTGTGTGTGTGCATGTGTGTGTGTGTGTGTGTGTGTGTGTGTGTGTGTGTGTGTGTGTGTGTGTGTGTCTGTCTGTCTGTCTGTCTGTCTGTGTCTGTGTGTGTGTGTGTGTGTGTGTGTGTGTGTGTGTGTGTGTGTGTGTGTGTGTACTGTCATCCTGTTCTGGTGGAGCTCCCAAGTTTTGTGGCAGGGAGTGAGTGTTTATATTAATGCTTAATTAATTGTTGCATATCATTAGTATTCCATGTTTTCCTTATAGATATCATCTCGTAGTTGCAGCATCTTTAACCCCTTCCGTACAGCAAGTAACCCCTAAACATAATAAAACCATATACCAATATAGGTTAGTATAAACATGACTACACAGGAGTAAATAAGCTTTCTTTCCTCATTGTCTACTACTTTTTTTTTTACTAATTTGACGGTAATAAGGCTAAGATTTATCAGATGCCATCCCACTGAAAAGGCTAATTTGTGTATATCGGTAGTAGTTCAAGCTTTTGATATATTTTCCACCAAGTAACTATTGGTATTCATATTTATTTTTGTACAGACTGAGTGTATGATAATATATATATTCACGTGTATTATTATAACCCTGATCTAATTTCCCCACGTGTTTCTTGTAGGTATGAATATCTTGCCTAGTTTCCTCATATAAAACTGATGCTGAGTTTCCATTTCATTATTCATCACTGAGGCCCAACCTGAATGAATATCACAGCAGGTAATCACATCCCTTATTCAATTCGTGTTCTTCATGGGTGGAAATTATGTTTACCCGTGTCGACTTTGTAGTCTAGTTTGTTAATCAAAATTTTCTCCATCTCAAACTGATCCATTAATTTTTAGCATCTGCGGTTGAATATCACCTTTTAGATTATTCTTGTGAACTCCAACTTTATTCAACGTAGGGAAGAATTCTATTACTGTGCTGGTTTATGAAGGCTATCAGCAGGTAAGTATATATATAACGTTCCACTCGCACTCTCCTTGGCAAATTATTGTTTTGCGGGGACTGCTCATCAGCGTTATCAGCGTCTATCCTGTATCTTTTATTAATTTCCTATTGCTGCTGCCATATCCATGCCCACACCGGCAGACTGAGCCGTTCCCACAACACACCAGATACTGCAATTTGTGATTCTAGTGGAGCGCTATTTATGGACCACCCTCAATAACACCTCAACTTCGAATGACATCTGGTAAATTGAAGAAAATCTTTTGCAGGAGACCAAAAGAAAATGTGTAAGAAAGTGGTTAAGGCCGGATGATGTCAGGTAATCCATTTTTACCTAAACTAGAAAAATATATACGAGAACTTTTCCTTTTGGTCAGATAAGAATAAATGAAGATATCTTATTAACCGGGTAAGAATGATTTTGTTGCTTCCATTGCAAGTTAGTATTTGTACATCAAGGTTAATCTGGTGAAAAGCCTCTATTTCAACCCGTACACTGGCTGTCAAATATTAGTTCTTAGGGGGTCTATTGTTTCCCCTCCGCCACACACTGTATTTCTACGGTCGACAAATATTGTGATTAGAATAACATAATTAGTTGGCCTCTGTTGTTGTCGTGTGTGTGTGTGTGTGTGTGTGTGTGTGTTTGTGTGTGTGTTGTTACATAGCGTATGATTTCATCATCCTTTGTTTAATTCTAACGTACAGTATGCTGCATGTTTGATCACGATTCGCCTCGTGGCTTCCATAGTGGCCAAGCTTCCGTGTTCTACCTCACTCCCCCCTTCTCCTCTCTTATAGTAGAGTAACTCGTTCTTTCTGTTGTTCAGAGCAGGAGTGTCAACTGTTTGTCCCCTATGGCTTCATTTGCGCGTCCTTCTTACAAGTTGTATCAAGCTCTGCCGGCCCCTATATAATGAGCTCAGTCACTGCATTAATTGCCACTTAGATCTACTCCTCATTTTGTTCACATCTCTGTCCTCCCCTGTACAGTTGTTATTATTTTTGTGAGTGCTCAGGAAGTCTCCAACGATCTAGCTGCCTAGCTGCTGTGTAATTTGAGTATAAGTGTTATTACATTTTTTTCTTGTACTGTATAGCATAAGGTGTTAATTCGTAGGCCTGGTAAGGTTTTTGTGATTCGTGTGGAGTTTTTGATGTCAACCATTATTGATAATATTTTGTATCTGTAATAATATATCTTGCATTAACTGAGCATTATCCGGTTTTCTCATTTTATCAGGGCTGACTTAGATAAATTTACTCTTGCTAATTTCGTGTTAATAGAGGCTATTGCAGTTAACCATATATTTAACCTGTTTTTGCCATTACATTATCCTCATGAGTCCTGAATGTTTAGTTGTTAGTTTGAGCATTAAACTTTAACTTGTAATTTTACCTAACTCTTTTGTTTTGAACCTGGAACTTTGCGGGACAGTAGTGATTTTAGTATTCTCACTTGAAGTGTTCATTATCTCTCTCTGTTCCGTAACAGTGTGTTTGTGTGTGTGTGGTTTATTTTCACTGATACACAGATAGGGCAGGCTTTCCCACATCAGTTTCTCTCTCTCTCTCTCTCTCTCTCTCTCTCTCTCTCTCTCTCTCTCTCTCTCTCTCTCTCTCTCTCTCTCTCTCTCTCTCTCATTTTCTTCGCATGACCTCAATAATTCATCACCCATCCCTTTCCCAAACAGCCTTAAAACACACACACACACACACACACACACACACACACACACACACACACACACACACACACACACACACACACACACACACACACACACACTCCTCCCCACACACACACCTCCGTATAATTCATGCCCACCTGTAATTATTCGCCAGGTATGCTCACACGCCATCTACCTTTGGCTTCCGGAATGACGTACGAACGAGAGCTTAGTAATCCAACCCACATTATGCCGAGCAGGTGGGGCCGTGTGTGGGTCAGGGCGTCCTATATGCATGAACTGCTGATATGGGGGAAGTTGTGTTGGTCTTAGGCATAGAGAATATTGTCGGAGGTGATTGGATGGGTAGAGTTAATGCTATGAGGATTGGGAGAACGTAGGAGTGATTGGGGGAGATAAATATATGGTGTTTTTATCTATAATGGAAGTTCCCTATCACCTTTTCCTAAGCGATTTATTTTACTGATTACCCTGCTGTTCTCTTCTTTGTTAATTCTTTCATTATCCCCATACTCTGCAGTAATAATATACAAATGGATATTGAACAGAAATATCCTAAAATAAATCGCTTAAGAAGGGGTGTTACGGGGCTTCCTTTCCCGGTGTGAATACGGACTATTCTGACAGACAAAGATAGGCAAGGACAAGGGTAGGGATGGGTAGGGGATAAGAGACAGAGAAAGAGAGACAGGAAAGGCAGGACGAGGGAAAGAAACGAAAAAGAAAGGACAGACAGGTGAACAGTGACAAATAGAGAGACAGACAGACACACAGACAGACAGACAGAGACAGACAGACGGACAGACAGAGAGAGAGAAATAGGTTCAGTGACTGAGAGAGAGAGAGAGGGGGGGGCAAAGGTTTACCAAATCTCTCTCTCTCTCTCTCTCTCTCTCTGGGGGGCGCGGTAGCACAGTGGTAGCGCGCCGGACTCGTAATCGGGGGATTGCGAGTTCGAGCCTCGCCCGGACTGCCGTGCTGGGATTGGTAGCTCGCTCCTGTAACCCTAGCGGGGCTATATAGTCCAATACAGGGCTTAGCTCGGGGGAACTCCATTTCTCCCATTCTCTCTCTCTCTCTCTCTCTCTCTCTCTCCACAGTGCAAATAACAACAAACGACCAAGATTATAAAATGCTCTGCAACAAATCTCACCTCTTGTGTCAAAGTACAAAGAAAAATATATGTACTGTCAAAGCAAACAAAAATTCCAGAGAGCAAAAGAAAAAAAAAAAAACACACTCGGGAAAAGTAAGCTGATGGGATTTGTAGTGACAGTGGTGGAGTCTTTGTCAGCAGAAATAAACTGTGTGGCGTAAAAAAGGCGGATAATAACTTTGTAACCCAAAGAACTCCAACCTCCATATATATATATATATATATATATATATATATATATATATATATATATATATATGATCCGTCAATTTCAAGATGCGTGAACCCATTGCTCTGAAAAGACTGGAGGAACATAGTTCCAGAGTTTACCTGAATGGCACGAGCCCTTCATTAACCCCTTCAGTACGACGATGAATTTTATTATTTTACTCTTCCTGCTCGCCGGACGATTGTATTAAACTTGGGAAAGATCTTTCGTTCTAAGCAAGATAATGAAGGCTGTATGTAACCCCTTCAGTACGAAATCTCGTACGTTTACTAAAGTCGCCTGAAGGTAACAAGCATGAAATTAAATGTACGTCATCGGATTGAAGAAGTTTGATGCAGGTGAGAAATATCGCAAGAAGAACATCGTCTCTGCTTTCGGTGAGTTAACTTCTGTATTCCCTTCAATAGGTAAGAATACAGAAACTAATGCTGCTTATAGTCACGTAAGAAGGCTATGTTACTACTTTAAAAAATAATGCAAGTGAAAATCCTGATCCAGACATTTTTTTTTTTTTTCAGCAGTACTTGCGGTTTTTAAAGAATATAGTAGTGGATCCTCCTGTTATATTATGTAAAGTAGGTAATTTTAGAAAGGAGAACTATCGCAGGAATAGGAACTTGTCAGAATTAAATCCAGTTATTAAAAGTGATGTTGGAAATTACCGTTTCCTACCGCACCGTGGACCATATCTCAGTTTCAGGCAAAAATCTAGAGCCAATTATTATAACTCAGACTCTCTCTCTCTCTCTCTCTCTCTCTCTCTCTCTCTCTCTCTCTCTCTCTCTCTCTCTCTCTCTCTCTCTCTCTCTCTCTCTCTCTCTCTCTATCATCATCATCATCATCATCATGATATCATCATCTTTATCCTGTACTTCTTCTTCCCCCTCCCTTCTCTCTCCCTCTCTTTCTCTACCTCTTGCCTCTCTTCATCTTCGTCTTCCAGTTCCTCCTCTTCCTCCTTCGTGACCCTCCATCCCTCCCGAGGTCAGGATTTGCCAAACTTATTGAACAAAAATTCCGTTTGGGGCTGAAGTTATTATAAGAATTCCCCGTTTTGACGACAAGCAGGACCTCAGCTCCTTCCACTCCTCCCACACTCCCTCCCACATCTTCTCATTATTAAGCTTTCTTCTCCTTTATATATCTTTATCCCTCCTTGTTATTCCTGCCCTTTCCTTACTTCACAGAGCCGGAGAGGGACGCCTTCATGTGGTGGCACTGGATATACAAACGTCCCTCATCTACTTCCCTCTCCCTCACCAAAAAAGGATGGTCAGCTGGAGATGTTCAGCCTATGCCTGCAGTCCCCTGGGTTCACGTTTTTGATTAGCCTGGGTTTACTCCTACTGTTACTACCACTACTACTACTACTACTACTACTACTACTACTCCATTCCCTGTCCAATTTAATATCCTCTGTTTCTTTCCCTAACTTCTCTTTTCATTCTCTTATCTCCTCATACTCTTCCTCTCAGACTCTGCTTTCACTTTCTTTAGCTATTGTCCTCTCTTCTCCTTTCCCCACTTTCCCTGTCACCTACCTTTTATTATTATTATTATATATCTATCTATCCATCTATAGCCCGACGCCCTAATCCCGCAAAGGGTGGCCGCAGACAAAACGCCTCCAAGTCACTCTGTCACCCACCATTTGACTCCCCTCCCCCCAATTCACCCCCCCCCTCCCTCATATACCTCTCAACTCCATCCCTCCACCTCATCCTCGGTCTACCCCTCCCTCTCCCTCCCTCCACCTCACCTACATACACCCTCTTAGTCAGTCTTTCATTCTCCATCCTCTCCACATGTCCAAACCACCTCAGTGTATTTCTCCTAATCTTTTCAACCACATCCACATCTACCCCACAACGTTCCTTCACTTCTTCATTCGTCAACCTGTCCCTCCATGTCACTCCACATGCTCCTCTCAAGTAACTCATTTCCACTGCTCTCACTCTTGACTTGTTCCCCTCTTGCAAGGTCCACGCCTCGCTTCCATACGTCAGGGTAGGGATCACATTATTATTATTATTGTTATTATTATTATTATTATTATTATTATTATTATTATTATTATTATTATCATTATCATTATCATTATTGTTATTATTACATCCACCCCTGAAATCATCAAAAATATTCTCCGCCTCCTTAACTTTTCTTGCCAGCTCCTTTCCTCTTCTTTTTTTTCACACATTTTTTTATAATCTTTATGTGTTCTTTTTGTCATTAATTTTCTTTACCTCGTTTACTATTTGGATTTTACAATAGGTCTTCCCATTTCTCATTCCTTTATATTCCTCGTTAATTGTGTATTTTATTCCCCTCATTTTCTTTCTTTTTACAGTACATCATATTAAAATGTGCGACATTCTCCTCTCTCTCTCTCTCTCTCTCTCTCTCTCTCTCTCTCTCTCTCTCTCTCTCTCTCTCTCTCTCTCTCGGCTCATTGTTTTCGTATATGTTTGCTAGTAATACATTCCATTATGACATTAAATTTTATTATATTATTCTATCTAAGGTCATGGGTCTTTCTTAATATGAATAAAATCGTCTGGATGTAAAAAAAAATATAGGAGAAAAATATATCCTAGGTCTTACATCCTCAGGACCCTACCCTGTCAGAATCACCGCCAATATTATTTCGGTTAATTAATAAATTCTCATAACCGTAGCAAGTACTGTATTCCTTTCCAACCCTACCAGACGATTTTCTTCAGCTGAAATTGTCACAGAAGCCTGAGAGTGTTAATATGGGGCAACTCTACCCTTCTATTCCATTTAAGCAGACGATTTTATTCAGCTGGCAGTGAGTCATAGAGGCTTGAAAACGTAAAAGTGGTACCAGTAACCCTTCCTTCATCTAGCCTAATCTTGTATTCTGTTCCAGCTATGTCCAGACGATTTTATTCAGCTGAGAGCGGGTCATAGGAGCCTGGGTGTTAATAATTACTCCTCTCTTTTCTTCCCCTCCACCCCGCCACTCTTCACCCAGTTTACCCTTCTTCCAACATTCATCAGCCGTCAAGAGCACTCTCTCCATTTCCATCTCTCCCTCTCTCATTCCCTCACATTTTCCACCTTCATCTTTATTCCCACAACTCCCTCCACTCCTCCATATCTCCATCCTTTCCTTTCTCCACTTTCATTCCTCCTTCTGCTTTTTCCTCCTGTTTTTCCATCATTTTCTTTATTTCCATTATTTTCTTTATTCCCACCACTCCTTCCCTCTACTGTTCCATTTTCCTTTCCTCTCCTCTCTCCTATTCCGTCCTTTCTTTATTGTCTCCCTTCCCTCGCTTTCTCTCTCCATCCTTGTCCACCCCCATCTCTCCCTTTCCCAATCCCTCCCTTTCCCCATCCTTCATTTTCCCCACACTTCCCTCATCCCCATCCTTCCCTCCCTCCAATATACTCTCCTCCATCCCTCCCTCTCCCCGCTTTTCTCCCTCCCCACAGATCCCTGCCCTCCCTCTTTCCACTGCCTCTCCCTACTAATCCCCCATCCCTCCCCCCCCCCTCTCTCTCTCTCTCTCTCTCTCTCTCTCTCTCTCTCTGCCACACAACTGGGGGAACTCACACCTACGTCACTGGCCTAGTTTCCGGCTTCAGTAAGTAGTCGATCGATGCCCTAATTACGAAAACATAATTACGGAAATAAGAGTAGTTGGTGTAGGTTATTATAGGACATCACTTTCATCTTAAATGTCGGGACCAACTGCCTAGCCCCGGGCTCCTACGCATCTCATGGGGCAATATAGGATTGGATGATGGATAGATGGATGGATGGTTAAGCATCATCGTAACCTAAGTAATCCCAGGCTAACTAATCCTAACTAATAAGATAGAGATTAAATCCGTGTACCGCGATGTAGTGAGGGATTTGGGTTCTAGCTGGTGACTGGCGACTTTATTAAACCGTGTAAATCCGCTTATCTAAACAAAAAAAAGAAAAAACACAGGAAGTAAATGTTTATTAGAAGAAAAAGAAAGTAAAGAAGTCGAGAAAAAAAACGTTTGAGGTTATAAAAAGAAAAATGTTCGCATTATTGGATCCACAAATATAAATAAAAATAAAAACGAAAGTAAAAAGATCAGAAAAAGAAAGTCTGAAGTTATAAAAAGAAAATATCAAAGACAAAAAACGTTTGAAGTAAAAGAAATAACTAAAAAAAAATGTTTGATGTTAGCAAATGTAAATCAGAAAAAAAAAATGAAATATTATCACATAATTAATTTTCGAGGTGTAAATGTGGTGTTTTTCCTGCTTTATTTACAAGGGCAATTAATATGGCGTAAAAAGCAGTGATATTAAAAAAGAAACGCGTTGAGAGACTAGATTAACATAAGGTAATTGCCGTGGGAGGAGAGAGAGAGAGAGAGATATTAGAAAAAGTATATGGAGAGCGAAGGTGGTGGGAATACTTCGGGAAAGAGGATTGAAACCCGCAAGTGGACTTTGTGTGTGTGTGTGTGTGTGTGTGTGTGTGTGTGTGTGTGTGTGTGTGTGTGTGTGTGTGTGTGTGTGTGTGTGTGTGTGTGTGTGTTCTATCCGTACAAGTGGAGCAGTAGAGGTGAACCCATATGGGAGGGCTCTGACATAAGCTTCCGATTCTACTAGTACCATGCTCTCTCTCTCTCTCTCTCTCTCTCTCTCTCTCTCTCTCTCTCTCTCTCTCTCTCTCTCTCTCTCTCTCTCTCTCTCACACACACACACACACACACACACACACACACACACACACACACACACACACACACACGAGAGAGAGAGCTCCTGAGGTGTCACGCTCCCATATCCTCACAACAGCTCAATCTTTCACTCTTCAAATGCCCAGCTTCCCATTCTCCACATGCTCAACCTACCACTCTTCCTATGCTCGACCTCCCACACCATATACTCAACCTGACCTCATGTACTCAACCTGCCGCTCTTCATATGATCAACCTCCTGCTCTTCTTATGATCAACCTCTCTCTCCCCCTATACACATCGACTCTTCATATGCCCAGCCTTCCACTCTTCCAATGCTCGACCTCTCACTCCACATGCTCAACTCTCCACTCTTCCTATGCTCTTCCTCTCACTCCAGATATGTTCAACCTCCCCCTTATCATATATTCAACCTCCTGCTCCTTCAGTGTATACAGTATATGAGCATATTTCCACCGCCTCCCGCTTGACGAAAATGGAGAATGACAGACCGTCTATATCTCCATGACATAATTGACGTGATGGTAAGGAATGAGCTGAAATAGAGTTGGATCAGATTTGTATCACGGGTAGATTAGGTGGCTTCATTTTCGAGTGAGTGCCTTATCTCTTATCGTACGCGAATTACGTGGATGTAGCCATAAATTGATTACCCTCTAGAATGTGAAAAGAAGAGCTACTCAGACGCAGTCATAAGATTCTAGCCTATCTGTGATGCGCCGTAACTGTAACTAACCAATGCTACTAAAACCAGTATTTAATACCATGTCAGTTATTATCATCATATTCTTGAAGGTTCACGGAAAGATGATGGAGATATTACTCATAAGTTTTCTCTTTTGATCCTTAAGTCAACAAATATTTTTCAGTCCAACAATTCCTCTACCTTCGACACAACACACCGCCCACGGATCCCTTCACGGATACAGCATCTTCCATTGATATGCCAACCCCGGGTGTTGCTGTTGTGCAAGAGGTTCCTGGTATGCTGTTGACACCTTTGAGCTGTTTGTAAGGCATCGTTCTGGCCTTTCAACTGAAGGAAGCCTTTCTTGATAAATTAGTTTAGGTTGTATCACGAGAGAGATTTTCCGTTTGGGGTGTACGAGTATGTATTCATTGTGGTATATTTTTCCCGCGCCAGCACATCCTCCTTTTCCTAGAGCCAGCTATGCAAAAGAACGGTATACAATAATTCTTTCTGATATATATATATATATATATATAGAGAGAGAGAGAGAGAGAGAGAGTCACTTTAGCGACTATACAGTGCCGAATTTATTTACTCATTTTCATCCACCCCACTTCTCCCCTTATCATCTCTCTCTCTCTCTCTCTCTCTCTCTCTCTCTCTCTCTCTCTCTCTCTCTCTCTCTCTCTCTCTCTCTCTCTCTCTCTCTCTCTCTCTCTCTCTCTCCCTACCTACCTACCTACCTACCTACCTACCTATTTCCTCTCACCCTCTCCCTGTTGCAGTTAGGAATCAAGAACTCTTCACCCCCAGGTCGGAAAAGCAATCAGGGACGGGGCCTCTCCACCACCTGGGCAAGCATTTATAAAGATTCCTATCCTATCCACACTCTGCTCAGTTCCTAGCCACTCGTACCCTTTATCACAGATCGATATGTTTTCATTCGTTTCTCCTAATTAACTGTATTTTTATTTTGATGTGTTAGGAGGCTGTGGGAGTAAAAACAAGCACATTTACAGCCAATCTCACACTTAGTGTCTGCTTGGGAAGGTTTATAAATGCGACCCTTTGACCCAGCGTTGACATGAAACAATTGGTGCGCCGTGGAGGGCCAACCCAGTCCAAATATCTCTCAGAATTCCAGTATAGATATTCACTCAAGCGCCAACCCTGACCTGTCCAGGCCTTAGAATAGGGTCGAAATGCTGACCCCTTTCATTGCAATAAATCTCCACTATGCTGAATAAAGTCATCTGGAAACCATCTGGTGGGAGCAGGAACAACTTCAACCCTTTCACTCCCATGGCATATTTTTTATATTTTTTATTTTCTAATTACTTCTAATATTTTATTTTTTGACGATTTATTGAGCTTGATTTTTTGGATTAGATTTTATTAGACTATTTAGGTTATTTTCTTGAGTATTATATATTAGACGGTTTACTGAGCTTTGAGATTTTTTTTTTTTCAGTTGGTGGCATTATATATAGCTTTCAGTAACACCTTTATTACTGTGGCTTTCTGAGATCCTGAATACAAGCGTCTGGAAACAGGATGAGTAGGCTACACACATACATCACGGTCTTCGAGGGTTATCAAAGCCATAATACTGAAGGGACAAAGGGAGATTATTTCAAAGTCCCTCTCTACGAAAGGCATTCAAATTTGGATACACCTAAATGATCTGGATGAAACAAGAACAGTTTATTAAAGACGTAATGGCGCTGAATAAGATGATGAATACTTGTAAGCCATTGATCTTAATTTCATTTCTTAAGAGTTGTAATGACATTCGATATACTAGGCTATTTTTTTTTTTTTTTCATACAAAGGAGTAGCTCTGAAAAACAGCAATCTGATTCAGGTGTGACATTCCTCCGGAGTATATCTTCCTAAGAGATACACAGATAGATAGATAGAGAGACAGACAGACAGACAGATACAGAGGAAGAAGCAAAGACTCAAACGGAGGTTAAAGTAGATACAAAGGCAAATAACAAAGAAAGGGATACACGAGACAGAGAAGAAACAGAAATAGAGACAGACACAAGCAGACACAGGCAAAAGTAGAGACAAAGACACAGACGGAAACAAGAGGCAAAGAAGGGGACAGAAACAGACAGAGACACAGACAGACAGAAGAGAGGCATGCAAACAGTAAGAAAACAACAGTAGACAAAAATTAAACTGCATTAACATTTATTGAGGCAGCCTGGGAAAATGAAATAAGAAGAAATTGACAGACCGAGAGAGAGACGTACCGTAGTGCAGCCTACAAAATTTCCGATTCTCTTCCTTCCCGTCAGTTGCTCGTAACATTAATATAGTTGTCGTACTTAATGTAACAATTAACGTAACTTCTGCTTCTTCTGTCTATCCTCCTTCTCTTCTCCTCCTCCTCCGCCTCTTCCTCCTCCTCCGCCTCTTCCTTCTCCTCCTCCTTATCATCATCATCATCATCATCCTTATCCTCATTTTCATCTTCATTGTGATCTTCATCTTCCTCCTCCTCCTCCTCTCTTCCTCCTGCTGCTCCTCCACTTTCCTCCTCCTCCTTCCCCATTCCTTTTCCTCCCCCTTCCTTATCTTCCAACCTCATCCTCATTTTGCCCTCCTCTCCTCTTCTTCCTCTTCTTCCTCCAGCTCCCTCAGTTCCTCTTCCTCCTACTTCAGCGTCCAGGTCACCGCACTCGCCAACCTCCTCATTCGCGTTCATTCTCATTTTTCTTTTTTCTCACGACGAAGGAAGAGGATCGCGAGCCAACCGAGAAGTGAAGCCGCCTCTCAGTGCAGCGGCCGATGAATATTGGTAATTGAAAGAGATCGACAAGGAGAGGCCTGGACGATGATGAACCAGGGGAGATACAAGGAGGGAAGAAAAGAAAAAAGAAGGGATAATGAAGCGGAGGTATAAAGCACGGATTAAAAAAAAAAAAAAAGATAATTGAACTGATACGTGGACGGAGACATGAAGCAATAACTGAAAGGAAAATTGTTAAAGAAAAGGATACGTAAACGAAAACGTAAAAAATTATAGAAAAAAATGTTACCGAAAGTAATACGTGATGAATCAATGTTGAAACTTTGCCAGCCTCTTAGATTAATGGTTTGTTGTTGTGGTTGTTGTTGGTAGTGGTGGTGGTTGTTGTAGTTGTTGTTGTGGTGGTGGTAATGGTGATGGTGGTGGTGGGAGTGGTTGTTGCTGTTGCTGCTGTTGTTGTTTTGGTGGTGGTGGTGGTGACGGTGGTGGTGGTGGTGGTGGTGGTGTTTCAAAGCTCGATTTCTTACGCCGTTCTCCATTCAGCTCTCGAGTAGCAGTATGATATCCTGTTCCGAACTCTTTGCGTACTTTCATTACAGGAGTTAACGTATGCTGCCTCGATCCCTCAGTGGCCTAGTGTATCCCAAAGTTTAAGCCACACGGTACAAAGAATTAATTAAGCATACTCTGAGAATGAATATTAAAATGACACTCCAGCGGAATATAGCATGATCTTCCACAATATATGTATTACGGCAGCATAATCATAATATTTATCACATCACCTTGCTCTCATAATATTTATCACATCACCTTGCTCTGTATGAATCTCTTTTCTTCAAGGTAAATATTCATTCTCCATAAGGTAAATATTCCGTAGCCTTAAAGTAATGATTCTATTTTCTCAAGGTAAATATTCCTCCTCCCCAAGGTAATAATAACATATCTCCAAGAGGAATATTGCTTTACTTCAGGGAGAATATTCCTTCACCTCAGTGTAAATATTCCTTACCCTTAATTATTCTTTATTCTCAAGATAAATATTCCTAAACGTCACGGTAAGTATTACTCATCCTCAAGGAAATTATTCTAATCTTCAAGAGGAATATTTCTTAACCTCAAACTGCACAAAGAGAAATAATGGCCTAAAGTGAACCCTAATACTTCCACATTAATTTATTTCGCTCTTACTACCACAGGACGTTTTTCTTAAGCTGAGAGAAATTATAATACTTAGAGGGTTGAAAACTTTTGTCAATGAACTTTAGAATCAATCCACATCTGAATATAATCTGGATTTGGCCTGTCTACATTATCCGAGTGTGTACATAGAAGCAGAAGAGTTAACACACACACACACACACACACACACACACACACACACACACACACACACACATCAAAAGTGCACATACGAGGAGGCATCTTGCTGGTAATCGTAAGCATTTAAATCCCGTAATATATTAAATTCATTCTCGTTTCCCCATTTTTTTTTTCTGTAAAGGTCTCCAACTTTTTCTTATCTTTTCTTTTCTGTTCTTTCTGTTTTTCCTTTTGTCCCCAAGTTTCTTTTCTTTTAGCTCCCCCACCGAGTCCCCCTCCTGTTTTATTGCTTCCCTCCCATTTCCCTCCTTCTCTTGGGTCGTTTCCTTACCTGTGTCTTCTCCCCTCCTCCTCCTCCTCCTCTTCTTCTTCCTCCTCCTCTTCCTCCTCCTCGTCACACCATTATCTTCTTCCATTGCTGTGCCTCTAACTCCCTGTCTCACAGCTTGCAGTTTCTCTCTCTCTCTCTCTCTCTCTCTCTCTCTCTCTCTCTGTTTGTCTGTCTGTTCAACTAGCTAGCTATCTGCACTTCGTCTTACATTTCTTTCATTATTGTTTTCATCATAAACATGTTCCCAGTCAGTCTCCCCCTGTCATCACCCTTCCTTGTATATATATCTTCCTAAATCCTCTCTTCCTTTACTTCCAAACATTTTATTTTCTCACCTCTTCTCTCCACGTAATTTTGTTTCCCTGACTCTTATTTTAGGATATATTTTCACTTCTTCACTTCCAGAATCACATTTTGTTGTTTTCTGCTTACATGATGTTCCTTTTCTCTCTCTCTGGACCCTACGCACCGAATTTAAGTGTTGGATTTAGCGTTAAGATTGGGATGATTCTCAGTTTCAGGAATATACATTGTTGTCATTTTCTCCTTCAAATTTTCATTTTGCTTTTCTTCCTTAGTTCCCTTCACATTTGTTCACACTTGCCATTCTTGCCTATCCTTTCCTCTTACACGTGGGTTCGATCTTGGTAGAATTAGCATATTTTTCCAACAGATAACCTTGTCGTGGTTACATAGGTCTCCTGAATTATCTGTACTTCCTATGTACTCCTTTGTACTCACTTCCCTCTGGTTTTAAGTCACCTGTTTTCTTTATTTTCTCTTCGCTGCTCCTTTAGGCTGCATTGTCAGGGATTATGTTCTTTCTCTGTTCCATTTTCATTGCTGTTTCAGGGAATTGGGAATTAATCACTAGTCAAATTCCTTTCCATAACTTGTTCTGGGCTGAATAAAATCGTTTCAGATTAGCTGGTATAATATGCTAAAACTAATCCGGCTAGGTTGGGATTAATGGTGACAGGATTACGCTAACAGGCTCCTGGGAATCACTCTTATAGTCGCCTGGGGTTAGCTGGGATACCCCTGCTAGAATTATTCCGACCATGAGAGGGTAAAGTGTCTAATTCTTAATACTACATACGTCTCATTTTTGGATCTCCAGTGGCTCGGTGGTTGCATGTTGGTCGCGTGATCGGTGTGTAGCATATCCTTTATCTGGGGTCGTAATAATGAACTGTGGTGCATACGTAAAGTGGGTATTGAAAATGTGTCTTTTCATGTGACTGTTTGTATTCTCACCTTAACTGTTAGTACTGGTGACACACACACACACACACACACACACACACACACACACACACACACACACACACACACACACACACACACACATCCCTTACTTCAAATTTCGTATCCACCACTCTCACTTCTAACGCCTCCACATTCTCACTTCTCCAGCATGGGCCAGAGTTAATTCTGACTTATCACTCCCCTCACAAGGGAAGTCAGATGCTACAGTGGAATTCATGATTGTTATTACAAGAGCAAGGCAGCATTGTTTGCAGTCATATGATTTATATATTCATTCTTTTATTCCCAATGGCTTTAGATAACTATATTGTTAAGAATTACTGTATACTGGATTTCATTAGTCTCTCTCTCTCTCTCTCTCTCTCTCTCTCTCTCTCTCTCTCTCTCTCTCTCTCTGCCATTAAAAAAAATATCAGTTAACTTACAGAGGAGTAAATTTTTTTAATGCATTTTTTAGGAAGAAAGTACCGTGTGAGGTAGATGTTGAAGCGCCCGAAGGAGTTTACAAATG
>NC_136975.1:6466685-6504185 GCF_032717465.1 Coenobita brevimanus | reverse complement strand
CACACACACACACACACACACACACACACACACAGTGCCCCCAAAATTACTCGCCAAATTCCAGTTCCGAGAGAATATCTGTGAAGGGCAGTACCCCTAAGAAGCCAGTGAATCTTGGAAACAAAAGCACTAATCATAAATATTTGTAGGCCATGGATATAAAGCCGGGAAAGGAATATTCACGAGCAGACAAGTGATATATTAAACCAAGCCAGACAGAGCTTACACATCCCTCCACCGACAGCAAAAAACCACGTCTATAACTGGCCCGAAACGCCTCACAAGAAAGATGGTTCGCCTTCCTCGGTGTTGGGATGGTGAAACTCCTTTAAAGCCCTGACGCCGTTCTTTGCCAGGCAGAGAAAAATTAAAAACCCGTAAGACTGTGGACGTGAGAAAAATTAATGTGTTTGGAGTCTCTATCTTTGTGTGTGTGTGTGTGTGTGTGTGTGTGTGTGTGTGTGTGTGTGTGTGCGCGCGCGCGAGAGAGAGAGAGAGAGAGAGAGAGAGAGAGAGAGAGAAGAGATATTGATAATAGATCGATTTTACTTTCTTGATTTTTTACTTTTTTGCAATTTTCGTGCTCTTTCACCTTTGGTATAATAAAAATATATGGATTCGAAAGAATTTTTTTTCGTGCGATCAGAGGTATCATTAGTAGTGAAATATTCGCTTCTTGACTTTGGTATTTTTTTTTACATTTTTTATTCTTCTTTTATAAATATAATAAAATATGGATACAGAGTCTTTTTCTGTGGGGAAGAGGTATCGATAATGGTCGGAGTTTAATTTCGTGTGTATTTATATATATATATATATATATATATATATATATATATATATATGTATGTATGTATGTATTAGATACTTTCTCACTACTTTCTTGGTATGATCAGTAGGTATGTATATGCACTAATCTCCACATGAACACTGAGCAATTGTGTCTCAGTCATTGTCTTAGTGTTGCTTGAGACTATAAATTTGTTATAACGACTTCACTGCACTTGAACAGTTTCCCTTCCACTCCATCTCTTTGTTTTGCTGTTCCCCTTGTCGATTAGCAATTAACCTGGCAGAAATAGTGGTGATATTCTCAAACAATATCCCCAAGCACCATCCATAACACTGCCCAGCATCACTCACCACCTGACACCCTGGAGAGGCACCGTCGACGCTCGGGTGAAATTCTGGCCGGGTCTCCAGTAGCCCTGCTGTCAGGAGGCGTTCAGATAATCCTGTTGCTGTATTCTGTGTCCCTCTTCCTGCATTCTGTATCTCTCGCTTCATTCTGAGTCCTCCCCACCCGCTGTTGTCCCAGTGATGCAGCTGCGCCTCCCTCGCCCGTTTATTATTGTGTGTATCTGCAGGAGGGAAGGGCGGGAAGACAGAGTTGCTCAGGGACTGGATTCACAGACAAACCTACGACCCATTCCCTGTCCTAAGTGGGGTTTCCTTATGCAGGGGTAATAAGAGATATAGGACTGTTCTCTCTTCTTCTCCTCATGTCCATCCTACAAAAGTATATCTTAGTTAAGACAGGAAATTAAACGTGAGCCTGTATGTGCATGAGCGTCCACATGTACAGTATACAGAAAGCTTCGCTCAGTCATTCCATCTACCATCCATTTTTTTCATTTGTCTTATCAGGAGCGTAGGAGCCCGGGGCTAGGTTTTTTACTCCCGTCATTTATGGCGAGGGAGACCAGCCTCACTCACTTTGCGTGGCATTACCTTATGCGAGTAATAAATTCCAACCACCCCCAACGTAATAAATTGTTTCCTGGTTTACGAGAAATATAGACAATACAAAAATGTTAATAATAATTCACTGCCCTAGAGACTTTATTATATTTGATTAGGATCGAGCCATATAAGTTTAGCCACATAATCCCGGTGGAATTATGCTGGAATCACTAAGGTCTCGAATGATATTTATATGAGGAGAAAGATTTTTTTCCCCGCTAATTAATCGCATGGAAGATACTTTTATAGAGCTTTATTGACCTTAGTTTATGCCAGAGTTGCGAATTATTCAACTTTCATTTAACCCTTTTAATCCAGAGATGATTTTCCAGCTTTACTCTTGGTACCTTTAGAAATTAAAACCAAGATGTCCTCCAGAAGAAGAGGTTAAATAATGACACGCAACTGGCTGGTGATGCAATAAAGAGAAGGTAAATAGGGAGGACTTAGTTGGCAGATATTCACTTCTATCAAGCGTCAGAGCCAGAGAGAACACTTGTTGCAGGGTGACAGGCAGAGAGAGAGAGAGAGAGGAGTGTAGCTGAGTGATGTGGCCTGCTGATGTGTCCAAGGTGTTGTTTCGTGTTGGCAGGTGGTGGCAGGCGCGGGGGGAGGAGGTTGACGGTGTCAGGGTGGTGGTGACGACAGAAGTGGCAAACGGAGTGGGGGTGAGGCAGGCTTCAGTTAGGAGGGGTAGGAGTGAGGCAGGCTTCAGGTTAAGAGGGTTACGGGTGAGGCAGGCTTCAGGTTGAATGGGTACGGATGAGGCAGGCTTCAGTTAGGTGGGGTACTGGTGGTGCAGAGCTAAAGTATAAAAGGTTAGGATGAGGCACGAGAGATAGGGATGCGGCAGGCGATGACAGAAGTGAGGCAGAGATCAGGCAGACATGAGGAACGAAAGGTAGAGATGAGTCACGCGAGGGAGAGATGAGGTAGGAGGTGTCAGGCAGAGTGGGGGACAGACAGGGGTTGATCTTTGGCAAGGATAGGGGTGAGGCATGGGTAACGATACGCCGGGGGAGGGGGGTAGGGTTGAGGCAGGCTGGACACTGGGAAAGGCAGAGGGGGTAGGGATAATCCAGAGGGACAAAGGTGGGGTAGGAATAGGTATAAGACAGGCCTGGGAATGAGACAGGATGGGTAGGAGTAAAAAATGGGGAATGCAAGGCAGGATTAAAAGTCACATCCACCAGAGGACGAGAAAGGAGACGGACTGACAGGAGAGCAAAGAGCAAGGCAGTATCAGAATTGCCAGGTAGCAAGACATAAGGCAGACAAGGAGTGAAGTAAAAATAAAGCTGAATGTAAGGAAGGAATAAAACAGTGAGGATAGTAGACAGACAAAGAACAGGCATAGAGAGAACAATCAACAGGCAGAAATAAGGCAGATACACACAGTCAGAGACTAGGCAGAGAGCAGACTGAAAACATGCAGACGCTCACACAGGTAGACAGAGGGGGGGCAAAGACCAGGCAGAAATAAGGTGGATAAACACAGGCGGAGAGAATAGGCCGAAAACAAGCAGACAGCAGGCAAACCTCCACACAGGCAAGCAGGGATGAAGGAAGGGATGGGTAGGGTGTGTGTGGAGCTGATTCATGCATGCGTGGGGAATTCAATTAAGTATGGCGAGAAAAAACCCTGAGCGACCCACCCCTTTATTAATCCACGCCTCTGATGATACGCATATAGACACACAAGCCGCCCCCAGATTACCTCCCTGCCTTCATATTATTCCCCGTGTAACGTTAAACGCTAACCAACGATGCCTTTGCTGTCCCTATAGCAAGTCATGTAATGGTGTTTGAAGTTTCGTCACCGTCGTCCCAACACGTGTTTCACTTTGCCTATGTGCGGTGAATTGATAGTGTTGTGTCTCGTCATCGTCACTATAACTAATTAGCTTCGACATCATCATCATCATCACCATCATCATCATCATCATCATCACTATAACTTCATTAAATCCTTGGCTCGAAAATGTGTTCAAAATGGCTTAATGAATGGTTTTGTAGTAAAGAGAAAGCAGTAAAGAACACGCCATTGTAGTACAGACATTAAAGTTCTCCATCCTTCGAAATTTACTGAGATGTCAATTAAATAGATATATATATATATATATATATATATATATATATATATATATATATATATATATATATATATATATATATATATATCATTAATGCAATGTCAGTCGGGACACGTCAAGGCAAGCATATGACTGAATAATTTGGACGTGGCAGAGAGAGAGAGAGAGAGAACGAAGGACTGCGCGACAAGAGGGAGAGAGAGAAAAAAAGTTAGATAATGAGGAACCAACAGGGGAAATCGAGAGCGGTAACGAAATTCAGGAGGAAAAGAAGGAAGATAACGCCAGTAATGTCAGGAGACGAAGGGATTAGGATGACATTTGGAGGAGGAAAGAGAAAAGAGAAATGCATCATCTGAAGTGCAGTCATTGGTTTTCCTCTCTCTCTCTCTCTCTCTCTCTCTCTCTCTCTCTCTCTCTCTCTCTCTCTCTCTCTCTCTCTCTCTCTCTCTCTCTCAAAAATAAAAGCCAGTTAAGTCATACCATCCATCCCTTCCTCCATTCATTGATCCATCTATCCATCCATCCAACAAATCCTTCCACAAAATGCCATGAAACGACTCCACAAGACCCAGACCCACTGATTGCTAAGCTTTCTGTTCTATCTGGAAACTCGTTGCTCAAGTCTTCCCTTTCCTTGGCCTTTTTACTATTTTCCGTTTTCTCGTTTCACTCTTACATCAGCTTTGTAAATATTCAGACATTAAATAAAGTTACACAAGAGCCAGTATTTATACCTCACAACGATGGTGACTGGGAATGATGGTGATGATGATAGTAATGATGATGATGATGATGATGATGATAATGATGATGGTACTGATGATTTGCGAATAAATTAGCCTTGAAGGATGATGCATTCTGATCAGTCTTCCAGTGGCCTATTTCAGGATGACGGAAGATAAGGAAAATAGAAATAAGATGGTCAATGTAAACTCAAGACCCATCTGAACATTTCATACTGATAGAAGGATGGAAGAGGACTAAGAGAACCAATTTTGTACTGATGTGTGGTCGATCCAGTGAAAGAATTATACTCACATACAGAAATGCTGCTTACAGGAGAGATGCAACTGATTCAAAGTAAGACAGTCTTGAGGACCTTCTAAGATCAAGCCACATAAGAGTTCCTTTTGAGTCTACTAATGGCATATGATGGAAGGCAATTAGAGAGCATGGGTGGACTGATTTAGCCTTAGAGTATGGTATAATTCACCCAAACCTCGAATTGCATATGGCGGACTGACGAGCAGGAGAACAGACTACCTTGGAGTATGGTATGTCTTTTTCAGTCCTCCTGTAGCTTATGATAGAATGGTAGAACATAGGATGGACTAGCCTGGGAGTATGGTGGATTCTGGGCTGAACTGGAGATGGACGAGAGAGGGCGGGTAGAATAACTTTAGCCCTGGAATATGGCGATTGCCAGAGACGAGGGATGAAAGAGGGAGAGGGAGCGAGAGAAAGAGGCACTGGGGAATTGATGGAGGTCGTGGGGAAGGGAATTCATTGAGAGAGAGAGAGAGAGAGAGAGAGAGAGAGAGAGAGAGAGAGAGAGAGAGAGAGAGAGAGAGAGAGAGAGGTGAGCACAGGGGAAATGGAAAGGGTTTGGTCTGACAGAGCAAAAAAAAAATGACAAGTTGGTCAGTTCACCACAGTTGTTGGGCATCGGATTTTTCTTGACTATGTTGTGTGTAGTTTTACCCTTTGTCCTGCATTTTTCGTGGCTTTCTTTTCCCGATGGTAGGCAATAAAAGAAGGAGAACTGTTTTTTAAAAAAGATTCTTTTAACACTGATTTATTTGGTATACTGTATATTCGTATTGCAGAGTTCTCGCTTTCAGTCTTGTATGTATAAATGGATATTATTCTCTCTCTCTCTCTCTCTCTCTCTCTCTCTCTCTCTCTCTCTCTCTCTCTCAGTTCATATATCCTTCTATCTATCTATCTAATATTTTTACGATTAATTATATTTATGTAATATATAACTAACAAGCTTTATCACATGACACAACTGACTACTGCAGCAGCCCTTGTACATCTGCTCTGTCTGAGAATCTGTAATGATCTTATTCGGCTTCCATTTCATCCAGGTTCTCCGTGTGCAGGAGAACACATGTTACCGCTGATTACGAAAGGCCAAACATTTTTTTAAGTTTGTGTTTTGTACGAGAGAGAGAGAGAGACAGACAGACAAAGAGATAGATAGAGAGAAAGAGAGTTTTATACATTTTAGGAAGCAGAGGAGTTTCATATGTTGTGACATTTTACTTTCAGCAAAAAATAAATTAATCAAATACAACTAAAAATATTTTGTGCGATAAACCTGTGTGCAGCATTTTAGGTCTTGTTTATACTTCTTCTGCGAAGTAGAAATTCACGAATGACAAAATACCTCACATAAAATGTCTTAAACTACCCCCAAACACACCTACATTTCAGGAAAACACTCACCAGTGCCGTCACTCCGGTCCTGACTAAGAGAACCCTAGCATGTTTCAGTATAGACGGTACGGAATATATCCTGAGCGATAACATGTCAAAGTGTGTGCTGCCTTCTGGTGTGTGTAGGACGGTAGCCTGGCATCAGGGACTGACCGTGTAGACCATACTCTTAGTCATCAAATAACCGGAACTAATGCATTACGTTCCTGCAGATAAATATTCATAACCATCATAACCCTCTTCCTACTTAAAGATGGGTGGAGGCTCCACGACTGAGACAATTGGAAAAGCAACCCAAAACTTGTGTTTCCGGAGTACCAAGCCAGAATACTGGAACCATCATATTATCTTCATGAGAGCTATGCATTCATATATATATATATATATATATATATATATATATATATATATATATATATATATATATATATATATATATGTATGTGTGTGTGTGTGTGTGTGTGTGTGTGTGTGTGTGACAGGGCGTTTCTACACCAGCAGTAAACAAAAGGGCGAGTGTTATTGCCAACATTACACAGGCGCAGTCAAGCCACAGACATCTAATCATATGCATCCCATTACACGAATCTCTTGCAGTTTCCTCCCGATGAACATGGGTCTCGTTCCCCCGTGTGTGGCACAGTGCTGACCCGCCACTGCCACTGTCACTCCTAACCCACTCCCCAACAATCAGGTTATAGGGGTTGCTTCATCCTACCCGTGGTCTTGTTCAGGTGGTTCTAATCCCTTGACTGTGTGGTTCTATTCGCTTTACTGTGTTCTTTCCCTGATTGTGTTCGCAGACTTCACCTCTCTGATATTGTTTTGGTCCCTACTCAATGTTCTTTACTTGGAAATGCTTCTTTCCCGTGTTCTCACTGGTGTTGCCCTGCTCACCCTCCCGACAACCCTCAGGTTATAGTCGTTGCTGCCTCCTCGTGTTCTCCTGCAGATAGTGTTCTCTCTCAGGAGGTGATTTATCTCTCCCTCAAGGGCATTCTGTTTCATATTGTGTTTCTCTCTCTCTCTCTCTCTCTCTCTCTCTCTCTCTCTCTCTCTCTCTCTCTCTCTCTCTCTCTCTCTCTCTCTCTCTCTCTCTCTCTCTCTCTCTCTCTCTCTCTCTCTCTCTCGTGTTATTTTGTTCTTTAGCCTTCTCCTGAGGTCTCTTTCTCCCAGGATATGTTCTTCCTTAAGTGTTCTTTCCATAATAGTGGTGTTCTCCTTGCACATTCACTTTATCCAGGCCTTTTAAAGTAATTTCATCCTCTGCAGTTTCCCTCCTTCGTATCATTATATATTCATTCAATTCTTTTTACTTCTTTCTAGTTACACGTTGCTTCTATTCGCCTTATTTTTCGTACCTTTTTTCTTTCTATTTCATTTTCTTCTTGAGGACACCTTGTTTCTATGCTCCCGTATTTATTTTACTGTTTAAAGTGATAATACTTTCCTCCATTTTTATTTTGATGTTTAAGATCTAGACGTTCATTTTTTTTTTGCTTGTTTTGTTTCTTCCAGGGGTATATGAGGTGTGTTTTTTTTTTTCCTTTTACCTAGCAGCCTCCCTTACCCACGTCTGACAAGGACATTACATACAAATTACATTATTTTTCCCTCCCCCGTCTTCCTCTCTTCATCCCGTTTTCTGTCTAACACAGCTCAATGATTCCCCCAGTTCTCTTCCCGACAGTTAGCCCATTTTCTCCTCCACACTTCTCGTACTTCCTCCTTCATTCCCTCCCCACATATAGTCCCCTTCCTCCCCAAATTTCTTTCCACACATTTAGTTTCCGTCCTTCCCCATTTCGATTCCCCACACTTTGTTTTCTTCTCCTGTTTCCGTCTCACTCAGGTACACCACTCACTCTCCCATTTCCTGCCCGTACAATCGTCCCCTCTCTCCCTCGCACCTACTTTTCCCTCTCTTTCATTTACCTCCTTCACAGGCATCATTTCTTCCCCCTCCATTTCCTTCTTCCTTCCCCCTCTATTTTCTTCCTTCCTCCCTCTGTTTCCCTCACTTATAACTAATCCTTTTCCTCTCCCACTTTCCTCCACCTCAGCCTGCCTACCCTCCCCCCCTACACTTCCCTCCTATATCACATAAAAATGTCCCCCCTCCCTTATATATATTACATCCACCATTGTTCCTCCTTCGAACTATTTCACATTTCATATCCCCTTCCCCACTGTCCCCTACTCCCCTCCTTTTTTTATCATTCATTTTTCATTCCCCTTTTTCATCCCCTCAGGTACCCTTTCTCTCCATTCCCATTCCCCATTCCCCTCCCCATTCTCCTCCCCCATTCCCCACCCCACAACACGTCCACGTCCCCTACTACTTCATTTTCTTCCCCCATTCCCCTCCCCACAACTCATCCCCGTTCTTAATTCACCTCGATTTCACGCTCCCTGTTCCATTTTCCTCTCCCCAACAACTATACACTTTTTACTCTAACATGATCTAAAATTCCCATCTCTACATCTTGAATCCTGAGGAGTAAGAGTAGATTGACATTAGGTTATGATGCTGACCGTAAAGAATTGCTATGGAAAGTATGTAGAACGACAGCATTGTCTTTTTCTGCCATAGAGCTACTTGAAATGAACAAAAAAAAAAAAAGAGACGATAATCTAGGCCAAGTTAGAGTGAAAGAACCATAGTCAGTCTCTAACCAACAGCCTGTCCACGCTCTCCCTCCTCTCCTCCATTCCTGCTATAACTCACGTGTTCAGTTCTCACCTCCTTCATCCATCATTGTTTTCGGTAAATCGCTGCGGCTTCCGTCTTCCTCTCGCCTCGCCATGTATTTTACTTTTCCTCAGCCTTTCCTTCTTCCCCGGATATATTTCAGTGTCATATTTTTGGGAGTCGGGTTTTCCACTCTTTTCAGCTTCTTTATTTTCCTTTTGAAGCTTGACTGTTGGTATCTTTGTGGCTTGATTGTGTGTGTGTGTGTGTGTGTGTGTGTGTGTGTGTGTGTGTGTGTGTGTGTGTGTGTGTGTGTGTGTGTGTGTGTGTGTGTGTGTGTGTGCGTGCGTGCATGCGTGCGTTCATCTTTTGTTTCTTCACTTGATTGTTTGTCATTCGTTTTATCACAATCTTTTCGCTACGATCATTTTTTTTTTTTTTTTAGTTTGTTCTTGCTACTTCCACGCGACTTTGTTCAGCTTGCCAAAGTTCGCATTACTGGGTTTCTAAAGTCAGTGTTCACTGTCTTGCTCATTATCGTGATGATGTTGATCAATATTTATAACCGCAAGTGTACTTTTAGCTTCTCATTTACTTTGTTATTTTCTCGTCCTGGTGTACTGCAGTGATCTTGTTGAGTGTTTTCAGGTTACACTCGTCCCATCTTGTCATTAGGAAAATCGGTTTTGAGCTTGTCTTACGACATATGCTTTATTTTCTTGTGTACATTTTGTTTTCAGTAAATATCAGGCATGGGCATATATAAATAAGCTATATATATACATTTCAGTGTGTTTTCATGGCATTAGCTGGCAGGAACAGCCATATTTTTCAGTCGCTGCTCCTTAGAGAAATCATAGTTTCATCACTTCATATAATCTTCAACGTTACCCCTTTAAAAGCGCTAGAATATCACCTCCTCGCATTAAAAACCCGGCTTTCATAAGGATGCATCATATCCCCAGCTTAGGTCGTCTCGTAACCGATATTATAGTTCAGATGATAATAGACTAATCTCACTGGGACCTTCAAAACATTGGTGATCATGTACGATACTATCACCTCCCTTCTGCGCGATACTTTTTGGATCAATAGTATACTTGCGATGTCATAGTGTTAGTGGTGACAACGGTAATGATCAGCAATAAAGACAATAGTGCGACCTTGATGATGGTGGTTAGGGTGACAGATATGTGTCATCAGTGTTGTACTATGAACCAGCAACATAGGATACATGAGCAATAACATAAATAACATAGATTACAGACCAAAACAAATTTCCATTTCACGGATGTACGGCCGAGAGTGACGTTCGGCCCATGAATGCTGCATCATTCCATTTCCCAACGTTTGTCAGTACTGCTGATGGATACCTGTTTCCCCCCACCCACTTTTTTTTATTTTTAATTAAATGCCATATAGATGAACCTGTGTATGCTTTGCTTCCTACAATGGATCAGTATATTGGAGGATTTAGCTCACATTTTCTCGATGTTGCAAATTTGGGTGAACTGAAACTGAAAAAGGAACAAAATGTCGCTAAAACGAGAAAAGTAAAAATGAAAACGACCGTGGTAAATGAAAGGAAAGTGAGATGAAGTTAAGGAAGAAAGTAAATTTGCACTTAAGATTAGACGAAGAGAAATGGAGGCAGGGAGGAGGAAAGGCAGTAAATCATAAAAGAGAAGGAATTTGGTGAGAATGAGAGGAAAGAGAAGAGCCAGACAAGAACAGAAAAGATTTGTATAGCACGAAGAAAACATGCCTCGCTGTCTTCCGACCCAGATACGGAAGATGGAGGAGGAGGGCAAGGAAGAGAGGGAACGTTAAGAGGAATGAGATGGAGCGGGAAGAAGGTGGGGATGAAAGGAAAAGTGTGAGGAATCAGAGTGTAAAAGATGAAGTTGGGTATAGGGGACGAGGAATGGAAAGTAATCAGTGGTAGAAGATTAGAAAGATATGATAAACACACACACACACACACACACACACACACACACACACACACACACACACACACACACACACACACACACACACACACACACACACACACACACACACACACACACACACACACACACACACACACACACACAGGGTAATGCAAGATGAAACGGCAGCACTAAATTAGACAAAATATAAGATAATGTGCTTGTTAGAACTAGGCTGGGCTTTTTAACGCACCTACGATTTTACTGTAGTTACCATCAGGTGATCTTTCACAGTAAGGATAGATTACTGAGTAGACAACAGGCTAGGGGCACAAGGAAATGTATAATTGGTCTCCTAGTGATGTGAAAATTATTACGTGGAGGAGAGGTTGGTTGTGCAGTGAGTGGCAGTGTGGTGAATGACTACTGTATTGACGGGATGTGATAGAGTGTAGTGATGAGCACATAACTTGTATGATGGTGTGACTGCAGTGTAGCGGGATTATTGGATATCTGGCGACTTTACACTTAGTACTAAATGATACTTCAAATTGCTTATCTGTAAGACTGGTACTCTGTATTACTGTATGGTGGTGTGTGGGTCTAGTTCTTCCGTGTGGCCCATTGTACTGTATTGTGCCGAGACAGAGGGATTAAGTCTCAGCACCAGCCCATTATCCGCCCACACAGCAGCACTAGAGCCAAGGAGGTACCGTACAAACGTTTTGTGAGTACAGTGTGGAATGTAGGAATAACTACAGAACTCTGAATTTCTTCCCATATCAAATGCTTTATTGTTTATGCAGTTTTTTTTTTCCATCCGCACATCTTAATCATTTCATAACATTTTGTGTGTGTGTGTGTGTGTATATATATATATATATATATATATATATATATATATATATTCAAATGTAATTATATACTGCAATCTATAATCATATGGTTTCCATTGTTTCAGGTAAGTGCCTGTGCAGTGCCTGGTCTGCGTGTTGTAGAGTAAGTATGAATTTTATCTACTCCACATTTTATTTCCCCATTCAGAGATGATGACCGTTTCACTTGGTTCCTCACTCTCTTCTTATATTTGGAATATTTGGTCCACGCATGATAAAATCCAGTATAATTTTCCTATGTGGTTGGTCCTTTGAATAATTTTTGTATTACTGCCATTGTTAAATTCCTGAATGTGGTTCTTTATACATGCCGAAGGATATCTTGGATCTGACTGTCGTTACCGGGAATTTCTACTGCGGGGGAATTTCTGCTGCTAAATTCTTATTAACACGAAATATTCAGTCTTCATCCCAGTCTCTGATATTCTTCGAAGGCCCCCTCTTCAAAGACTTAACTCCTTAAAAAAAAAAAAAAATACTATTTTAGATTATTTTAGTTATCTCCAAATTATTATTTTCAAATTAGCAACAAACAAATATCTTCCTTAAATTAAAAAAGAATATTTAATTTATTTTCGTTACCTCCAAATGACATTATTCAACTAAGGAAAGACTCCTCATAATGAAGGGGTCATTGATGGCTACTTTCAACTCCTATACTTTGAAAAAAAAAACACTACCAAACTGAAGAAAAGCAAGTAATGATAGCAAAAATTATGTCCATGTTACGTCATCGTAATTAAGTAATTAAATTATTATTCAGTTTTTCAGAGAGTGTTGCTGCTGTCACGGAGATTTTTAGAAACCGAGACTAAAATCTGAAGAAAATAAAGCTTTGCCAGTGAACCTGATATCTCTGGGCACCATTAAGAAAGACATAAGTTGATGAATTTTGCCTCCTTTATTTTTATGGTGAAAGCTGAATGAGCGAATTCGGCTGGTACGATCAGTTTTGAAATACTGTTAGGAAGTTTCAGTATAAAATTATGTAAGTGTCATTTGAACATATCACTGCTCGTCTGTTTTTATCGCCCATGTCATTTATAAATCAGAAGTTATCATGAATTTATATGGCCAGGAATAGAGGGGAGAAAATATTTACGTAAATGTATGTAAAAACATATCAGTTCGTGTTAAAGCTAGTGAGTGAGGGGTGGACGGACTCTCTCTCTCTCTCTCTCTCTCTCTCTCTCTCTCTCTCTCATCCCTAATATCCGTCCTTCAATAATACTCTCCTGCGTCAGCTCTCCCAACGTTATCACACTTCACGTCATTTTTCACATCCTTCACTCCTTCCCTTTCATTCCTTCCTTCCCTTCCTTCATTCTTTCTCTCCATGCCATTCCTCGCAGGCCCGTTATCTCTTTAATGTCGCTCTGTCACGAAACACGACAAATCCAAAAATATTTCGAGCACCGGAAGAGAGAGGAACGTCCATAATATTTCACCCATGATTGTAAACATTTATGAGGAATAAGTTCGGGAGAGGCGGGGAGAGAGAGACTGGATGAGGTGGAAGGACTGAGTGGAGAGGAACCTGAGAGAGAGAGGGAGGATGAGGTGAGAGTGGAGAGGAACATCAAGGAGCGAGGGAGAGGATGAAGTGGAAAGAAGGGGTGAAGATGTACGTGATGGAAGGGGAAGGCAGAGGATGAAGTGAAAGGTTGGAGTGGAGAGGTAAGTAAGGAGAGAGAAAGACAGGATGATGTGGAACAATGATGTGACGAGGTATATGAGCACAGAGAGACAGAGGATGAGGTGGATGAACGGAGAGGAGAGGTATACAAATGACTTGTGCTGATTGCCGAGGAGAAAGCGGCGTGACGGCGACACCACTTTGAGGTCAAGTATTCTGGCTAAATATATCTGGAGTGACAACTCTCTCTCTCTCTCTCTCTCTCTCTCTCTCTCTCTCTCTCTCTCTCTCTCTCTCTCTCTCTCTCTCTCTCTCTCTCTCTCACACACACACACACACACACACACACACTACGTACCCTCTTTCCTCTGCAACATTCCCCTCTAATCACCTTGTCTGTGCTTGATGGTCGTTAGTACTTGTTTTATTTGCCTGCGTACCCCCATGCTCCAGTGCAGTCAGGATTCGCCCTAGATACGGAACAAGTCTGACTTACGGAACACATTTGATGTGTACGTTTTTCTTTTTTTTTTTTTTTCCTTTTATAATCGTCCACCTTTGGCAAGGGGGGGGGATGTAGTTTTTGTCGGTGTGTGTGTGTGTGTGTGTGTGTGTGTGTGTGTGTGTGTGTGTGTGTGTGTGTGTGTGTGTGTGTGTGTTTGTGTGTGTGTGTGTGTGTGTGTGTGTGTGTGTGTGTGTGTGTGTGTGTGTGTGTGTGCGTTTCTTGTCTTCATATTGGGTTTGTAGGTAGCTTGTACATTAACCATGAACATATTTGGCAGGTGATTAGCATTCAGTCCCCATATGCTTTTATTTCATTTTAGTCTGGTTTTTCCTGATACCCTGTTTCAAAATTAGTCACATATCCCAGTTTATACATACAAGTTGATCTATATATAAAGTTCCTCTGACTTCCTACCGGGCGATTTCTTGTGTAAAAGTAGATGATGTATATTCCAATTTCCACTCAGTTAACGCCGGCGTGCCGCAGGGATCAGTTCTGGCGCCAACCCATTTCTGGTTCATATTAATGATCTCTTATCTGTCAACCACAATCCCATTCACTCATATGCAGATGACTCAATATTACATAGTTCATTCACACTCAGACATCTATTTACAAAGTCTAATATCTCTACCTCTCAACTCAGTACAGCCATCTCCATAAATCAAGATCTATCTACAATCAGTGAATGGGGACAAAACAACCTTGTCTCTTTTAATGCTAGTAAAACTAAATATATACAGTTTACTAATAGACAGATATTGCCAGATTAGTACATTACCTTCAGTGCTACTAATATTCCCATCTCCAAAAGTATTGAAATTCTTGACATCTCACTTAACAGTGCCCTCAGCTGGACCTCTCATGTCAGATCACTTCCTAAAACCGCCTCAAAGAAACTTGGATTATTGTACAGAGTCCATAACTTCTTCGCCGATGAGCAGTTAGCTATAATTTATAAGAGTCATGTGCGCTCTCAGCCTGAATATTGCTCACCCTTGTGGAATGGTTGTGGAGAGGTTGCATTAAGACAACTAGACAATATTCAGAACAAAGCTGTTAGAATCATTAACAACCCTGCCATTACATATAAACTACCTCCCCTGCAAGTAAGAAGGAATGTTGCCTCCCTTGCATTATTTTACAGATATTTTTTTGGCAAATGCTCAGACGAAGTTGCGTCCATGGTGCCACCTCTCCATGCCTTCCCTCGTGCTACACGGGCATCTGGTAGCGCTCATGACTGGAATGGCACTCAGCCATATTGCAGAACTTCTGCCTATCAGAATTCTTTCTTTCCCCGAACTGCATCTCTCTGGAACTCGCTTCCCCAGAGTTGTTTCCCTCCAAATTTCAACCCACAACTGTTCAAGTCTAACTGTTACAGATATTTTATGAACAGAGGACACCAGTAATCTGGTGTATGGATTTTTTTTTTTTTACTCATTTGTTTTTCCTTCCTTCGTTCTGTTATTAAAAAAAAAAAAAAAAAGTACTGCAGGGACGGCTCAGTTAGGGTTATCTTAGTCTACCCTAAATCAGTTATTCATTTCCTACTCCCGCTGTCACACCCACGCCCACACCAGCCGACTGAGCCGCTCACGCAGGACATAACACACCAGGAGATGAGTTATTATACTGTTTTTACATTGATCTGGCTTAAAATTGTCCTTCATCCATCTTGACTGCTGAGTTTTAACCATAGTTTAATACTAGAATATGATGCTAGTCACGAAGAGGTGCTATGGATACGATATAGAGCTTTTTTTTTTTTTTTTTTTTTTTTGCCATTGAGCTACGTGAAATATGCTGCAAAAGAACGAAAATTTGGGCCACGTTAGAGTGAGAAGGAGAGCAAAGCGCTACTTATAGACCATTCTGTTGAGCATCCTCTTCAGGTCGAGGACATTATTTGCATTTCATTGTTGGGCTCGTATCCTTACCGACTCATTTTCTGATACGGCTGGCTAATATTGTTTTGTGCGTTATTTTTGCAGAGTATAGTGATTTTAGAATAACTTAGTAGCACAATACAGGACGAAAAAGTGTAATAAGAAAAATAAATCGCTTGGGAAGAGGTGTTAGCGGCCTTGCTCTCTTGTGACGTTTCCAGATTTCGAAACGGGGATGCTAAATACAGTCTTCATTAAACCCATCCTCTCCAAGACGCTGTAGTAAGCTCAACAGTGTCTTTTCGAAGCACCAAGACGTCATGGCATGGGAGAGGTTAAGCTTTTCACTTATGGGACTTCTCTGTTGTGTAATAAAGAGCGGTCTGTAAACAAAGCTCCTGTAGAACTAAATGGGGCAGCTTTCGTGTTGTGAGGACGGCACATTCTGCTGGTGTGGGCGTGATTGCGCATGTAAGAGTAGGAAATTAATAACTGACACAGGCTACTCATAGATAACACTGAGCCACCCCATCAATACACACGAAATCACCCAACGGAGTGTAAGAGGAGCGTAATATATGGACCAGCGTGTCTAATCAAGGCGTTCTCGTGTGCAGCGTGCTAATATCCATCCTACGCCGCCTTCCCGTCTGAGCCCTCCTGATTCCCCGCCGTCATTATCCTCATGCATCCCACCGTATTCCTGCTTTCATACGAGGCCAATATTGAAGCCACCCCCGCCGCCTGGTTATTGCTAAGGCTTCCCCCTCATGGCTCACGTTAATATCTTGGCTCGGCATGATAGGGGAGGCTTCCGAAGATTTTCCCTACCTACCATTCCATCCCTTGCCTTTCACGGTCCTCCCAGCCATTCGTTTTTACATATTAAGGAATTTTCATGTGTATTAATTACCAAAGGCTTAAATCAAGCATAATCATGTCTACCTAGTGTATCTATAGCCAGACGCCTTGATTCCGTAAAGGGTACTTACAGACAAATCGCCTCCATGTCACCCTGTCCTCTACCATTTGGCTGCCTTACCTCCAACTGTCACACTTCGTTCTCATATATCTTCATCTTTATATTTTTCCCCAGCCTAGGACGGCGGAAGCGGATGCAGAAATAGGGAAAGAGATAGTACGGACCCTTGATATCATAAGATGCCATGAGAGAGGCACATGATTGCTTTCTTTTTCTTGTTGGCGATGTTGCTGTTCGTCTTACGGTTAGTGTTATTGGATTTTAGCTTGAAATTACATAACCCCCATACCACCTGAGCTGTATGACCATCTAAACACGTACGACTCCCTCCTTGTCTTTCCAGCAGCTACCATTCCAGGCCATTCCCGTCCCTCTTCTTCATCTACCTCTCCCCATTTCCACACGCTTCACCTTCTCGCTCTACGTTGAACCTCTCTGGGTACTCTGCAGCTAAACTCGTCCCACGCTAACACCATCCTCAGTACAATGCCCATTGTTCCAGGTTGTACTCTGCTCCCCCTGCCCCACCACCCACCACCCGCCCACTTGAACCGCCCACACCACCCATTATTTGTTCTCCCATTGACTACAGACTGCCGAATATCGTATAAAAGGCTGTCGTGGCAGTGGCTAATATTACTTAACCTAAGAATCCTAAATTTCAGCTTTTTTTTTTTTTTTTTTTTTTTTTGCGGAATCGAAGTCCTAACAGGGATAGCCACTCCGCCAGAGAATATGGACATCTGAACTGCTCTACATACCGACATTGGAAAGGGAGTAATGATAACAAAAAGTCTCAGAAGTTAAAGGAATTGAATAAAAAACAAAAAAAATCCCGAAAATGAAGAAACTGAATAAAAGTCCCTAAAAAGAAACGATTGAATAAGTCCCTAAGTCAGAACACTGAATTTAAATAAGTCCCTAAAGTGCATAGGTAAAAGCAATCCCTAAAATGAAGATGATGAATAAATTGTCCTCGGAGTGAAGGGATTGAAAAATGAAAATAAAAAGGCCTGGAAGTGAAGGGGTTACATGAAATAAATCCTGTAAATGGCTGAATGAAAAAATATATATATCCTCGTAATGAAAGAGATGAATAAAACAAAATCTTGCTCACAGTGGAAAGGGAAAATGAATGACAAAAACATGGTGTTCGCAGTGAAGGGTTCTTTTTACACTCCCTGAATTCTTTCCCCATTTGGTGTACTCTGTTTTTCCTAGGTGTTTTTCGATTATTTTCTGTCATGTAGATAGATAGTCAGATAGATAGAAGGATACAGACAGATAGATAGACGTAAATATAGATATGGATATAGATGTGTGTGTATGTGTGTGTGTGTGTCCATCAACTCATATGTCTATCTTTCTATAGCCCTACAAAGAGTGGTGTTGAGGATGGCACCAAAAAAATCACCTCCAGGCAATTCTCACCCTATTCACTAACAAGCCCTTCCACCCACGATACTACACCCTCCCTCAGACACCATCCCACTTTCTCTCTCTACACTGCTCTCTGGCTTCCTCTTCTTCTTCCATCCACTCCAGTCTCTAAGCTTGCCATGTCTCCTTCCCCCTTATATCTTTCATCGTATTTCCTCTCCTTTCTGTTCATATCTCCATCGTCGTCTCCTCCTTCCCTCATTTCTCCACCCTTGCACTTTACTCTTTTCCTCTTTTCCAGTCTTCAGTTGTTTCCACTCCAGTATTTCTCTCGTGTCTCCGCCTTGGTCTCCTGGTCTCCCTCGCTTTCTCTTTCTAATATTCGGTCTCCCCTTATCTCACTATTCACCATACACGTTCTGGAGGCCAGCTAGTCTAATCTCCCTGTCTCTCCCTTTCCTTCCCTGAGTCGGCTTGCTCTTGTTCATCCTCGCCACCTCCTCCCACCTTCAACATTCTCTCTCTGCCTTAACCAATATTCGTTTTCTCCATTATAACTTACACATTAACCTTCGTCTCGTTCTGTCTCCTTCACCATGCAACCACACCTCTCTCTCTCTCTCTCTCTCTCTCTCTCTCTCTCTCTCTCTCTCTCTCTGCCTGTATTCCTTCCCATTCTATATCCTCCATGCCTATGCTTCCTCCATTGTATTCTTCATCTTTTCACCGTCCTCTCGTTCATCTCTCTTCTGCTTCCACCCACGCCGCTCCTGCGTCCTCACTCCACCTTTCTTCCTCGGTCTTCCTCTCCTCCTCCTCCTTCCACTGTTCCTTCTCCCCTTTATATCTCTGTACCCATTCTCTGTGCTGTAGTCTGGCAAGTCTTATCTGTCTTTATCTCCCCTCATCTCCCTCGGTTTCAATCTCCCTTCCCCTGCACACAAGCTTACACACCTCAATTGGATCTCTCTCTCTCTCTCTCTCTCTCTCTCTCTCTCTCTCTCTCTCTCTCTCTCTCACTCTGTTCCTTCCTTCCTTCTTCCTTCCTTCCTTCTTCCTTCTTCCTTCCTTCCTCTTCCTACCTTCCTTCCTTCCTTCCTTCTTCCTTCCTTCCTTCCTTCCATCCTTCCTTCCTTCCATCCTTCCTTCCTTCCTTCCTTCCTTCCTTCCTTCTTCCTTCCTTCCTTCCTTCCTTCCTTCTGTTATCATCTAATCTGGTTTTGCCATTCAGAACTTTATTCCTAATCCATTCATCACCTTCAGTCTCATCACACCTGTTAGTGCACCGTCTCCATTTATTCCTCCCTCTCACTTTTCTAGCTATTTTTTCTACCCCCAATTATCCACTCCTTCGTATTAATCATCATCCATTCTCAGGCCAATTCTCCTTCCCCGTTATCCTTCTTTCCCTTATCCGTCCCACGCCCTGCTCCTACTCTAGCCTCCCTCCCTCTTACCACTAATGCCTCTAACCAGCCTGCCTCCTCAGCAACTACATCCCTCAAGGACGACCTCACTCTCGAATCAAATGAATATAAAATTACAGCAACCACCTGGAGATTTATAGGCTTGTAAATTTTTTAGTATTTGTTGTTTCCTCGTCCATTTTGAACTGCATACCTTGTTGCTCCAGGAAAAACTCTGTCAAAACTTACATCTCCTTGAAATCACACATTAGGCCAGTGGTTCTTAAAGTGGGGAATAATTTACATCTTAGGATTATTAAACATTAGTGCTGCGTGTACAGGGCATACTAATTGAGCCACTGTCACTGTTATTTGCTTTTACTAGTAATGCATCTCCTTTAACTAAGGAACATAAATATAGGGTATGTTCTAATAAGATGTGCTATTTGCTCACATTCATACTCGTTCAAGGCTGTCACATTCACACCATCCCAGTCAGAATGAGTTTCTTCTTTACTAAGTTACTTAAAATTTTGGTCCGTGCTTTGAAGGAGGAATTGCTCTAAATTTACCTTTGATTAATGAGACTTCTAGTGAAAAGAAAAGGAATGCCCATTGTGATCGAAGTGACAGCATTTACGGAAGTTGTGCTGTTCTTTCTTCCAAGGCTCCTTCCCCCATGATGATGTTACAATGACACAGGCATAGTATGGATTTCAGTGACAATAATATATTAAAAGATGGTCATCGGAAGTTATACCGTGACACTTTTGATTTATTCAGCACAAAATTTTCCATCGATTGGCAGTGACAGCTCAGTAGACTTGAATAATTCTCAGCTACATGCATTCTTCTTCCTGCACATAAAACCAATGGCCATAAACAGTCTGGATACAGATAATGGCGTCTGAGGACGTTTGAAAGAAATTCCTCTTCAAGGATACCATCGATCTCAAACAAAACAAACGAGCAGCAAATCTATTTCTGCAAATCTCTCTTCGTGACTGGCGTTAACACTGAATATATTTAAGCAAATAATAAGTGTTTCAAAGTGCAGATTTTCCTTTATTTGTGATTTTAAGCAGTTTCATCACCCTAAGACGTCCTTTTGACATGGGATACGAGGAAAATGTACAGAAAGAACAAGCGTTAAGAACACACACACACAAACACACACAAAAAATGAGAGCCACTGATTTAGGATATTCTGAACACTTACGCTTATTGTTTTACAAGAAGAGATTTAAGGAAGGATGAAAAGATGTGGGCTTACTCTAAAGTCAGGCTTCAACCGTCAAATATATTCTCAGCCTCAACAAGACTGCCAGGCTAAGTAAAGGAGGTGAACCCTTGTCATATTCATCGCCATCCGTTCATCTCTGTATCAGGACAATTCTCATGCTTCCATATTCACGCCTTTCTTTCTGCCTTTTCATTCATTCACTTCCTCCTTTCCAGTTTTTCACGGATTACCGTATTACATAACCATATATATATATATATATATATATATATATATATATATATATATATATATATATATATATATATATATATATATATATATATATATATATATATATATATATATATATATATATATATATATATATTACCTTTTCTGAGACAAATTTCTAGTTACGTGTCATAACCCTTCGCATCCACTGGTAAATGTTAGTACTAACACAGCTTCCTTTAACCTTCACGCAGCTTATGTATTATTTCCTGTTCAGGGATTTCACAACACCATCCACATCTCTTCCCAGCGCCACTCTACTTTTCTGTCTAATGTTTCCATCTCTGTGCCGCTGTCGCAAAGTATACAGCTTCTGTTAACACTTCAAGTCTGTCCTTTCACAATCACCTTACATTTTAGTTGATATCATACTATTTTCATCATTCTTAAATGTCATTATGATCTTGCAGTCTCTCTCAAATATTCTTCCCGCTGTTTGCAGCAGGTATTTCATTCACATATCCCTTGCATATCTAGAAACCACCCAATCCACTCATGTACCCACTGACCTTTTTACTCAACGAAACACCATACTACCCGTGTTTATACTCGTAACTTCATTCTGTGGTAGTTTATCCTGCTTCCCTCCATATTTCAAGTTTCCCCTTATTTGTCATCTGGTATGTGTGTTTGTCTTGGCTCAGGTTAACGTTCCCTCCCTCCTGCTGATTAATAGGATATTGCAATTTGATTAGAGTCCTACTTTTAGCTCTGTTGTGATTTGTTGAATCGTAGGCTTTTAATGAAGCTTTGAAAAAAAAAATTTATCTTTCCATTATACGGGTAAATATATATGTGTACGTGTATACATGTACAGTATAAATGAGCCTTCTATGAACTGACATATGCTCATACATACAGTCAACTATGGCCATTAGAGCGGAATTGGGTCCGTAATAACAATAAACTATATGAGATAACGATGTTTGACATGTGTTTTTTTTAATCCAGTAGGTATTTCCACCTTTCATTCAGTGATACACCAAACAATATTATTACCTACTAAATTCTGTGGAAAAATATCAGTGCAAGCAAATGTTGTTTGAATTATTTGAGCTTTTGCCTATTGGTGCAGTGATCGTATTCAAACTGAAATAATAATTTCTGACAAAATATCGCCAACGAACATACCAGAACATAGTTAACAACCCGTGTGACCTCTGTGTAGTGTGTTGCTTGGATGTTGTGACCCTCTTTGACGCATCTGAATCGCAGAAAGATTGCATAGGCAGGCATATTCATAGTTGCACTGTTCCACCACCCAGTTCAGCACGTGTTTTGTCATTGTTAGCTTGCGGTTGGGGAAGAGTTTGCCTGAGTGTGTCGTCCATCGTGCTGCTTAGGATGAGTGCGTAGTTCAGTGTGTTTCTTAGGATGAGTGCATAGGTCTCTGTGCTACTTCTGGATGACTTTAGGCATTGCGTGAACGGTGTACGTCTGTCTGTTATTTAGCACTGATTCTGTCGGCTTTTAATCTTTTGTCACCTTTTTTTCCCAAGTTATCCTTGCTCTCCGAGCCGCTTGTCATCTACTCTGCCTTTCTTGTGCTGTTCCAGCGTGGGGAGCAGTGATTATAATAAACAATCAATTTTAGCCCAAAACATACACATAATATTATCTCTGGGCACTTGGGAAATGTTATGCTACATGTACTTCCTGGGTATTTCAATGCATGGTGCACTACTGACTTTATGATAAACTACTATCCAAAGCAAAGGATCGGTTTATAGTTTTTAAGTGTCATCCTACACGATAACTCATGCTGGGTAACAGCTCCAGTTCGGATCTGACTCACTGAAAATCTTATTTGCTAAGTGTATACAGCATTGAAAAGCAAGCAGTAAAATGGGTATGCGGTTCATGAAGATAAGAACGAAAAGAGGAAGGATATTATATTACTACTACTACTACTATTACTATTACTACTACTACTACTACTATTACTACTACTACTACTGCTACTACTACTACTACTACAACTATTATTACTATTACTACTAGTACTACTACTACTGATGATGATGATGATGATGATAATAATAATTTTTTTTCATTCATTCATTGCCAGACGCCATGTATCCCAAACGGGGTGGCCAAGGGCTTAGAGTTAATTGTTTTACAGGGAGGGGCACTAATCCTCCACCAACCCCACTTGACACGTAGGGAAATTAAATATTGCGAGGATTCGAACCAGCGCTTGCAACTGCGTGAGTACAGCAGCTTACCAATTGAGCCATTTAGGCACACAAAAATAATAATAATAATAATAATAATAATTTATAATAATACTGTGCAAGCTGTGTAAAAATTTACTGAATTGATCCATTTTCAAATACAAGTTTTAAGAATCATTGTGCATTTACCATCTATCCATCTACAGTGAAAAAACGCTCTGAGTGTTAATTCTATGAAGGATTAAGTATTTTAATAGAGCATACCCGCCTAATACCTATTAAGTCAGATAATGCATCATATACGAGCATGACAGACACGCTTACCAGTGGCGAGTATGTGCGTCAGCTTAAATGACGTCACAGAGGAAGTAACTTTGTGTACATTGGCTTATTGGTACTAAAAAAAAAGGCCATGATTTCGGATTTGAAGACTATTCAAAGCTACATATCACACAAAAACACCATCAGAAATTTTGATATGTTCTTAGTGCCACCAATTCAAAGAGGCGGTGTGTTTTGTAGAATAACGTGCAGGTTCTCCACGCATCTTTTGACAAAACTGATAACTTGCTTGAAGTGAGCTTGTCTCCAATTTCCATCTTTGTTTTGTTATATCAGGAGCTGTGCGTTCCTCCCTGTGTCATTCCTTTGGCATTCCTTCCTGCTTTCTATTTCTCCAGACTTTTCCTCTCCGCTTGCCTTTACAGCTTGCCTCCCTCTCTCTCCGCGTCCCTCTTTTATTTCTCATCCTCTTCCCCCTCCAAACTTTTCTGCCCTGCCTTTCTCGTCCCATTCACTCCCGGGTCTCGTTCCTTTTATAACCCTGCGCCACTCCTCGTTCTTCCACTCTTGATTTGTTTATATATTTCCTCCTTCTTCCTTGATGTACCTCCATTTCCTCCTCCTGGTTTCCTTCAGTACATCATTTCTCTTTTTTATTTTTTTTCCACGATGTTTTCTCTCTCTCTCTCTCTCTCTCTCTCTCTCTCTCTCTCTCTCTCTCTCTCTCTCTCTCTCTCTCTCTCTCTCTCTCTCTCTCTCTCTCTCTCTCTCTCTCTCTCCAGATTTAGCATCTTTATATCTTGACTTCATTTTGCTTCTTGTCTTCCTTTTTTTCCATATTCCACACAGCAGGCTACTATCCATGAACCTCTTGATTTAAAATTGGTTTGTCATCAGTGGCAGGCATCCTGTTATTTTGTATTCCCATTTTCATTTCTTCTTATTCTTTTCTTTTATTTATTTATTTATTTATTTATTTTTTGAGAGAGGCCATCCAACTGCTTTTGATTCCTGTTCTCATCCATTTTCATCCTTTTACGTTACATCTTGGCCTAAAACCTTTACGAGATACAACGAAACATTCAGTATTGTGGTGTGGATGTTAGTTTTTCTTACAGAAGTTCCACATTACAGAGAGAAGATTATTTTTCCTTTACAGAAATATTTGCTTGGCCTTACTCATAACAACAACTCTTGGGATTAATGGCCCTGGATATTCTGAAATTAGAGTCATTTCACCGCAGGCCTCCACTTGAAATGTTTCAGTAATTTAAACATACTTTGCTATGAGGGAAAATAAATGTAAAATAATGAAGAGGGTAGACTTGTGCCGAAAATTACATTCTTTATTTACACTCGCTTCAGCACCACCAACAAGAGGGAATGGGAGTTATGGGTCATTATGCAAATTAGAATGGTAAAAAAGAAAGAATGGTAGGCTGTTTAAAAGGAAAAAGCCAACCCTCCTTGCTTCAGGGAATTAAGGAGATCTGTTTAAATACTACAGAACAAAAGAATTGCGACTCTAAGAGAACAGTACATGAAGCAGCCATTGTTGTTGTATTTGTTGTTGTATCCCCAGGCTCATTTGGACGTGAACCCAGTGCAGGAAACCGGTCACTCCAAGCGGTCGCTGCCGGAGGTCTTTTGTTGACGTTATTTTTAAGGACTGTCAGTGTGTGATAGTGTGGTGCATGAAGCAAGTGTGATGTGGTGAGGGAGTCTGCAATGCAATGTGGGGCTAGTGTATTGTTTTTTTTCGAGTACGTGTGGATGGGAGAGGAAGGAGTGACGCACCATGGAGATACAAGAGTGGGATGGATCTTGTACTGGAACGATGAACTGTGTGCCTCTTATATTTTCATGCCCTCTGATTGGAAGTATTTTTAGTTCTTGATGTAGATTAACTGTATTTGTGGTCTTAGTGCATCCTGTTACTATTTTTAGGTCATCTTAACTTATCCATTGGTTGAGATTGGGCCAAGTTTGAACTAGCATAAATTAGAGTTCTTGCAATTAGTTGTTTAAAAGACGATTTTCAGGAATCCTCCCTACCCACCCGGCAACCAAGCTCCATCATTTTGACGATATAGTGATAAATGGTTTATAATACAGTAGTGATGGTTGTAGGACGATGTTTAAACTCCAGGGTAATTGACCACGAAGCGTCATGTTTGACCTGATTAATTCTCCTTTAAAAGAGAAGCTGCCACAAAAGGACATAGGAAAGAAAACTTTTAGTCTGAAGATATACTAAGAAATTTTTACACAAAGAGAAATCATTATAAACACGACGACATGAAGCAAAGTAGAAACAAAATCATCGAGGATAAGAAAAAAAAAACATCAAAAGAATATTGAGAATGACCCAAATTTCAACAGGCATTAATTGAAAACAACTCTTAGGAATGGACAATTATATCCAGCCAGAGAAAGATATAATGTATTCACGTATGTAACCCTTCCAATTCGAGAAGTTTAAGGTGACTATGTTTTTTGGCAGAAGGATTATAATGAGGTATAGGGCATGGAAGTGAAATGTGTGACAACTGTGATTTCATATACCCATTTCTGTCCTGTCTGTTTGTCTATCCATCTGTCTGTCTCTGTCTGTCTATCTCTCTCTCTGTTCATCTTATTTTTCTATCTCTTTCACGTCGGTTAGTTCATAGTAATATTAGAATTTTTTCCAACAGACAACCTCGTCATGGATCAACAGGCTTCATGTAATTTGTACTTCCTGTATACCCCCATGTACTCCTATCTATCTATCTATCTATCTATCTATCTATCTGTCTGTCTGTCTATCTGTATGTCTATCTGTATGTCTATCTATAATCACTTATCTACCTCAAAGTATCTGTCTACGTTACTATTTTATGACACCAGAGGGTACGTACGTGTGAAATAGTATACAGATGTAAAAATATGATACATTTTATTATTTTTTTCACAGGATTCCTTTATAGCACATTGGCCGCCCTAAGGAAAATTTTTATTACGCCGCTATTGCTCTCTTTGCTCCCTACTCGCTCTCTTTATCTTCTCTCTTCCCTAGTCGACACTATTCACTCTTTTCCATTTTCAACTTTTGCTTCCTTTTCTCCAAAATTATTCGCTCTTTCTTTATTTTCTCTTCATCATCGTTTATCGTTCTCTCTCTCTCTCTCTCTCTCTCTCTCTCTCTCTCTCTCTCTCTCTCTCTCTCTCTCTCTCTGTACGTCAATCACCCTTAAAGTTAGCCAGAGCAGCCGTGAATTATAGAACCACCACGCCTTTCTAAATCGCTGCTCTTTGTAGGTAACACTTTGACTTTAGCACAGTTTACTGGTTTGCTGCACCTGTTATCGCTTCTTAGGAGATGAAAATTTAATTGCTTGCTTCTGTGTGTGTGTGTGTGTGTGTGTGTGTGTGTGTGTGTGTGTGTGTACTGCCAAAATTTCTCGAAAAGTTGTGGACGAATTTTCACTAAACCTTCAGGAAATAGCAACTATATGAATGTGCAGAAGTCTATTACAATTGGTGAGGATATAATTAAAGACGACCGAATGCCAGCCACCATTTATCTTTTTAATATGGACTGGATTTTTGTGAAACGCGGTGAAAGAATTCCGTAGAGTTTTGCAACTTTTCTTCACATTTGGTTTGTAGATACTGTAGCTTGTACCTTAGCCAAAAACATTTTTGGCGGGCGATTAGCATCCGGCCCCCGAATGCTATTGTTTCATTCATTATAGTTTCTAGTTTTTCTCTTGTACGTTACTCGTTCACTGCTTTAGGTTACTTGTACACTTGTTATTCGTTCACCGTAGTTGCTTATCACTGTAGTTACTCATTCACTGCCATTTACTCGTCCAGTGGAGTTACTTATTCACTTGAGTTACTCGATCACCGTTCTAGGTTACTTGTTTTACGGCAGGAACTCGTATATCACATGTAGTCTCTCTCTCTCTCTCTCTCTCTCTCTCTCTCTCTCTCTCTCTCTCTCTCTCTCTCTCTCTCTCTCTCTCTCTCTCTCTCTCTCTCTCTCTCTCTCTCTCAACACAGGTATTTTGAAAACTCAGTCACCTGGAATTCAGTAATCAAAGGTGGCCAAATAACCAGTAAGAATCTAATTCACTGTTATTTTCCTTCATCCTCCTCTTATTCCTTTGTCCGCTGGAAATTTCAAACGTCATTCTTCTCGACAAAGAGAGTATGTTTTCACCCTTGTTTGTTTGTTTGCTTGTTTGTTAGAGAGAGATTTGGACCAAATTTGGTGGGTTGATAGCCTACGTCCCAGGAAACAATCGATTAACTAAGGAGATTGATCCGGATCGTATAACATATTCTGGATCCTGAAAACAGTTTTTGCGAAACCCTAATAAGTGATGAGAAAATCTAGTCCATAATGACGAATGGTCTGGAAATTACGTTGCCCTTGTCGGAGAGATGCATTCCAATCAGTGCCCCTCTAGTCCGGATATTTATCCATGGGGGTAAAGGTTCCCCATACCAAAGACAAAATACAGCATCAGACTTCTGATTGGGACCATGACCGGTATTCGTTTTGGTTAATATATATATATATATATATATATATATATATATATATATATATAGATAGATAGATAGATATAGATATAGATATAGATATATAGATATAGATATAGATATATAGATAGATATATATATATATAGATAGATAGATAGATAGATAGATATATATATATATATATATATATATATAATATATATATGTGTGTGTGTGTGTGTGTGTGTGTGTGTGTGTGTGTGTGTGTATACATATACATATACATAAAACACACTTCACTTACACATCAGCAACTTACATGTAAATATTGAAAACTCCAGAGAGCGGCTGACTGATTTTTCCGAAGCTAGGTCGTCGTTTTTCTCCTTAAAGTGCTTTTGCTTCCCGTATGAGGCTTCCAAGGGCTCCAGTTCCCTGTAGTCTTCCGTGCAGCTCAATGTCTTTTCCGAACTTCTAGCACACCATCGCCTGCCGCGTTGTCTTCAGTCTGCCTCAAGGGTTTCCGAACTTCTTGTGTCCTCTGGGTGTCAGTCGTCCAAGTTTTTCAGTCTGTACCCATGTCTTTCTTTGCTATAAATAGACGTCCCGGAGGAGCGAATTTCTCTGAAGCCCACGCTTTGAACTTTTGTATACATTTCATCTGGACAGGGAACACCGACGGTATTTACTGAGTAAGACCTTTTCCTTGACGAACTTCAAGACACGGAATTGGATAATGCTGTCAAACATCCACTAAACTGTAAAAGTTCGTTCTCACATAGTTTTCTTTTTTCTTTTTTTCTTTGGTCCGAACTTCTTCCGGTCACAAGTAAAGTTGTATTCTTTCCTGTATCGCAACTATTGTGAACGCGTGGACATTGTGTGTGTGTGTGTGTGTGTGTGTGTGTGTGTGTGTGTGTGTGTGTGTGTGTGTGTGTGTGTGTGTGTGTGTGTGTGTTTGCGTGCGTGCGTGAGTGCGTGCATACCACATAGTTACGCAAAATATACTGCAGAAAGTTGAAAATCTGGGCCAAGTTAAAGTGAAAGGGCAATGATCAGCTTAGGCGTTTCATTAGCTTTTGACGTTGTTTCGGGATTTAGTAAAAGAACTGTTGGTTGCATCTGTACTGTACAAGGTAGTAACAGTATGACCACTTACTTGGTGAGGATTTTACACACACACACACACACACACACACACACACACACACAGATAATGATAAATAAAAAGTTCTCTGCTGCACTCCTAGACAGCTATCTTGGTGGTTTCTTCCAGTGCCAAGCATTTTTCCAGAAATAATGTCCTTTGATAAAGTTATTCAAGAATCCCAGTTGAGTCTTTAACATGAGATTAGGTACGAAAACAGTTAATACAGTGCTGGCGCTGATAAGGTAGTAAAAGAGATTATATTTAATTTTTCTTGCCTCTTTCTCCCTTTAACAGTCTACAGGGAAATGCACTGCCACACCACATACTGCAGCACCGCACAGAACCATATCACATATTTCCACAGCATGAACATCGAGACGGCACATTGCTCTATCTCGCATTACCACACCTTACACTAAATGTACTCATACCATCACCGCTTACACTTACACTCCCCACACTTCGATTCCTCACACTGCCATCTTCACATTGCCTCACCTCACACTGTCACACCTCACGCTACCACACCATACGCTGCCGCGCAGCACAGTATCATACCTCACACTGCCATACTACACGCTGCCACACCACACACTGCCACACCTCTCACTCCCACACCTCACACTGCCACACCATACCACACACTGCCACATCTCGCACTGTCACACCACACATTACTACACTTCACACTACACCGCCTCACACTGCAACACCTCACACTGCAACTGCTACTTAAACCTGTGCCGCGAGAGTGCATGTGTGGGAGGGGGCGTTGTGTGACGGGATAAGCGTAAAGAGGACCTCAGTGCGTGAGTCAGGTGAAGTAAGCGTGAAACGTGTGTGTTGCTTGGTGCACATTCGTTACCTGAACTGGAACAGGTACAGGAACACAAAATTTCGCCTATACTCTTTTTACTTTAACTTGGCCCAAATTTTTGTCCTTTTCCAAGCTGTTATTATAGCTCAGCGTCAGAATAAGACATTACTATGGCTCTCCACTCTTTCCACAGCACATTTTAGTGACTAGTATTATAATCTAGCTCCAATTTAATCTTATAGCAGAGCATTCAAGATGGAGAGATGGTAATTTTAGCCCAAGTTAGCATAAAAAGGGTATATATATAGTATTTCACCTCATCTACTCCTCACTTTCCTCTACCAGTATTCCTGAGCTGAGGAAGTTAGTGTGTTTCCCTGCCAATAAATACTGCTCTTTGATATGATGTGGACTTGTTCTATATGTAAAGCAGACGCAGTGGAATAATAACAGAACTTTTTTGTCCCACTGTAGAGTCATTGGCCTGAGTAGTGTCATGCACAGAGAGCGTGATGACATTACTACACGAGTGCCACAAACATTTCTAGATTAGCTAGCCTATTTTTCACGTTCACCCCTATGACGTGTTATGTACAGGGTTAACTATGTATACAGTATAACTTTCCTCTGTCACTCCATGAGGTGATTTGTTGCGTGCTTCAGGGACGGCTCAATCAACCTTAATAGCTACTCTATCCTGCATTATTTCCTACTCCTACTGCCATACTTACGCCCACGCCAGCAGACTGAGCCTTACCCACAAACATTAAATACCATCAGACATGTTTCTAGTGCAGCGCTAAATGTGCACCACCCTGTATTCTAATCTCGAAGCCAAGTAATGAATTTCTCAAGTTTTGTCGATACGATTGGTAGTGAAGGAAATAGAGACGAGCTCCATTTACCTTTATTGCATCGAAAAGTGTCTCATCAGCACGAAAAAGAAAAAAAAATCTATCGACAGTAAATATAAAGCGAAGAAATACGTCGTCATAGTAGATGGAGTAATACGGTGAATTCTTCCATGTTTTGTTCGTGTTATTTCTAGACATTGATATTCATAAGAACAACATAAGAACATAAGAAGAGAGGATAACTGCAGTAGGCCGGTTGGCCCATGCTAGGCAGCTCCTAGAAGAGTAACTGAACTACTAGAATGAGATAAGGATAGCAAAGAAGAAGGCTCTCCCCCGCCCTCCAAACCCTCCAGCCGAAGCCGGCAGGAAAAAGTCAGAAAGAACACCACTCCGTATAGAAAAACTGGCGTGGACATTTTACAGGAAAGTGTGAAAGGAGAATAGAGACTATCATAGTGTAACCTGAAAAGAAAATTTTTTTGAATTAGTATTGGTTATAAGATTTTCTTTATTCTATATCCACCCCTTATTTGTCATATGCTTATCTAGCCTATGCTTGAAACTCTCAATGGAAGAGGCAGCAACTACTTTACTAGGTAGCTTATTCCATTCGTCTACTACTCTATTACCAAACCAATTTCTACCGATTTCCTTTCTGAAACGGAATTTTTCTAGTATGAAACCATTATTTCTAGTTCTATCCTGTATGCTCACTTTAAGTACCTTGATAATATCTCCCTTATTTATACCATTCATCCACTTAAACACCTCAATTAAGTCTCCCCTTACTCTACGCCTCTCTAGCGAATGCAGACTTAGTCTTTTCCGTCTGTCTTCATATGACAGGTTCCGGACGTCATGTATCATTTTAGTCATTCTTCTCTGTACATTTTCTAACGAATTAATATCCATTCTATAGTAAGGACTCCAAAATTGTACTGCGTAGTCTAAATGTGGCCTTACTAATGCTAGATAAAGTTTCAGTATTACTTTAGATGATCTATTGCTCACGCTTCTCGAAATAAATCCTAGGACCCTATTTGCTTTATTTCTCGCATTAATACACTGTTGCCTTGGTTTAAGGTCGTTACTAATCATAACTCCTAGATCTCTCTCGCATTCCGATTTGCTAATTTCTTTGTTATCTAAGCTGTATTTAGTATCTCCAATGGTCTTGCCTACGTTAAGTACTTTACATTTTTCAACGTTAAATTCCATTTGCCAAGTTTTAGACCATTTGGACAATGTATCGAGGTCTTTTTGTAAGTTATGGCAATCGTCAGTCGAGTTAATGATACGCCCTATTTTTGTATCGTCGGCAAATTTGCTGATTCTGCTATCGACTCCTAAGTCTAGATCATTTATATATATGATAAATAATAAGGGACCGAGTACTGAACCCTGTGGTACACCGCTAGTTACTAATCCCCAGTCCGACTTAGTTCCATTTATTAATACTCTCTTCTTTCGTCCTTTCAGCCAGGATTCTATCCATTTTAAGATATCGCCGTCTATACGTGTGCTCGAACCTTTCTAACTAAGCTTTCGTGTGGGACTCTATCAAAAGCTTTACTAAAGTCCAGATAAATAACATCGTAAGCTTTATCGCTATCTACTGCCTCCAAGTAGAATGACAACAAATTTGTGAGGCAGGATCGTCCTTGCCCGAATCCGTGCTGACTTTCGTTTATAAGATTAAATCTTTCTAAGTGTTCTCTAATCTTATTTGCCAAAATTGACTCTAACATTTTTCCTACTATTGACGTTAGACTTATCGGACGATAATTCGACGCAGCTGATTTATCACCCTTTTTAAAGATGGGCACTACGTTTGCGGTTTTCCACGCCTCTGGAACTTCTCCTGAACTTAAAGAGTCATTAAATAACGTTAAAAGTGGCTGACATAATTCTTCTTTGGTTTCTTTTATAATTTTTGCATATATATCGTCCGGACCTGGCGATTTTTGAGGTTTTAACTTATTAATTTCTTGCAATACGTCCTCCTTACTAATGGTTATTTTACTAAGAATATTTTCCGTATTCTAATGGTAAATATTTGCTGCTTGAGGGACCAGGCTTAGATTTTCCTCGGTGAATACTGGTATGAAATAATTATTTAGGATGGAGCACATTTCTTTATCTCTCACTGGTAATGTCACCTGATTCTGTTCTGAGTGGTCCAATCCTATCTTTATTTTTCGTTCGGTACATTTGATAAAAACCCTTGGGGTTTTCTTTTGATTCACTAGCAACCTTAATTTCATAACTTCTCTTTGCTTTTCTTATCTCCCTCTTTACTTCTCTATTTAAAATTGTGTACCGGTTACGTAAGTGTTCCTCTCCACGTTTTATTTTTCTATATATTCCTTTCCTTTGGCCTATGAGAGATTTTAATCTGTTGTTTAACCATCTTGGTTCTGAATTGTTAGTTCTAAACGGTTTTGAAGGAATATATCTATCTTGGCCTCCGTGTATTATATTTATTAACTCGTTAAACTTCTCACTGGTTGAACGTCTGTTTGGTACTGGAGCTGAGTTAATTTCCGTCACCTGGACTACATTCCCATCTACCATCTCCCCCCTCACAGACGCCTGACGGACATCCCCACGTGCTTCCTGCGCCTGACCTATGACCTGGGGATCAACATAGAAGAGAATGCCAGTTGTGATATAATAAGCATAATTTAACAGGGACACCATGGTTGGCTCCAATTCACCCTGCTGTTTGTTGATATGGTTACCACCCAGCTTGTTCTTTGAGACAACCTGCACATATCGCAAAAAAATAATAATAATGATAATAAAAATAATAATAATAATAATAATAATAATAATAATAATAATATATAATAATAATTAATAATAATAATAATAATAATAATAATAATAATAATAATAATAATAATAAATTTTAATAACAGAATAATAATAATAATAATAATAATAACAATAATAATAATAATAATAAAAATTCCTTGAAGAGTGACAACTTTAATGTTACTCCCTTTATTCCGAGAGTGTATTTTTAACATTATTTTTGCCCTCTTTCAGCACTTATATTTAGCCAAGAGACGTTCGCTTGCAGCCTGAGATTCAAAGAAGGCTATATCAAACCCTTCTAACTGGAAAAGAGTCTCTCAGTCTGAATATTATAGTTTGTAATTAACCAGAACATAATGAAGAAAAGTCACCACACGGAAGAAGATAAGCAATTTTCTCCACAGCCTTTGTTAAACTAAAAAGCTTTCTTATCCTATACTTCAGACGCCAACAAATGCCTTCTGGGAACTGCCACATTAAAGCTTATGCCGTTTAAGCCCTCCAGCTCACTCCACTTTATCTTGCATTCAAGTCTTCCATCGCATGCATTTTTGTCGGTATCAGTTTATCCCCCACGCAACGCTCCTCTGGGAAAGCTTATCCACTATGTACTTACTGGCCGTCGGTGGTTTCTCTGTTTCTCTCTATTTCTCCTTCCCTTCGATGACGCCCTGTTTGTTTTATCCTTGCTAGATGAGGACAATTTTATCAGCGCAGGAATAGAACACTTACATATTGCCCGTCTGTATTTTCTCTGTTCCTCAATACTGCCATCTATCCTTCGCCGATGTCCTCTTCTCGTTTATTCTTGGTACCAGCGGACGAATTTCCCCAACTCAGAAGTATCCTTTTCGTACTGAACAACGAAAAAAGAAATCTGCACGTAAATCCTCCCACTGGAAAAAATAAAAAATCCCTTCTTAGCTGGATAAAATCGTCTTGGGTAGATAAAGACTAAAATCTAAAGCTCATTGCATCGTCAGAATAAAGGAGATGAATCCTTTGCCTGCAACCTGGCCACTTCAGAGTCTGGAGCAACAAGAAAGTTCAAAATCTCGACACTGATATTTTGGTAGTAATCAGCAAATATCGCGTTTAAAATAAATAAATAATGTGTGAAAACAGCTTTGACACAATATTAAGTGCAGGTGAACAGTGTTATGCTTCGATTCTGATGTCAAGTACTTGATGGAGAATTTTATGCCTCAATTTTGCCGCATACCAGGAGAATGAGCAATTTCTCAAGCACCGTGAAAAGATGGACTGTCTTCAATATCGTGTTTTCCTTTTTTACACTCAAGTCGAATGATAACATTGTTCATAAAATACTTGAAAATATATAAAGGCTCTTTTCACATGGTATTTTTCTATTTATAACGTGATATGTGTTAATATTAGAAAATTATCGACGTCGATATTCTCATCTTCTTTGAAGCTCAAGATTCTCAAGTGGCAAATTCCCTATTTCGCATTTTTTTTTATTATATTTCAGCCAGAGAGAGAGAGAGAGAGAGAGATCGCAATGAACGTTTGAGACCAGAATTTATAATTTCATCAATCTAAATTACGATTCAGCCACCTCATAGAAACTCACTAAAGCACTCGTGTAAACAAGGATACATGCCTGTCATTCACTTTCATTCTATTGTTGTAAAAGTGGATTGCAGTATCTTTACTTCTCCTGACTATTAACTGATACTTTTTTTCTGGAAAAGCAGGCACTTCTGTTTAGTTTTTCCTTTTTCTTTTCTCCTCTTTTCTTTTTTGCTTTTTCTTTTTTCTAAGCGTTAGTCTCCACACTTCATTTCTGTACTGTCTATCTTGAATGTTGAGAAGAAGCATAAATTATCCACCACAACATTCTCTCTCTCTCTCTCTCTCTCTCTCTCTCTCTCTCTCTCTCTCTCTCTCTCTCTCTCTCTCTCTCTCTCTCTCTCCATGCCTTGTTTGGCCTTGCGCTGTCTATTTCCTCTCCACCTTTTTCCACTCTGTTTTTCACTACCTGACCTTGTTCCACTTTCTCATTTTCTTCGTGTCTCCTCTCTCTCTCTCTCTCTCTCTCTCTCTCTCTCTCTCTCTCTCTCTCTCTCTCTCTCTCTCTCGTGTGTGTGTGTGTGTGTGTGTGTGTGTGTGTGTGTGTGTGTGTGTGTGTGTGTGTGTGTGTGTGTCTGTTTGATTTCTCTTCGCTTGTATATACTTCACTTATTCTTCATCTATTACACACATCCTGGTTTGGCACTCTCCTGCCTGATTTTACTTCTATTCTAGCTCTTCCTTTTTCATTCTTACCTGTATCTTATTTCCTCTTTTTCCTCCTTTCTTCCTCTTCCTTCATTGTTCCCTTTTAATTAGTCACATATAATCTTTTCTTCCTTCCTTCTGTTTCATTTACCCTCTCTCCTTGCCTCATTTTACCTCTTCTTTATTTTACCTCACTGTTCCTTTACCTCCTTCCATCTCTTAATGTCTTACCTTATTATCTCATCATTTCCTACCTCCTCCTACCTCTTATTTTCCTACCTCCCTCCCTCCCTCCCTCATTTCCTTCATTTCCTTACCTTCTTCCTGTCACTCAAATCCTTATCTTCCTACTATCCCTCAATTTCCCATCTTCATCTTATTCCTTAATTTACGATCTTCTCTCCATCCCTTAGTTTTCCTTTCTCTTCCCTCTCAGTGTCTTTTCTTCCCCTATTTATTGCACTCCTTTCCTTCATCTTCTTTCATTTTCCCAATCCCTCACCGAATGTCCTTCCTCCTATCCCTTAGTTCCCAGTTTTATTCATTTACTTTCTTTCTCTATCTCATTATCTTTTTATCTTTTAATTCTTTACTCACTTATCCTTCAGTGTCCGACTTTCCTCTCATCCCAGATTCTTCCTATTCCCCCCCCCCATCCTTCAGAATATTACCTCCCTATCGCACACTATCTTACTCTTCCAGTCTATCTCTCAGTCTCTTCTCTTCCTCTCCCTCATATTCCTTGCTCTCCCCTTCCCACTCCTGGCTCTCAGCAGGGTGTAGGAATCTTTCTCTCTTGCTTCTGCTTTTATCTTTATTATGGCGTGTCTCCATGTCCCTCACTCTCTTCCAGCCAGCATATGACGCGTTCTCCTTCCGCGTCCTTGGCCTGTTTGAGGCATGAGAGAGTGTGGATGTTTATTCTCTATGCATGGATATTAGTAGTTGATGTTAATAATGGGTGCATGGATTTTTTTCACTAGATGCATGATTGTCTGTAGTAGATGCATGGATGTTTATTCTAGATGCATCATCCTTTATACTAAATGCATGGTTTTTTATACTCAGTGAATAGATGTTTATAGTGGAGATGGATATTTATTTATTCGTATTTTGCATTCTATTTGCCTATATTGCATGCCTGGTTTATATAGAATGCACAGTTGTTTATACTTCTTCCTAGCCCTCAGTTCCTCACATTTCTCTATCATATTCCTTGCTCACCCTCACCTCACTCTCAGTGGGGCGTTTGAATATTCCTTTCTTGTCTTCGTTTCAGTCTTTATTACGGTGTGTATTTTAATTTTGCTCACTCTTTGGTCCAAGAATACAGGCTTATCTCCCATCCCCTTCCGTTTCCTTTCATGGCTAGATAAACAGAGACTTATAATTTGCGAAGTTGGTTCTCGGCATGAAATCTGTTAACCTTTGATCATGTCGTCTCAAGCATTTCAGTAGAGTTAAGCCAAGACGATTTTATTCAGCTGTAAGTATAGAAGCCTGAGAGTGTTGATACTGTTACCATT
>NC_136975.1:6344185-6464185 GCF_032717465.1 Coenobita brevimanus | reverse complement strand
CTCTTCCTTTTTAACCTTGTCTTGTTTATACTGCTTATCTTTTTTCGATTCTCTTTTTTTTCCTCCTTCCCTTTCTTGTGACTTACTTTCGCTTTCTTACGTTCCTCTGCTTTGTATAGTCCTTACTGTTTTATATATTTTACCTAAGGCTTTTTTCGATATTCCTTGCACCGCCTCCTTTTTTTAACACCGTCTTGCGCTTTACACAGTATATTACTTATCGTTTTTAATTTTCTTTCTATGCAATCGTCCCCTGTAAATTTCTTTGGCATTTGTTTCTCTCCTTTTCTTCTCCTCCTCCTCTTCCTCCTCCTCCTCCTCCTCTCCAGTTTCGGCAAATTGGTCACAGTCTTACTTTGCATATCATTTCAGTTCTTTCTTTACATCTCTAATTTCATTCTTTGTTCCCTTCTTCAACCGACTACTGACCCCATTTATCTATTTTTACACCCAACGCGCGATAGTGAGAGAGGGGTATTGTTTTGCTCAGCGTGCGTCTTTCTGCCTGCCTGTCCGTGTGTTAACAGTGTAACTCACGCACTTTTGATCAGATTTTAACTAACCTTGGTGGAAGTGCTGAGGGTCACCCAAGGTAAAAACGCTTCGCTTTTTTGGGAAGGTTTCAGGGTCAGTCAAAAATGAAATAGCCAGATTCGATTTTGAAAACAACTGGTCGACGGTCAAGGTTAGAGATCAGAGAAAAAAAATCAAGGTTGTTCGACCAGCTGGGGAGCACAGGTGGCGCATTCTCTTTTTGTTCCAATTTGTCTATTGTTTTCGCTATTCGGCCATTCTCTCTCTCTCTCTCTCTCTCTCTCTCTCTCTCTCTCTCTCTCTCTCTCTCTCTCTTTCTTTCTGTGTGTGTGTGTGTGTGTGTGTGTGTGTGTGTGTGTGTGTGTGTGTGTGTGTGTGTGTGTGTGTAGTATCCCACCCCTATGTCCTACTTCACCTCTTCCTTTTCCTTTCTATTCCTTTAATTTCATTTCTCTACCCGTCTCCCTCCTACGTCCCCCACCCCCACGGCACCAACTTCGTCACCGTCAAGCCGAACTTCAGACGCCAGAATTACGTCAACAGTGAAATATTTCCCCTTAAACCCCGGAAGAAAGTTACTCCCGATTGGACAAAATTTTTCATGAGGACTGCGCATCACTCACCCTCGCATCTCAATATACATATTTTCCGTACCTGCTGGGGATTTATGACTCTCCTTTCCCTGCCAAGGCTCAGGTGTGGAGCTGCGGTGGTTGGTTCCTTTACACTCACTCGATGCCTTGTAACCCAAATGAGATATGGGTAAATTAACTTGCAATAATCTAGCCTGTTGGAATGAATGTTATATCGAGAATGTCCTAACACAATACTTGGTAGTTCGATTCTGTAAAAAATATAATAGTTCTCTTTCAGTATTCTCTTTTCACTTCATCTAGGAGAAAATTTGCTGTCTCTTCATCTTCAGTGCTGATTTGCAACAATAGTTTAACACAAGAATATGACGCTATGTCATTTTTACTCTAACTTGCTCAAAATTTCTCATCTATCCATCTTGAATGCTGAATTGCAACAGAAGATTAAAACTAGAATATGATGCTAGTCACGAGGAAGCGCTGTGGAAATAATGCAGAACGGTAGCATCGTCTCTGCCACAGAGCTACGTGAAATAAGCTGCAAAAGGATAAAAATCTAGGCCAAGTTAGAGCAAAAACTGTATAGTTACGGGGAAGAGCTATGGAAAGGCTGCAGAGACACAGCATTATCCTGTTCTGGCATTGAACTGTGTGAAATAAGCTTCAATAAGATGAATATCACCAAATTACAGTGAACAGAGTATAGTTAATAATCCCAGACGTGTACGAGGATAATTAATGGCAAATGTATGTGGATGATTTGTATGCAGTTCCTGTCTAAAGTCGGAGTAATATATGCGATGTAATATTAACCTGATTTATATTTTCCCTTTCTCTGTAATCTCTAAGTTAATCCCAACCCCCTTTGCAGCCGCCGTCTCCTCCTCCTCCTTCCTCGACTCCTTCCTTTCTCTGACCTTTCCTTCTTTTCCTCCTCCTCCTCCTCCTCCTCCTCGTCATCATCATCATCACCATCATCATCATCATCATCATCATCCTGCCCCATTTTCCTCCTCCTCCTCCTCCTCCTCCTCCCCTGCTCCATTTTCCTCCTCCTCCTCCTCCTCCATTCTCCCCCGTCTTCCTATTCAACCTCATTCGCCTAATCTCCTGTTTTCTCAGCTTCCTATTCAAGTAATCCTCCAATCTCCTCCTCCTTTCATTTTCATTACACAGATACGCTCTTTACTTTTCAGTTTCGTCTGCAGGTATTTTTTGCCTTTTATATCTCATGTTAATATTTTGTTTAATCATATCTCATGCTAAAATTACTCACTTGGATCAAGAAACTAATCCAGCGTTACCTGAAATTAAAAACGAGAGTGGTAGCAATCATGAAAGGGGTAATGGCATCTTTATTAATGTTTTCTTTAATATTCTCTTTATTATTTTACACGTCGGTCAAGGAAGCTCCCTAACGCCTCTTCCTTAGCGATTTGCTTTTGGATATGGCTTGTTATTACCCTTTTCGAATGTTATTCATGCAAATTAAGGCTATTTTGGAAGGATTTATGTAACACTGGAGAGGAAAGTTAGGTGTAATAAACAAAATAAATCGCTTAGGAAAAGGTGTTATGCAGTAATTACTATCATGGAAGGGTTGATGGGAGCAGTATTGACACCCCTAGACTCCCATTCTCCAGCTAAATAAACCCAGATTAAAAAAAAAGATAAGCAATAGAAACCCAGATAATTGAACCCAGATAAATGAAACCCGATAATTAAGCCTAGATAAAAACAGCTAAATAAACCAAGATAAAATAATATGAAAACATAAATAAACCCAAATAAAAGCAGCTAGATAAACCCAGATAAGTAAACCAAGATAAATAAACCCAGATAAACCAGTTAAATAAACCCAGATAAATAACCCAAGATATATGAACCCAGATGAATAAAGCCAGGTAAATGAACCCACCTGACGTTACCTGTGTATGTCATTTTGTTGAACCGACCGAGAGAATATTATTAGTCTTTTTCCATTTTTCTCTTCCTTGATTTTTTGCTATCTTTCAGTATTTTTTCCTTCCTAGATTTTTTCTGTGTTTTGTATTTTTTTCCTTCGTAGATTATTTTTCCCTTTTCGCATTTTCTCTTTTGATGTTTTCTGTTTTTGTACTTTTCTCCTTCCGTGATTATTTCCTGATTATTATTATTTTGTCATATTGTTTCAGTTTCTTTTCTATCACTTATATTCTTTATCTCGTCTTTCGTTAATATTTGGGTTGATTTCAATATTTTTCCATTGTTCTCATCCTGATTTTCTTTTTTTTTTTCTTTTTTTTGGTCATTCTTTCTTCTAGTCTTGTTGTCATATTCTTTCTGCTTCTTTCCCATGTCTTCTCTTTTCTTTCTCGTCTTTCATCTGCCTGACATTCTCATTTGCCATCAAGATTGTCCTCTCCCTCTCTTTTTCATCTGCGTCCTCATATTCCTCCTTTCCATTGATCTCCGTCTCTCCTCTTTCGTTTTCCGTCATATCTCGTAGCACCCCCTGGATTCTCTCTCTCTCTCTCTCTCTCTCTCTCTCTCTCTCTCTCTCTCTCTCTCTCTCTCTCTCTCTCTCCGTCTTCCTCCTCCTCCTCAATATTCATCTGCCGTTCCCCTCATCTACTTCTGCATCGGTTTTATTATTCGCATAACCTGAAAGAAGAGCAGATGTGACCAAGGAATGTTTATGAGAGAGAGAGAGAGAGAGAGAGAGAGAGAGAGAGAGAGAGAGATCATACAGAATAACGCAGAACAAGATCAAACAAACAATCCTATATGAGACACTAAAAGAGATCTGTCCCAAAGATTATACAAGAATAAAAACAAAGAGAATCAAGAGAAGAAGGAAGGCTAACTCCACATATATTCTATTCATTTATTTTTTACATCTGGAAACAAAAAATTAATAAGATGGAGGATGTTATGAGAAGCCTGGAGACTATGAAGTGGAATGGGCGCATAAAAACCAGGGCTAAACCACAATTACACCCGGCCATCAGATTTTCTAAAACAGCATTGACATAAAATTCAGAGATAAGAAGCTGGGCCCCTGAGACTAAAATTTGAAGATAAACTGAATGGGATTTTTTTTAAAGCAGAGAATAGACAGTCCGTTCCCTACTACCCAGCGGTCCTCTTCCGTGCCGGACTGCTCCACATGTCACCGCTTCGACGCTAACACTCACCGTCCTTACTGAATGTATGCTACAGCTATCTCTTTCGAGACTAGTCTAATGATATCAAAATGGGTGTAGTGAATTTACTTATGTCTATCTATCTATCTATTTGTCTATCTATCTGTATCTATACTATAACTTTGTCTATCAATATATCTATCATTCTATCTCTCTGTCTGTCTGTCCGTCAACTTATCTATCTGTGTATCTGTTTTTGAGCATCAGTAAAGACTGTTTCAACTCTTCCACACTTCAGTCGTGGTTTTAAAAAAAGAAGAAGAAAAAAAGGAAAATAACATTTTGTATTATTGGATTTACCTATGAATTTTTTGTAAAGTTAACAGGGGACGAATTTCTTACAGTCGAGAAAAATCCTTGCAGGGAAAGGGTGAGGAGAAATACGGATCCACAAACTGTTCTCTGCCTCAATTCGGGATAGATCTCCAGTCTTTTGGAACAGCACCCCAGTATACACCTACAATATACTTTGAATGTTATATTCCTCTTTCACCCTTCTGTCCCTTCTCACTGTACAGCTATTTGTTTCTCTCCTTACTATACCCGTGATTAAAGACAGACAGAGAGACAGACAGATAGACATGACAGAGACGAGAGACGCGACAGAAACAGAGACATGAGACAGAGACAGAGACAAACAGAGGGAGAGTTAAAACGCAAAACTCAGCCAACTCAGCCACTGGGAACAAATGTGGCGTCCATCCAGAGTCAGTAATTCCCCTCTTCGGCAAGTAACAAATTCGGGTTTTATCGGTTCGTACCCTACATGGTGCTCTGGGGCCGAGTTTATTTACTCTCCGAAATTCACCTTGCGTATAAAACTGTCCGTGTATATTTGTCTTTAATCGTACAGGTACCAGACCGTTCACAATCAGATTAGCATGAGTGTTAAAGTGACGAAGTGAAAATGAAATGATCTGTAATAGTGGTTAAGTATTATGGAGGTTACTTTATACTGTAAATTGGCTAAGATTCTTTATAAATGCTCTTTCTCGAGCAAGATCAACACCACACATCTTCCACGTCTCTTGAAAATAAGTTCACAAGTCAGTGGATTTAGCGCCGCATTCTCGTTGTGTTGCGAGATTTTGTACTCCTCTTTGTGGGGAGAATAGGGCTGTGATAGGGAGTGCCTCTTATTTTTTCGCAGTGCCCAGTAGTTGACAGACAGGGTTTCTTTAATCAGTGGCGATGTTAATTGTTTACCTTGTGATGATGTGAATTACTGTGAAATAGCACTGTAAGTTTCTTTTCCTGTTACAAGTGTTTTTGTGATGAGAACTTCCACTAGTCTAGTTGGGAAGAGATCATTTGTCGTTTTTCATATCCGGTCGAGATAATTAAAGCAATGAAGAAAGCGGGAAAATCTACATTATGATACTAATGCTATGTTATAACACAAGAATATAGTTCTAGTGGAATTGTTTTTACCTGCTAACACCTTCCTCTGCGATTTTTTATTATTATTATTATTTATTTTTACCTTCACTCCCCATCTTAATTACGAGAGGAGAATGATCTTGCCCTACTCTTGGTCTCTACGGGAAGGGCAAGAAGAGAAAGTGCAAAGGCTCCCCAGGTCTCTTGTCTTTCCTGCAAATGGAAATCTAAGTTACGAAAAAAAATTAGTAGTAAAATGCGTGTAATGTTGAAAGAAATATTTATTCCGTCCAAGGCCAGGTGAGTGGTATCCCGTCGCTTTCGTTTCTGCCAGGCCTTGTGGGTGGATTCGAAACTGCCACGGCAGACATTTAATATCGTTTTTCACGTTTTTCGTGAAGAGTATGGCGATGTCACAAAGATTTATATAACACAGAATAGGACATTATGGTGTAATAAGCAAAATAAACCACTTAGGAAAAGGTATTAGGGAGCTTTCTTAACCAACAAGAAGACGGGCCGAAGACGCAAGTATCTTCCTAAGGCTGAACGAATACATAGCGGAAAAACTGAACAATCTGAAAAACACATTTGTTGAGAAAGGGTTTTCATTGTAATTCGCCAGTTGTAAATTTTCTTCTGACGGGACAGGGAAAATGCTTCTTTGACTGTACGCTAGAGAGAGAGAGAGAGAGAGAGAGAGAGAGAGAGAGAGAGGGGGGGATGAGTGAGTGGTTAGTGAATGTGTGTGGGGGGTTATGTGGGTGTGGGTGGGGGTGTGGGGGTGAATTTGTGTGTGTATGTTTGTGTGTGTGTGTGTGGGTGGGTGGGTGGGTTGGTTGGTGGGGATGTGGTTGTGGGTGTGTGTGGGTAGGGGTGTGGGTCGGTGGATGAGTGTGGGTGTGGGTGGATGTGTCTGCGCTTGTGGGCCTGCGTGTGTGTATTATAGCGCTCTGACTGCTGTCGTTTTTTGTTATATTAAACAATAGAGTGAGGGGGAAATACTGAGTTAATTTCTTTTAATAGCTTTATTGCGTGAAACAGTGCGTGACCAGTGTTGGATATTGCGTTCACACTGTTAATTAATCCAGCCTTCAACAATCACTTTTCATATATACTGAAAATGTATGGCGACCAAAGCCGTATAGTCAAAATTTCACTCTTAGCTTTTTTATGTTTGCAACTGATTTAAAAAGTTTATCGCAATTTTACGTGCAACATTGTTAGATAAAACACCGTAGTTATGAAGTGTTGGAGATGTATTCACAAACATACTTACAGATGCCTCCTTATTGCATCTCTTATTTATTCTTGCAAGGAAAGACAAAGAATGCAGGGTTTTTTTCATCCTGAGTTTCTTGTTCGTCTTGCAGAAATATTTTTATTTGCAAGAGAAAAAAATGATTGTAAGATAACCTGTACTCCAAATAGGACAGTTAGAGTGCTCAATCACATTTTCCCATACATCTTTCTCCTGGAATTCTCTCCCCGTCCCTGGCACTCTGTCCTTGTCCCTGGCACTTTGTCCCTTTCCATCGAACTGTATCCCTTTCCCTGGCATTGTATCCCTTTCTCTGGCACACTATCCCTTTTCCTGGAATTCTATCCCTTTCCTTGGCACTCTATCCCTTTCCTTGGCACTCTATCCCTTTCCTTGGCACTCTATCCCTTTCCCTGCCACTCTGTCCTTTTCCCTGGCACTCTCCCCTTCTCCCTGGCACTCTACCTCTTTCCCTGGCACTCCACCTCTTTCCCTGGCACTCTACCTCCATCCCTGGCACCCTATCCCTCTCCCTTTCACTCTGCCTCTTCTTGCACTCCTACAACTGCCCGGGTGTTATTCATTACGCCCATTACCCTGAGTACACACACCGGGGAGATTGGCGCCCCTCCTGCAGAATGCCCCCCCTTCTCCCCTCCTTACCTCAGTCCTCGGCCCCCTCACCCTCCCATCTTCCCTCCCCCACCCTAACCTCCGTCCCCAACCCCTTCCCCCTCTCTTTCTAGCCTGGGAGATCTCAATTTAGGTAAGGTGTCATCGTCGGCTTTTCTCGTCTTTGTATTTTCTGTTGCATTATTATTATTATTATTTACATTGTGCCAAGTATCTTTTCATTTCTGATTCTTTAACCTTTCCTTTTTTTAATCTTTCTGCCTTGCTCTTCCTTCGCATCTCATTCTCCTAGACAATATCTTTGGTTTATTTCTGATGACACCAAAAGTATTGTTGTTTAATCTCACCATCTCCTGCCATTCTTACTGATTCCATCGCTGTTTCTTTATTGCCCTAAACACTATACAGGCCAGTATCAAGATGAATTGTTTGGATAATCTTGAACACCGATTTTGCAAGACTAGAGGCCAAAGGTAGGTGGACATGGTGACTGTGGGGAAGATTGCTTGAGGACTGTTACGTTTACATATGAAAAGCTAGGTGGACCGATTCACTTTTGTTTATGACCTTCACAAAATACGTCAAGCCATCTCTCTGTCTCTTTCTCTGTCTCTCTCTCTCATATATATATATATATATATATATATATATATAGAGAGAGAGAGAGAGAGAGAGAGAGAGAGAGAGAGAGGTAAACATTGAGAGAGAGTATGTTTGTGTGTTCATTTATTTGCTTATTAACATCAATATTTGCATATAAGTTAAACTTATATTATGTACTCATAATGCAAAACGTAGACAAAATATTTCTGCGCCACGTTTTCTCTCATCACCCCCTTCCTGTGCCTCTCAGCATTACATCTTTACCACCTTCTGCCCTCCCGCACTCATCCTCTCTCAATCTCTCCTTTCCTCTCCCTCCCACTTTCTCTTTTCCTTCCCTCTCGCCATATTTTTGCCCGCAGAGTCAGCTATTAGTTGTGGCTGAGGCTGCGTTGTGGTGGCTGTGATGCTGCTTGTCGCCGGCGTTGAAATACGGAGGCAATTACACGTTTCTGCCCCCATTGTGTTTTCAAAAGTGCGTTGACCCGGCCTCGTTCGCTTTCCTTCCTGCCCAGTTAATTATGTGTCGAGGATAGTCATTCGTGCCTGGATTAATTGCTTCCTTTGACGGCTAATTGAAAAGCGTATAGACTATGTACTTACCAGGAAAATAACACCTGTGATGATCAAGAGAGCAGTATTCAGTTTTATTACACGTGTTGATGAGATGAATGTGCCCTGGGACCACCAGTAATTACTCTCTCTGGATACTGTGACACAAATTAGGCTGAATTAAAGCGTCTGGGATGGACTAATATGAAATACTAAGAGTTCTTCCTACAATGAGAGGGCTAAAGGTGAAAAGCATTAGCTCCAAGGCATGTATGATTCACTCTAATGTCAAGGAAATTATCTAACATAAGCTGCAGTCAAATATTAAAGATGCGACCACAGGAGGCCAAGTATACAACACTTTTATCTTACACACTATAATGAAAATTCTCTCAAAGCTGAATGAGAGCATCTGAAAATAGCAAAACTGTAAAAGTAAAATCTGAAAAGGAATCCAGATGATAAAGGTGGGGCTTTGAGGCTTAAATGGTGAGTCAGTTTGTGGTTAATTCATCTGGGCAAAATTTTGACAGTTCCCCCTCCATCATGGTTTTCTGGCTCTTTGGACCCAACCTCATCCCATTCTTAGGTGGGAGAAGAGGTCGGGATGATGATGATGATGATGATTATAATGGCTGAGGATAATTGTCGATAATGACGAATAATGATGATGATTGATGACGATGACGACGACGACTACGAAGATGGTGATATGATGATGATGATTGATTGATGATGATAATGATGATGATACTAAAAATTGTTACCTGAATACGTCCTGTTCCGTGTTGTGAATATTTGAAGTGGATAATATTCTCCCTTAGTGAAACTGCCCTTTGTGAGGAAATATCCTATGAGTCATATCCCAGCTGTTGAATCTTCACAGCAAAAACAGTATCAGGGTATGGGAAGCTTATATGTCTTGTACGTTGGTGGGAAACGGGGCTAGGATGTTGATGATGATGATGATGAATATGATGGTGGTGAGTGTATGAATGTGACTGTGATAGTGACTGTGTTGGTAATGGTGTTGGTAATGGTGTTGGTATTATTGATGATAAGAATGACTGAAGAGGATTATGGTCATGGTTATTGTGATTATGGTAATGATGATGGTTGAAAGTAGTGTGTATGATGATGGTGACTGTGAATGCGACAGTGACGGTGGTGGCAGTGGTGGTGATGATCGTAATAACAGAAAATGATGATTACGTTAGTGACAGCGACTTAACGTAACTAATGGTAGTGATTGTGGTGTTGATATAGATAACTGATGATGATGATGTAATTAAGCCACTTATGCAAATTATCCAAAGACTTCATTTAAATCCAATCCCTCTCCAACAAGCGACTGGCCGTATGACTCTCTTTAAGTGGACTACTTTGTCAATAAATCTGAACTCCGCAGCGTGACCTGAATCAGGAGACGCGTGAGTGATATATACGTATTACAAACGCTTTTTGAACTGATTGAGGAGGAAACTCAGGGAAGGCGAAGGAAGGCTGGCAGGAAGTTTCGTGTGCACAATTGATTCTGGCCCAGTTGTGCACCAAAGTTTCCGCTTGTTTCTGCATGGCCTCTTGCTGTCCTCTTCTTCCTCCTGGCTCCTCTGTTTCCCAGCCTTCACATTCTTTCTCACCAGTGTCCTTTTTCCTCCTCTTGCAAACTTTTTCCCTCTCTTGCAAGACGCCTTACTTCCTCCTCCGAACCTACTTACAAGCACACACACACACACACACACACACAGTGCTTTACAGATTCCGTAATGCAGAATGATTGTTTCAGATAATGAACAGTATAGTATGTTTGCTTCAGGTTCTCATTTCTCAGAGACCAAATTCTGCTTCTGTTCATTATCATTCTTTTATGTGATTAATTTCCATGACAGTAAGCAGCGACACACTTAACTCTTCCAAACTTGGCACAACTCTAGGATCCTATTCCAACTACCTTCAGACGATTTTATTAAGCTAAGAGCAAGTAATGGGAACCTGAGAATATTAATCTTGCCTTCATTAACCCACTCATCTATCTATCCACCTATTGCCAGACGTCTTAATCCTATAAGGGGTGGCCACAAACAAATCGCCTCCATGTCGCCCACTCATGGTAAGGATATTTCTAGTAGTCTATTCCTCCTAACATCAGACGATTTTATTCACCTAATAGTGAGTCAGAGGGTCATGAGTGTTAAAAAAGAGGCTGTTGTGAAAATGCTGTTGATGTTGACGCGTGTGTTAATCGTGTTACGTTTCAGTAGCTGCCTTTTCCAAAATGTGTGAAGGAAAATGTCCATCACCTGTGCTTTGCGAGAGCGGGTTTAATTAATTCCATCCCATTCTTTTCTTCTATCTTTCTATCTGCACATCGTCAATTATTCTTTCCCATCATCATCATCATCATCATCATCATTAGTATCAGCAGTCTGAGGCAGTCCACTGCAGACAAAGCCACCTCTCATCTTTACCCTGCTCTGAAATACTGGTCATTAGCAAGCTCTGTTCAGTCTCGGTGATCCGTGAATTTCATCTCTCCATCTGCTTCTTCGTTCTCTCTTCCTCTTCACCAGATACCCTGATACTGTAGCTATTACCTCTTCGACGAAAGACGTGATCTGCCTTTTTTCTCTATTGTATAATTTGGTCATTTTGTCCTCTGCTTTCATTTGTTCCCACATCAAAGGAGCCCTCTTTTTTATCCCCGCCATGTGATACCTAGTGTAATCTTTTCATTCTTTTTTAAGTATTTTTCTCTACCATCATCCTTCATCAATATCTCCTCATTCAATAGTTCCTTCCTTCCACTCTGCTATTTTCCTTTTTTTTTTTTATGCTCCTGCTTAATCGGTCATTTTACTATGTCCTCCCCTCTCTTTCCCTCCATGTTTATCGCTACACTTCAATTCCTCCACTCCCTTCTCCCCTACTATCCTTCCTCAAATCTCCTATTCCTGTTTTGCATTCATCCCTGTCTCTCTCTTTCACCGTCTATCCTCAGATCATCTTCCACCCCTCTTTCCATCTCTCCCTCCTTCTCCCATCATTTTTCAATTTTCTTCTTCTTCCTTCATCCTTCCGTTTCATTCTCTCCATCTTTTCCTCTCTCTCATCATCTTAACTCAGATCCTCCTCCTCTTCCTCTTCCTCTTCCTCTTCCCCTTCCTCCTATTCCTCTTCCTCTTCCTCCTTGTGGCTATCGACCTACCTGTCACCACCTCCTGCTTGACCTGTCTCCCGCCCACATCATTTCATCCTCCGATCCTTCCTCAAAGTCCCATGATCCTCCTCTCTCCCACCACCATCCTACTTCCAGTGATGCCCCCTCCAATAATTCTGCCCTCCACAGCATTACCCCTTCATTTCTGCCCTGCACACTCCTGTCCCCCGCCTTAAAATCCTCCCCTCTACAATTCTCCCTTTTATTACTCTACCCCTTACAAACCTACCCCCACATTCCTGCCCCAACTCCTTAGCCTATAATCTTCCCCCACAACCTTGCCCCCCAGTCCTACCTCCACAGTCTTGCTCCTTATAAGCTCACCCCTATAGAAAGGCTTCTAGAATCCAACTCCTCCAATCTAGTCCCCCAACCTCCCACAATTAAGCAAACCCTCTCCACCATATCCTGTTTTACCCATCGTACACTCCCAGCCCTCCATTCTGTTCCTAACCCGCTTTTCCAGGCAGCAAGCAACCCATCTTCAATCCTGCCCTCACAATACTGCCCTCCTCCTAACAATCGTCTCCACATCCCCTAACAATCCCGCTTAAAGATGGTTAGGAGGACGGCAGGGTAGACACAAGGCATAGCCAGTGAAGCAGAAGATAGTCGAAGTTAACAGAGGCGTGGTGAAGGATTTGCTTTTGGAAAGTCTCTCATCCTTCCCTCCCCTCCGCCTCCATCCACTCCTGTCTCTCGAAACGCCAATGTCTCGAAGCATCCATAATCCATCACCAATTCTTTCCCTTCCCTTGGTCCTTTCCTTCTCCTGTAGTCCATGTTTCTTTCCTTTCATCTTTCTGGCTTCTTTTTTTTCCCTTGCTATTCTCACTCCTCTTCCTCCTCTTCCCTTTTTTTTTTTATTGACACTTTTACAACGAAGATTTTTTCCAGTTCTCCGACAGACGATTTTATGCATCATCTGAGAAACTTTTTTTTTTTTTTTTTGCTTGGCTTAGATGTAAAGTCCTATAACACTTTCAGTACAGTTATGTCCTTTAATATGTCCGGCATCTTGTTTCCTCTTGATGATTTTGTTCAATAGACTCATCTTCTATTTCTTTCCACGTCCTTCCATGCTCATAATGTTGGTGGTGATGATGATGGACTCTCTCTCTCTCTCTCTCTCTCTCTCTCTCTCTCTCTCTCTCTCTCTCTCTCTCTCCCTTAATTCCTCACATCCTCTCCTCTTTCCTCCTTCCTGCCATCTTCTCGTTGACCTATTTCCTCCCTCATCCACTTCACTCTCACATTCTCCCTCCCCTTCACCTCCCCCTCCCTCACCAGCATGTCCTGAAGCCCTGGGGAGTTGGCAGTGTTGGCAGTGGTGGTGGAAATGTTGGTAGTTGTGGTGGTGGCGTGGGTGTGGGCAGTCACTCACGCTTGGTGTTTGACCTGGGGAGGAGGGGAAGGGTGTTGGTAGAATGGGAGGGAGGGAGGGTGGGAGTCAGGAAATGATCTGGGAAGAGTGGAGTGGAGGAAGGAAGGGAGTGAGAGGAAGAAAGGAGGAGAAGAGAGCGGTACAAAGGATCGCCTACGAAGGGAATTAAACAACAGACCAATTGCTCCTTTTGAAGTTGTTTGTTATTTGGTGGGTAAATACCGTAATTATGAATGAAGAACAAGGTCAGAGAGAGAGAGAGAGAGAGATTGTTTTGGAAGAAAGAAGGGAGGGGTATTATGAAGAAAATTAGTTAAGAGTGAGGAAGGGGGCTTTGGCTAGAATGACAGCGAGAAAGGAAGGGAGGAAAATAAGGAAACTAAAATAGAATCTAAAGAAAGAGAAAAATAACTGCGTAAGAAGAAGTGAGGAAGGCTTTGGCCATGTTTCAAAGTCAGAGGAGGGATGCAGTAACAGATGTAGTGGAAAATGAGGATGGATATGCAGAAAGAGGAAACATGGAAGAATGAAGTGAATATCGATAACGATGGTAAGACAGTGAAAAACATACTTCGTGAGTGAAAAGCAAGCTATTTGAGTGTGTCAGAAGTGATACAACCTGACAAAAGTGAATCCTCTGGAGAATGTCAGCGAAATAAGAGAAGAAATGAGACAACAGTATGAAAAGGACGTAAAATGAGAAAAGGATTGTAAGAGAAAGACTTTAGGGGTAGAGAGTGAGGTAGAGGAAGAAGGTGAAGGGAGGTGTATGGTATGGCGAGTGTGGATCCGGGATGTAAGGAATGGGAAGCATGTGCGGGGAGGGAGTCAAGGAGTGGGGGAAAGGAGGGGGGTTTGAAAGCTGAGGGTGGGAGAGAGGAGGAGTGGGAGAGAGAAAGTAAGGGAGTGTGGATCATAGTGTGGGTTGTACGAGAAATAGGAGTATGGACAAGAAGAAGAGGTGAGAGAGGAAGGTTGAAAGAGGATGAGAATGTAAGGAATGAGATGGGTGGCGAAGAGAAAGATGGAGAGGGATGTAGGTAAGTGGATGTGTGTGTGTGTGTGTGTGTGTGTGTGTGTGTGTGTGTGTGTGTGTGTGTGTGTTAGGAGTGAGAAGGGTGTGGGGGAGAAGGAAAGGGGTTATGGAATGTCGAGCCAAATTAGGGTTGTGAGGCATAAAATGAATGTGGCGAGATGAGATGTGTGGGGAGAGCAATGGAATGTATGGATTGCTGAGTGTGGGTGCAAGGGATGTGGAATGGAGGGGTGTGGCTGAGAGCAGGAGCCACATATTTTACGCCACACCTTGGCCGATGCGCTCCTAAACATATCTGACTCCATAGCACCTCTTTAGCGATTTATTTTTTCAAATCTCTGGTGTTTGGTTATGCAGCGAATATCCAGTCTTCCTCTTGCCCTGGGGAAGTGTTGTCCTGGGAAAACCACGCTTTCTAGAGTGGATGACTGCAGGCTACATCAAAGCAGAGAAACAGAGGCATATGCAGGACTTGTGGCCCCGTTTCTGTTGGTCTGTGGTAGCAGCTTTTACCCATTCACCCCAGATGGACGTGTAAGGTCCTGTGTCAGTGATCATGTGTTGCGTGTATACATGTAGCAGTAATATCCTAGAGGAGAGAGAGCTGTTTATTGTACACTACATCACACTGTCAAGAAACAGGGATATTTTAAGACTTACAAGGGACATGTAGACCAGGTGCGTCCTCAAAAAGATCATGAACGAAACGCTTTTACAGAAAGATCACACTGCTCTATATCTTTTACGGCTCAGGGGAACGCGGAGGACTGAGTTAATAGCGATGTTCTGAAGAAGGTTTTGCAAATGAATGAGGTGGGAGGAAAGCTTTTGAATGTAGTGGAAAGTTTTTATCACGTAACTAGGTCAAGGGTACGAGTGGGAGAGGAAGTGGGCATGTGGTTTCTGGTGAAAGAGGGGTTGACATGAGGGGTAGTTGATGTCTCCTCGGCGTGGATGGCGGAGGAGGTTACTTAAAGGACAATATAGAAAGATGCTAAGGGAGACCAAGACTTCGAAGTGAATCTATTGATGTTTGCATATGACACAGCCTTGGTGGCAAACTCAGAACATATGATCAGAACTGCACTAACTTCTAACTTGGCACTCGACAGGATGGCTCTCTCCCAAAGATATGTGATGGAATTCCTTTTTATATGTATTATCCAGTGGGATGGAATGAAGGACTGGTGTAGAAGGGAAATGATAAGCAACCCACTTCATAGGATATTCTGTTGAAAATTCCCAGTACTTACGTATTGTCTGTTTAAGTTATAGGAATTTGTCTTACATGGGAAAATGAGATGAGATGATGATATTGGCGGGAACAAATAATGACATATACTGACTAATAAGAGAAATGTGTCAGTATGAATGAAAGTATGGAAAATGATGCAGTATTTCCAGAGTTGTACATTAGCTATATTTACTGCATATAAATAGAACGTTACATTTTATTAACTAGTGTATTATCACTACAACGCATTTCTGCAGTTGAATGAGCATCTTTTCTTTATTTTAATTCGTATTCCCCCAAATTTAGAAACACGTTTCACCCGTCACAGATCAGACATCTTAGGATATTTTGCCCTGTACGTCTTTGAAATATTGCTGTCTTGTCTTCCTCACCGTCTCCTTCGCTTTCTTTTCCTCCTTCTCCCTCGTGTGCTCACAAGTCTGCCATTTCCTCTCCTATGCCTCCTCCTCCATTCACGTGCTTCTTACATTCCCCCTGTTTTCTTTCCCAGGACAAACATTCGTCTTCCGTGCCCTTCCTGGTATTTCCCTCGCGCCTCTTTCTCTTTGTGGTAATTTCCGGGCAGGGAAATGAAAGAACACAGTAAAATGAAAGACTGGCAATGACGGTGGTTAGCTAAAGGGCGGTAATAGAGAAAATGAGAAAACGCAAATGGCAAGAAAGTGGGAAGAAACTAACAGGTTCCCAAATTAAAAATAAATAAATTGATAAATAAATAACCCATTCAGCTCGACTACGCCATATGTATTTTTTTTATTCTACCACATGATTTTTTTTTTTTTTTTTTTTTTTTGGCTTGAGAGAAACTTTTCGAACGGGAGGGGTCAGAAAAGTCCCCCATTAATCCATTAACTATTTGAGATCCTTCCTGTATCCATCATCCAGTCCTTTTATTTCCTTACTCGGAGCGTAGGGGCCCGGGGCTAGGCTACTCTGTGTCAACGTGCCTCTACGGGCCTCATCCGGTTGGAGTCCCTTATGCCCACTAGACCATCAGGCGTTATTTCGTTATATGGTTACCACCCAACGTAGACGAAAAACTTCAATTTGATACACTGTTACACCTACAAGACGATTTTATTCGCCTTTGGAAAGTGTGACTGCAGTAAAGGGGTCGTTGACTTACGGTGTCTAACCCCTCTAGTTGGAGTAAGTGCTTCTGAACAGCCAATAGTCGTCTGAAAACAGCAAGAATAAGTTAGAAATGACGTCGTGGGGTTTAAGGGACTATCGTAAGGAAGGGGTTAGGAATGCAATCCACGCCTGGTCACACGGATCAACCTCACCCTCTCCATTCAGCGCTCTGTCGCCAAAACCACTCTATGATAAATGAATGTATATTATAATGATCCGATTTCTTTATGTTTGTTTGTGTGTATGTTACCGTAAAACAGCAAAAACGGCCCATGTAGCGCAGGTTTTTGTTAGAGCAAGGCACCGTTAAAATGCTCTAACTTGAAATACTCTAACTTTCCATGCCAATCGGGCCACCGGTTCCTGAGTTATGACTCATTTTTGAAGGTAGGAAGTGACTTGACATCAGGCAGAGATAAAGATACATTTTCATCTGTCTTGCTGCTTATATGATCTCTCTTTCTACAACCCGCCTCCCTTCCTTGCATATTACCGCACCTTATCTCATCCACTTCGTCTCATTCTCCCTCTCCTCCTCCTCCTCCTCCTCCTCCTCCTCGCAACCACCTCATTTTCATGAACTTTCATAGTCAGTCTCCTTCTCTTCAGTTGTTCCACTTGGCCGAAGTATTTTAGAAAGTTTTTCACTACTCCCAGAACTTCAACTTCTCTACTACTTTCTACACCTGATAGCTACAGTAATAATAAACTTAACCTGACACACGACACACCTGACACACAACACACCTTCTCAACACAGCTGTCACTCAACACACCTGACACTCAACACACCATATACTCGACACACCTGGCACTCAACACACCATATACTCGACACACCTGACATTCAACTCACCTGACACTCAACTCACCTGATACTCAACTCACCTGACACTCAACTCACCTGACACTCAAAATACCTGACAATCAACTCACCTGACACTCAACTCATCTGACACTCAAAACACCTGACAAACAACACACCTGACATACAACACAGCGACACAACACACCTGACACTCAACACACCTGTCATTCAACACACCTGACACACAACACACCTCCTCAACACACCTGACACAACACACCTCCTCAACACACCTGACACAACACACCTCCTCAACACACCTGGCTCTCAACACACCTGCCACTTACTACACCAACATACCTGACACACACCAGCCTCTCCATCGTGTTCCCCACTCATGCTTACGACAGGGTGTAACTGATACAAATTAACAGTGTCTTTCGAATCGGTAAATTAGGGTAATTCCATGCCAGCCTAGACACAGGAACAGGATGTCTGGATTTTTGGTTCAAAGAATTCATTGCAGTATCATGGCCAGTGGTTTAATTAACGCCTTTTGGCCATCACTTCTGACATACTAGGCGAAATCACTTACTTCCTGGTAATGAGGAGGGACGCCTTCAAGTGGTGGCACCGATATGACCGGGTGGCTCCACTGCCTGGTTATACAAACGTCCCCTATTGCCTTCCCTATCCCCCCAAACAGTGATGCTGACATCGCTGTGTAACATCAGCCTACAGTCCACTGGGTTCACGTTCAAATACGAATAAGCCTAGGGTTGCAGTTACCATTATTCACATCCTGAATATTACAGGTATGGGTCTGGCAATCTATCATCCCGTATGAGCCTCTTGAACCTGGGTAACTTTTTTTCTTTTCTTTTATTTTATCTTATTTCGGTTTACGCTTGTTGCTGTTCATTTTCCTCTAGCTCGGCCTAACATCTATCCTCTTCAGTTCGAACCCCCTCTCCACGACTGAATAAAATCGTTCTGTGTAATCAGGAATACAGCGTAAAATACGACATTGCCGTGAGGGGGTTAAACTTACAACAACAAATGACCCATATTTTCGTAGGTTAAGGCAACTCCCTAATGCCTTTTTCTAAACAACTTATTTTCCCTATTACACCTTACTGTTCGTCTCCGTACTACATAAATCTAATGTCACTTTACTCTGCATACCAGTAAATAACGTACAAAAGGCTATTAACAAGCCATATCCAAAAGTAAATCGCTAAGGAAGGGTTGTTAAGGAGTTTCCTCACCCGACGAGAATACGGGCATAGGAAATGCATTTGCAGTGGCGGTGAATACTGAGAGAGAGAGAGAGAGAGAGAGAGAGTGAAGTGGAGTACAGTGGCTTGGAGTGGAGTGGAGAGAGGAGCAAATGTATGTTCAGTTTAGCTAAAAAATGATAATAATCGTATGGTACAAGTGAGGATGCGTCTTGAAAACTCACAAAAATTTGAGTCTATTGCTTACGTCAGAACTGATTATCCATGAAAAAATATATATAGTTATTTGTCTGACGCGGCGGTATGTACGTGAAAATATTGACTCTTTCTCGTTCATCTACGCCGTATCCTATGTTGTATAACCAGACTGCATTTTTCATCATTATAACAAAATATTTTAATTCCAAGCCACCTCGGAGTGAGATGTATTCCAGTATTAAGAATTACAAAATGCCTGCGGGCCTTTGACTTATCTTTTCAGCCATGGTTTTGTTTGTCTGGGAAGAGTAAATATGGAAGGTAAAGTCTCATCTAGCACACTTATTAATTCAATTCTAAACAACTGCAGTCCAAACCTAATTAAAAATTATGTAAGAAAACCATATTAGTAATACATGGCAATCCCAGGGTTCCAAAGAAGAGATGGTTTGATGAAAGAGACTTTATAAATATCGTGAGAGAGAGAGAGAGAGAGAGAGAGAATCATATGGCAAAATATTTAGAAACCTTCCCCAAGAGTCCCTTCAGTATTATGATATCTTTGGTGTTCGATTCTTCCTGTTGAAATACGAATTAACTCCAATTGCAAGAATCCCTTGTATTGAAAGGATTAATATCGTTCCCTTCATCATTGTGCATTCGTTTTTACCTGTTTCATTATCCGCGGAAAAATAAATATCAGCCTGCCCCGATGGGATTATAACTGCAGTTCTTCAAAACTACTTCCGGCTGACACAGTCCCCAGGCAGACCCTTTCACCTTTGTCCCTTAAATCGTACTTTTCCTTCCTGCTGGGACTTCGCTTCCATTCTGCCTGCACTGAAGAAGCTTGCATCCATCCTCCATTACGCCTTGTGCTTAACACCATTCTGACAATGCATTTTCACTCCTTTTCTGTCCATTTTTCTAGTGCAAAATTTAATCAACACTCTCAAGTTAAGCGGTTTATTTGAAAGCAATTTACAGGCAAGGGTTTTAAAATGCGAGACGCAGGCAGACTGTAACAGCCTTGGATCTGATAAACTATTCTTTTACAAATATTTCTCACGACTGAACAAAAGCATCTGGTGTTAATCTAAAACAAACAACTATCAGCGGAATACAGTCTTCCATAATTGATTTGAAAAAAAAAAGAAAAAAAGGCACAAACATCAGCAAAAAGGTTGAGGGAAACCGTAGGAAGAAGAAAAAGATGGAAGTCTTTTGGATGCTGTTATTAAAATACCGTGATAAAACAGAAGTAAGATAGTAAGGTTTTACATGAAATTGCAGAATATTAGGGAGACGAAAAATACTTCTTATAAAAGAAGAGAAAAGTAGAAATACTCTTAACGAGGAATTAAAGAAGACAGAAAAAATATTTAAAAAAATAACAGAAAAACTGTGACTGACAGAGTACAAGCAACTGAAATAAAGTCTGAAGTATTGTCAAGTTAATGAGAAAAATGCGAGTGGACATCTTTCTTAATAAAAGTCTGAGTATGAAGAGGCTAAATTTAAAGTCTGGAGAGCACACAGAATAACACAGAGAAAGATAAGAGCGAAGAATTGAAGGAGAAGAGTTAAAGGTAAACCATAAAGCAGAGCCACTTCAACAAACATATCTAGGAAAGCATACGAGCAAGAAGAATGACAACAACGAGATAAGTGGCGATACAAAACGATACAGGGAGAGACGAAAGAGAAACATAACAATCCACTGAGGAGAAGGAAAACATCAGAGGGTTTCTCCAGGGCGATCGAGACTAAAGACCGGGAATGAAGGTCGTATCATTTATGTGGAGTCGGCAGTAACCATAACAGTAACACTTCGACGGAACACATCTTGGCCGGCGTTCGTCAGCAACAGATACAGCCAACTTCCAGCATCCCTCTTTCTTCCAGTATCCCTCTTTTCTCCAGGATCTCTTTTTCCTGTAGCATTCCACAAAACGATCTTCCACCACTGCACTTAGTCTCATCCAGCCCCTTCTTTTCTTATGGCATCCCACAACAGACTCTTCCAGCATCCCACAACAGACTTCCAGCATCCCACAACAGGCTCTTCCAGCATCCCACAACAGACTCTTCCATGATCCCACAACAGACTCATCCAGCATCACCCAACAGACTCTTCCAAAATTCCACAGCAGTATCCCACGACAGACTCTTCTAGCATCCCACAACAGACTCTTCCAGCATCCCACAACAGATTCTTCCTCCATCCCTCAATACAATCCCACTGATGAGGCTTTTTAAGCATCATCTTCCAACTTATCTTAATGCCAGTCTTTTTAACACTTTCTGTACAACTCTTTAAATCACTAAACAAGTTCTTATACTTTCGACTTTACTCTTTCGTTGGCGTAGACGCACTTATGGTACTATATTCACGCTGCCAACAGAGGATTTAATCCGAATGAAGGAAACTAGCAGTAAAAATGTTCACAAACTTTGGATATCCATTACTCCGGTATACACGTCCGATAGGTATTTTATTTACGCATACACTAGATGAATACTCCAGTGGAGAGAAATCATAACAGTGAAATGGCCTAGCGAGACCTCTGTTGGTGTCATGTAGCCTAAAATACCTCAAAATAATATTGTCTTTTACAGATTTTCATTTTACGAGCAAGCGATTATATTCAACTCAGGGAGTTCTCTTGTACTGAAGGGAATACCATGTGTTACTACTTTTAAAATAGTTTTCCTCTCCGATCAGTTGACCTTTTAGGCTTTTTTCTCTCTCCCTTTTTTAACAATTCCCTCTTGCATTTTTGTTTTGCGTCACCCCTCCCACTGCTGATCGCCTATGCATTTTTACTGGCCTGACGATATATCCCTCAAAAAGTGTTACAGCATATTTTTCACCTCAATTCTGTGCTGTCCTTACTTTTATTCGCATCTTGTGGTTATCAGACGTTATTTCTATCTCTTTTTCAATCTAGTTCTGCTGCTTCTGAGATTCCTTTCAGCACGATGTCATTTATGTTCTTTTCCTGCCTACAATAGACGATTTTTATTTAGAGACACTTTCAAATTGAAGGTGTGGATACTTTATCAACATTTATTATCAGTCACCTTTCCAAAGCTTAATATAGTTTTTGGGAAGTGGCAAGAATAAAGTGATAAAATACGGCATCAGAGTCAAAGGTTTAATGCACTATTCATAATCCTTTCCATATCTCTTGTATTGTCTTCCAAGTCTCCTGTACACAGTAATTTCCTTTACCTGTTTCCGAATAAATATTTTCTTAAGTCCGATATTTTCAGTTTTTCGCACACACACACACACACACACACACACACACACACACACACACACACAAACCTCCATTGCTTTTTCCCAGCTCTCTTTCCCAGTCTCCATTTGCAACACTTACTTTCCATCATCCTCTTCCACCGTCCCTTCTATGGACATTTACGGCGTCTCCTTTCAAGAATTCCCTTTCCAATATTCTCTTCCAGACCTCCGTTCCATTTTTCCTTCTCATTTTCCCCTATTTTCCCTCCGCTGCTACACCCTCCCTCACCCTCTCCAATATGCTACTGCAACCCTCCCACTCAACCTTCCCTGTTTCATTCCTTTCACGTTCTCTTTTCCCCTCTCTCTTTCCTGTTACATATTCTGTTATCTCTTCCATGCTTCATATCTCTTTCTTTCTTTGTCACCTGATCTTTTTCGTTTATAATATTGTTTCACTTTTCTTCTCAGTATCTTCTTCTCTCCTACCACATTCTTTTATTCTTTACTGCAGGTTCTCGCTTTCCCTTTCAGTTTTTCTCTTCCATTCCTCCTGTCCCGTTTCCCTTCCCTGCATCTCTGTTAAATTTTCTGTCTTTTCCTCATATGCTATTCTGTATTTCCTTATTCCTCTCCCTTTCCTTCCCTGCTGCGCCCTCTCTCTTTCTTTTTCTATATCCCCTTCCGTTTCTCCTCCTTGCTGTCACTTACTTTAATTTTCTCTACTTCCGCTCTCCTTCCCTTCCAGTTCTCAGTTTCATTGCTCTTTCTTAGTATCGTTTTCTTCTCTCTCTCTTACAACTTGCACCGTTTCTTTCCAGTATCCTGTTCTAGTCTCTCTCTCTCTCTCTCTCTCTCTCTCTCTCTCTCTCTCTGTCTCTCTCTCTCTCTCTCTCAGACACTATGAAAAGCTATATTGAGTTTCGAAAGCCCGAATAACGAGTGAATGGATGTGTAACCTGTTTTGTTGGGCAATTCGGTTGTTCTTTAGCTATTCTACTTCCTTGTTCCTGTTTTCCAATCCCTCCCACATAATGTATTACTAGGGAAAGAGGGATGATGATGATGACTGATGATGATCATGATCATGATCATGATCTTGATGATGATGATGATGAGGAGGAGGAGGAGGAGGAGGAGGATAGCAATGTGATGACGACTATGATGATGACAATGATCATAATGATGATGATGATGATGATGACTCTGTGGCCATTTCACTGGTAACTTTTTGATAGTTCTTCTGCTTTGTTAATTTCTTTTTCCTGCTTTTCGATGTCTCTCACTCATAAAATATCGGGAAAAGGGCTTGGGATGATAATGATGATGATAATGATGATGATGATGAAAAATGTCTTTATACTCCCATCACCTTGTCTATCTCATATGTTACGTTTAAAGTCACATGTGTGATTGAGCAGGTAATGAAAAGGATATACAAGACCTATTAAACGCTTTGACCTCAGACCACTTTCTATAGTATCCTTGCTAATTACAGTCGGTATTATTAAAACTATGGGAAGAAATTAATGTAGTGAATGTGTTAATGGAAGTAAAATTTTACCATGTTGTTAAAATTCAATCCAGAGATGAAAATTGTTTGGATAGGGCAGTAATAACCGAGAGAGAGAGAGAGAGAGAAAGAGAAAAGGAAAATATCGATTGAACAAGCCGTATTAATTGCTCGTTAGGTCAGGATTTGGATGTGGTGATCTTTTTTTCTCTACTTTAAATCGATTCTAATTCTCTTCTACCGATTACACATGAATGAATTTCCACTCACTACACTTCAGATTAATTTATTTATTTTATTTCGGGCTCGTTATTGTCAGATTATGGTATTCAGATTATGAAAGGCTTTTGGAACTAGGGGATTAAATACAGCCTTCACTAACCCCTTCATTAGTAACCCCTTCATTAGTAACTCATTCATTAGTAACCCCTTCATCAGTAACCCCTTCATTAGTAACCCATTCATTAGTAACCCATTCATTAGTAACCCTTCATTAGTAACTCCTTCATTAGTAACCCCTTCATTAGTAACCCCTTCATTAGTAACCCCTTCATTAGTACCCCCCTCATTAGTAACCCCCATCAGTAACTCATATATTAGTAACTCCTTCATTAGTAACCCTTTATTAGTAACTCCTTCATTAGTAACCTTTCATTAGTAACTCCTTCATTAGTAACTCATCATTAGTAACCCCTTCATTAGTAATCCCTTCATTAGTAACCCCTTCATTAGTAATCTCTTTATTACTAACCCCCTCGTTAGTAACCCCTTCATTAGTAACCCCTTCATTATTAACTCTTCCATTGATATCACGTCTTATGTTTTTTCTTAGCATTTCCAATTTATTTATTTATTTATTTACTTATTTATTTGGGGGAGTGATTTTCGATATGTGTGGGTTCGATATCGCCTTCAATAATCCCTCGACACCAGCAAATCTCCCCCCAAAAGGATTTAACTCCATTGAAGGTAGTAAAATTAAAACAGAAAAATATATCATGGGATTAAAAGGATTATCAGGCTCCCTTAGGATGAATAAATCGCCTACTGGAAGAACAACCCCTAAAGACGTCATTGTACTGAAGGGATTACCTGTATTTTTTTTTTTTTACTTGGATTTGATATTTTTCTTTGGGTTATACCGATGCTGAGTCAAGTTATTTACGGTTTCTTCTCTTCAATACAGCGACATGTGTGTGTGTGTGTGTGTGTGTGTGTGTGTGTGTGTGTGTGTGTGTGTGTGTGTGTGTGTGTGTGTGTGTGTGTGTGTGTGTGTGTGTGTGTGTGTGAAAGAGGGAGTGAGAGCTTATTTGTGATACTTCTAAACACATTATTCAACCCAGGAAAGATCTCTCGGACTAAAGGGGTTAATGAAGGCGGAAAAGTCGCCTGAGTTGAAGAAAAAAGTCGGAAAGTCAGCAAACACAAGACAGAAATAAAATACATTACAAATAATCTTAGTTACGAAGGAGAAATGATCGTAAGTCTCCCTCACTACCTCCTCACCTCACCACCAACCACCATCCCATAATATCCCAGTATCCCAGCAAGTGGCTTCGTTTCTCCTTCTGGTCCACGTCTCCTTCGCCCAATGACCTCCTCAAGGAAGGTTAAGTGTGTCCGTAAGAGGCCGTTGTTCCAGTTATTGCTATTTAGTGGCGCGTCCTTGCTTCTTTTTTGGCCTACAAGTCTTCAAGCGGGGTCACAGAGCGAGTTCCAGAGGGTCATTGCTAGAGGTAATTAAGACTCGGCTTTTGCAGGTGTGTGTGTGGCTCTTGAGGTGCTGCTGGATTAAGTGGCGTTAAGTGTATAGTGGTGGTATTATTGGGAGTCCCTTTCACACACACACACACACACACACACACACACACAAAAGAAAAAGTGTTCCCGGCACCTTGCAGTACTCAGTTGTTTAAAAATTCTTGTGCAGTCGGTGGTACGCAGCTTACATACGACGTTCAGAGTGACAGCTTAGCATTAGAATTGCAAAATATCAGGGGAGATCACACAGAACGCGTCTATCTTTAAATAAACCTTCATTTTTTACGATCCTAAAAAATTCTGAACCCTTTCCCTCAACGTCCGGTTCTGATACCTTGATAGACACCATGACCCGTATTCTCGTCAGCTATGGAGGTTCCCTAGCACCTCTTCATGATAGATTTATTTCCCACACCTCCCATTACTATCCTCTGCTTTTGTTCCTTTTATCTTTTTATTGTCGATTTAGAACGTATGAAAAACACGCAAGATGATAGTAACGGAGCAGAATAAGAAATAACCCGATAAAGATGAGGTGCTATTAAGTTTCCTAACCACACGAGTATACCACCCGTTATCTTTCAACAAAATCACTGCAGAAATCAATACCTACGTGAGGGCCGATGATGTATTGGTTAACAAGTCCAGCAAATAATTAGAAGAACCAGAGATCAATTCTCGGACTGAGCAGACTTAGTTTTTTTTTTTTTTCTACCCAGCAGTATGATTTTAAACCTGCTTGTAACATTCACCAATGGCAGGAAGAAGACTGGTACTTAACAAAAATTAATTGACCTCTTTAATGACATGTAATCAATAGGCATTGATCCTAAGTTCGAATTCTCTTTTTCCCCGCCGCCGTCGTCGTCGTCGTCGCCGTCATCGTCGCCGCCACCGTCTCTGCCAACGCCGCAGCAAACGTTTTAGTCGTCGAGCGCCGACTATAAGCACTAACAAATCCGCTACGCTGCTTACAGGCGTGGCATTTATAATTCTAGACATTGTGTTTTCGTATATATTTAATTCTCTTCTATTTTCCTGACAGATTTCCTTTAAATCTTCGTGTATCTTTTTTTTTTTTTTTTTTTTTAGCGCAAATTATGAAGGAACTTACGGTTTATTAAAAGATATAATGTTTACCTCAGTGACTCTGTAGGCTATACTGTGGGTCACGATGACAAGAGAGACTGCTGATGAGTTGTCCGTTCGGTATTATGTTTCTGACGTTGTTTTTATTCTGTTCCTAGACCACGTTTCTCACATGGAGGGCTGAGTGAATATATAACTCATGTACAGCATTTTTGTCCAACATTACTACTTTTTTTTTTTTTTCTTTTTTTGGGAGGGGGGCATGAGCCTTAAGGAAAATAACTCTGAATATCGCCCTCCTTCCACCCTCATCTCAATACCCATTCTTCATTCTCGTCAACCCCGTTCATAATGTAGTGACTACACAATGAAAAATATGAAGTTCCCCTATACGCTGTTAACAGTCATCTAATCAGTAAGCTATCTCACATTGCTACAAATCTTTTTACGTATAGATGTATCAAATTTCCTTTTCTCCAACAGGTTCCAGCATCTGTTGGCAAGTAATTTGCTGACTATAACACTGGGTTTAGTTCTCAGTCCATACAAAACATCAACTGTACCATGGTCAGTCCCAATGCGGGGATTCTTTGAATGGAAACATGGCGTCGTTTTCATGTATTTTTGTATATATATATATATATATATATATATATATATATATATAGTAGCAGCCGTGGCTCAGTGGGTTAGAGCGCTTCGCTCTGACCAAAGGGTCGGAGGATCGAATCCACCCAAGTGTCATTGGTAGATATCAGGAAGGGCATCCGGTCATAAAATGCTACACGCTCCAGTCCAAAAGTCCTCTTCCCAGGGGCAACGCCTTAGCCCTTCGGGGATACCTGGCGTAAAACCATATATATATATATATATATATATATATATATATATATATATATGTGTGTGTGTGTGTGTGTGTGTGTGTGAGTGTGTGTAAAGTGTCCCTCAAAAATACCCCAGCCATCTTACTTTATGCAATGTCATGAGTTTTTCTTCCAGTTCAGTACTTGTTTACCTGCGTTCCCTGCAACTTAATAGAACTGTAACAATATCTGAGACTGCTGTTCCTGATGCAATGATGGTGGAGAGTGCAAAGGCCGGTTCACCTTTACTGAACGGCGGGTTGTCTGATCACCCCAACACACTACCCCGAACCGTTTAGCGATACAGCTGCGATATATCAGTTTCTCTGTAAGGGAAAGGGAAACAAAGCCAGTGTTCTCTGTGATATACGAGGTGGTCGATATATAATGCTCCTCTTTCATCCTGGAAATGTTTTCCTTTGTGTTGCGGGGACGGCTCAGTTAGCATTGTTAGTGTCCATCTCCTGCATCATTAATTCATGTTCTCCTACAGCCACACTTAGCCCACACCAGCAGACTGAACCATCCTTGCAGCTCAAAAGATTCCAGCAGGTGAGTTTCTAGTGGAGTTTTCTGTATTACCGTAACCACCCCATAACCACACAAATGATGTAGTCTTGAATCATTTTACATACCAGATCGCAACGAAAGGATCACATTAGTCACAAATTTGAAGATGACGGCTTAATGCATCTCAGTAGTTAGAGGTTCGTCATGATGTCTACCCATGTTTTCGTTGCCACAGGGTCAGGGCGCAAAAGTGTAATTAACCTCCTCATTTTTGACGGCCTCGGAACACCTGCAATGGCTATATGTGATTAACCTACATCCCTCATTATAGAGTGTATCCACAACGATGCAGAAAGATCAGACACATTATATCATCACCACATGCTTCAGGAACTCTCTCTCTCTCTCTCTCTCTCTCTCTCTCTCTATATATATATATATATATATATATATATATATATATATATATATATATATATCTATCTCTAAGAAAGTGGATGCTTGTCGGCACCTTCGCTTTCTTCATTTTAACAACACAGCCTTTAATAACATTCCTCTGCAGCTAGTTATCATGCCATTTAAAACTAAACATTTTCTTCCATGCTTCTTATATATTTCTCACATCGATATATTTTGCATTGACGATATACTGTATGAAGGACAACAGGGAATACTAGGCAAGATAAACTGCCGAGGAGGTGAATACATAGGTCATTAGCCTCTTCATTCGAGATCGTCAATTTATATTCTTCCCATCTCCAGACGATTTTATTCAGCTTAAGAGAGGGCTTTTTGAAGGAGAAGTGATAGATGCAGCCTCCATCAATCCACTTCTATGCATGGCGGGGTTTGGAACACCTTCCTGTGGTGGCACTGATATAATCATGTGACTCCACTGCCTGGTTATACAGCCGTCCCTCACCACTATCCCGACTCCCCGGAAGGAGGATGGTGGACTGCAGGAGGAGGTCAACTCAGCCTGCAGTTCACTGGGTTCACATTTCAGATGAACCTGGGGCCATATATCACGACTACTACCACTACCACCACCACTATTACTACTACTACTACTACGACTGCTGCCACAGCTACTACGATTACTACCACTATTGCTACGACTGCTACCACTACTACTACTAAGACCACCACCACCACCACTACTGCTGCTACTACGACTACAACATAAACTGCTACTGCTACATGTCTCCCTTAAATTGAATAAAATCGCCAAAGTGTAGCAAGAGTAAAAATAGAAAGCACGTCGCCGGGCTAAAGCAGTTAATGACCCAAACTATCATGTTCCCTCAACAAGAATTTCCCCTCAGAATAGCGAAATACCGAGCATCGATTTGGAAGATGATTATGGTTTAGATGACGACCATAACCGTCTATGATAATGCTCTAAATAGGGCCGGCCACACGTAATCTTGGCCTCATCTTTATAATCGTGGTAAAATGGATGGCATAATGGAAGAGGAGGTGACACAGGTTCGACCAAATTAATATATACAAAAACCGGGAATTAGGTCACCAAGTTTATGGTTTGATACAAAATTAAGGTAAACATAGCAATACTGTTTTTACTATTTTATTAAAATATTGACATTTTATTATTATTTCATTGACTTATTCTGGCTAGCTACAGACGATTTTATTCAGCTTTTGGGAGACCTCTTGCAGGGAAGGTTAGGTGAAAGCCACATCAAAAATCTTCAGTTCGAAAATGTTTCCAGAGCTGATTGAAATAATCTGGAGATGGGAAAAGTAAAATGATCACATGACTGAAGAGGTTAATGATAAAGGTAACGATATATATTTTTGAATTTATGTCTAAACTCGGAATGTGCAGATATTTACAGTTAAAGAAAAGAAAAACTAAGACAAAATATTCTTTAGTATTATTCAGAAATCAAGGACATTCTACCTGTCGCGAAATCTGTTTATTTAGTGGCAATTCCAGCCGCCTCGCCTTTCACTGACAGTCTTCTCTCACACTAGTCCCTTTGTCTGGCCATCGACCCAGAACACACACACACACACACACACACACACACACACACACACACACACACACACACAGTCATTGCACGAGACTTCAATATCGTAAAGCGAACGCCTGATTTTTGCCACTTAATCCATCCAATGAGGCAGTATTATGTAAAACCTGAATGTTAAAATGTGCGGTAAAGTTGTCATAGTAAATAAAGGCAAAGTTTCCACATTCATACCAAGAAAATAAAGGTAGTGTAGCTGTGTAGAATGGCTTAGGGTTGTCTGTAATTAGGGCATGACCGGACAACAACCCGCCGTCCAGAAAGGGTGAAGCGAACATTGTATCCTCCACTTTGACAGTCCCAGGAATTTGTGTCAAAACTCTTACATTTTTTCCCTACACATGCTCTCCCATTGACTTTCTCCATATTTCATTTTCTCCCCTACGTTTCCTCTTATCATTTACGTAACTTTTTTTAATTTCTCCGTTTCGTCACTTCCAAATAACTCTTGCCTCTCACTTCCATCCTTTTCCATCTCTTATGTCTATCCTTACGTCTCTGTTCACTACATCCCTTCCATTTCTTGTAATTAAATACGTTAGAACTACAACCCGTCATTTTTATCCCTCATTCATCATTTGTCTACTCTCTAAAGCCTTTCTTCTTTTCAGTGTCTCCTTTCTTTCCATCAATCAGTTAAAAAAAAAAAAAATTCTTTAGTTTCTCCATATTTTCTCATCACTCCCTACTCGGTCGTTCCCTATTTTCTTTTTCTTTTTTTTTTTCTTTTTTTTCATTCTCTCGCCTTCCAAATTTTCAGTTTCTCTTTTCTACAACATTTCATCACCCATTTCCACTTCCTGCTGGTCAGTTTCTTCCGTCCTTCACTTTCCGTCCGTCACTTCTAAGTAACTCGCAACTTTCATACTTTTTGCTAAGTTATCTTTCTCTTTGGCATGTTTCCCCTCAGTTTCTTCTCAATTTCTTTTTTTTAGTTTCATTTTTTAATTCCCATCCTTAACTTAGAAATAATATCACCTTTAGACTATTTTTACCTCTCTTCATCCATCTTCTTCTAGTTGTTGTACTACTTCGCTTCAAACTCTTTACATCCAGTTCCCCCTCCTTTCTCTCTCTCTCTCTCTCTCTCTCTCTCTCTCTCTCTCTCTCTCTCTCTCTCTCATCCATCACGTCCCAAACCCCCCACCCTATTTTCTCGGCCCCTCTCTTTCGTCTGCTTCTCTGCGCCCCTCTGTCGTCCTCCGCCAGGTCCCGTCTCATCAAACTTTCGGTCGCTGAGTCAGGCAGGAGAGCAGGAAGAGAGAGGACAGAGACACGCACCCACTTAACCCTTCGAGCACCATGATGTCTGTTTAGAATATATTTGATTGTTGCCAGATTATCAGCTTGAGATGGATTATGATGAGTGTGTTAGCTTTTTTGGTGGAATTTGTTTTATTATTGTTAATATTATTATTATTATTATTATTATTATTATTATTATTATTGTTGTTGTTGTTGTTATTATTATTATTATTATTATTATTATTATTATTATTATTGTTATTATTATTATTATTATTATTATTATTATTATTATTATCATAACTATTACTACTACTACTACTACTACTACTACTACTACTACTACTACTACCACCACTACTATTGCAGTTATCATCACAACCACCACCACCACTACTACTACTACTGCTGCTACTACTGCTGCTACTACTACTACTACTACTACTACTACTACTACTACTACTACTACTATTTCTATTTTGTGGCTAACGTCAGACGATTTTATTTAGCTAAGTAGAAGGTTCTTGGGCTACAGGGGTTTAAAACAACCTCATTACTGAAGAGACTCTCAAACCCCTTCAGTTCGAGTGCTTACAAAACTGATGTACGGTATATCTTCTGGAAAAAAAATAAACACACGTCAACCCTTTCAAGACAGAGAAGAAATTATTATATTATTCATGTTGTTACATAGCCTATGCTTTCATCATCCTTTGTGTAATTTTAACGCACAGTATGCTGCATGTTTGATCACGAGCGTGTTCTGCCTCAGTCCCCCCCTTCTACCGTTATAGTAGAGTAAGTCGTCCTTTCTGTTGTTCAGAGAGGGATTGTCAACTCTTTGTCCCCATGGCTTCATTTGCGCGTCCTTCTTACAAGTTGTATCAAGCTCTGCTGGCCCCTATATAATGAGCTCAGTCTCTGCATCATGGCCACTTAGATCTGCTCCTCGTTTTGTTCACATCTCTGTCCTCCCCTGTACAGTTATTGTTGTGAGTGCTCCGGAAGTCTCCAACCATCTAGCAGCTGTGTAATTTGAGTATAACTGTTATTGCATTTTTTCCTTGTACTGTGTACCGTAATGTGTTAATTTGTAGGCCTAGTGAGGTTTTTTTGTAAATTATGTAGGATTCATTTTGTCAGTCAGTTTTAGTATTATTTTGTATCTGTAATAATTTATCTTGCATTAACTGAACATTACCCAGTGTATTTTCATTTTATCAGGGCTGACTTAGATAAATTTACTCATGCTAATTTCGTGTTAATAGAGGCTATTGCAGTTAACCATATATTTAACCTGTTTTTTGCCATTACATTATCCCTATGAGTCCTGAATGTTTTGTTGTTAGTTTGAGCATTAAACTTTAGCTTGTAATTTTACCTAACTCTTTTGTTTTGAACCTGGAACTTTACGGGACAGTAGTGATTTTTAGTATTCTCACTTAAAGTGTACATTATCTTTCCCTGTTCCGTAACAGTGTTCTTACCAGATCTTTTTCCTAGCACACACACACACACACACACACACACACACACACACACACACACACACACACACACACACACACACACACACACACACACACACACACACACACACACACACTTAACCAGATACTCCTTCCCTTCAGGCTGGCTTTGAGATCAGGAAGAAATACATAGAAATCACTATAACAAGCTTCGTATGAATCACTGCCGTCAGCACCAAGAAAATTACACTTCTCAAAGGTGTGTGTGGCAGAGGGGGACAGGCTGTATCTTACGTGCGACACACATAATTTCACAGCTCAGTGTTTCCCGAGAACGAATCTGGGGGGAGGATTATCACTCCATCACGTAAATAATCCCCAGGTAATCCGTAACTTGACACTCGCCGACACGCGCCAGGTGAGAGTCGGTACTGTGTCACCTGTGTCACGTAAGGACGGAAGGGATGGGTAACTTGACACGCTTGGTGAGAGAGAGAGAGGAGAGAGAGAGAGATTAAATGAAAGGCGGAGACGGATAAAGAACATGAAAAGAAAGTCGGAGAGAGATAAAGAACGAAGGCAGAGTGACGTAGACAAAGACAGATAGACAGATATAGCCTATAGCGAGAGAAAAGAGGAGATGAAGCGGAAATAGACAAATAGAGAGGAGATAGACACCGAAAAAAAAAAAACGGAAAAGAATAAAGACCACTATACTGAAGCAGGTAACTCCCTTCATTAAGAGAGAGATTACTTGCGCTTCCTGCAGTTGTCAGTTCTCAACCAGATTAAAAGAAAAAGGTAGTAAAGGGGGTGGTGACTGTGGTAGGGAAGAAGTAACTTGATCTTGAGTGTAGTCTGTCGAAGGTATGGATCGCAGGCATAGTTAAATACTACTTGGTGGGCGCGAGTATTGCACTCTCTGGCAGTTTCTTCTTGCACTCTTTCACTTTCTCTTCTAACATTGTCATCACCGTTTTCTTTGTTTTCTACTGTCTATTATTTCATCAACATCAGTTTTTTTCTCTCTCTCTTATTCCTCATTTTGTTTGGTCTAAGATACCCCGTGTTTAAAAATATTTACAGACTTCTTTCTTCATTTTAACTCACTGGGTACTCAGTAATCTTTTCTCTCGGCGTTCATTATATCCCATCCCTTACAATACTCCCTCACTTCTTCCTCATCATGTCCTTTCATATTTTCCCTAGTCCATCCTTTTCAGTCCATCCACTCCCACACTTCGAAAGTCCTATATTCCCGTTCATAATATATAGAAAATAATCGGATTTTAGGGTCTGCCGTCGAAATCTCACACGATTATCCCACTGACGACACATCTGCCTCTTCATGGTGTTGTAATGATAAGTATTTTCGGTTATGAGGGCGCTATAATTCCCACGCATTGTATGTGTAGGATGCCTTGGTGTAAATGTGGATATAATTCAGGAACGAGAGCAGTGTGAATTTGTATACATTTATGTGTGGACTGAGCAGAAAAAGGCAGGATTAAATATTCATGGGTATCTTGTAGTAAAAAAGATACAAGATTTAGCTTTTATCTCGACTCCCGTTTCCTTTGCTGCCATAAATCTATCTACCCAAGAATGAATAACATTTGAACATTCCTTCTCCTTGAATGCTTGACGCCCTGCCTACTCTTCCAAGGCAACCCAGCGATATATTCATTTTTTTTTCCTTTGATATGTACAGTCAAAAAAAAAAAAAAAAAAGTATCTGCCATCTTACCGCACGTATTATTCTGAAACATGGAGAAGCATCGTGGCATATGAAGCACCTTGTGACTCTAAGAGCATATATTGTCCTTGGTAATTATTAGGACTCGATATCACACAGATCGTCATATATTAGATGGTATATTTTTAGAAACAGCATGTTAATAGAGTCATGTGCGTCTGCAAAACTCTCTCATTTTCACAACCATCGATCCCCAGGTGAGCACTACTTTTGGGGTTGACTGTACGCCATATATGAAACTCGGACAGCTTTAGGGTGTAGCCAGAGGGGGGTCATTTGGCACATCTGTCAACTTTCGTATTTTTAACCTTTTCAGTGACGCGTTTTTACAGTTTAGTCTTGAAGCTCACAGACGAATTTATTCACCTTGGGACTGCAGCCTCGTAGTAATGAAGGGGTTAATGAAGGTCCTTGCCAATCCTCCCAAATCGAAGTCTGTCTTAAACCTGAATAAAATCGTCTGAATGTAGCAAGATTAAAACTGAATATACGTCACTGGATTGACTGATTTATTATTTATTGGTGATAGTAGATGGCTAAATGAGCCTGCTAATTGCTAAACGTAATGATCAAGTTGTTTGTGCTTCATGTATGCCGGAAATTGTAGCTTCACTAGTCCTCCCATGGTAAGGACACCCCTAGTATTCCAGCCAGCTAACGCCAGACGATTTTATTCAGCTGAGAGTGAGCAGGGCTGCGTCTGCGTCATCACTTATTCATTCACAATTTCTCTCCATTTATTTCTGTCACGCACAGCCACTCTTCCTTGCTCAACAGACATCCCTCTCGCATCCAGCGCTCTCTTCACACTGTCCATCCATCCTATTCGTGGTCCGAGTTGCATAGTGCAGTTGACCCTTGTGCGGTGTGATGCGGTGAGGATCTGTCCGTTCTCCCCTTTGGAGCTAAGATGCGAATGAATGTGTTTGAATGGATGAGTAAATGGAGAGTGAGTCATCCTGTCTCCGCTACCTCCCTTTCCTTGGGGGAAGCAGCCTAGGTATATAGAATAGATAGATAGAGAGTGAGCACAGGAGGCTAGAAAGATATTACCGTGAACATTAACCTTTTCACGATCGGGATAGCTTTTGTTCTCTATCCTCCTAATGCCAATATTTTTTTCTTTCTTTTTGGTGTGTGAGTATAGTGGCTTAAAGGAGTTTGTAAAAAAATCTATTGCTTCAGTGTACAAAGTGAATGAGATATAAAAAAAATAATAATTATTATTGCCTGAGGGTAGACAAAATAAAATAAAAAATATTCGTACTGAAATGATTGTCAAAAAAAAAAAAAGCTGTTTTTCACGCAACTAAATATTAAAAAAAAAATAATAATAATAATTCAAGGTACCGATGTAATACTAATACTGTACTAAGAATAATGCTATTACTAATACTAATCGTCATACAAATACTAATAATGATAATCATCATCATCATCATAACGTTCTCAGCTATTATCCACTCTGGCTAGATAATTACAAAAAGCTGACTTGAAATCAAAGGAGGACAAATATAAATTAATTTTCGGAGCGACTTGGTTAATTCAGGTATAAATTTTGTTATCTAAGTTGGTCTGAAAAAAAAAAATGCAGTAAAAAAAAAAATATTGTATCTGTATTGTACCTATCTGAACTGAAAAAACAGATAAAATGATAAAACTACATTTCCTCGCATCGGAATGGCCAAATCAGATATCAGCGTTGCCATCGACGTGGGTTTGAAGATGCTCTCCCTTCTGTCAACACTGCCATCCGTCATCTCTCTGAAAGCCGACTGTTTGCTCTCTTTCCTATGCCTTCCTCCATTAACCGAAATTCTGAGGACGGATTCATCATTGCACTCCGATGATAGTATTGCCACATCACCACCGTCATCATCATCATCATCAATTAGTCGATCATTCAATCAGTCAAAAAATATCATCATCATCATCATCATCATCATCATCATCAGTCATGTAGTCAATCAGTCAGCAAGTCAGTTAATTATCATCATCATCATCGTCAACATCATCATCATCATCATCATCATCATCATCAATTAGTCAATCATTCAGTCAGTCAACCAATATCATCATCATCATCATCATCAGTCATGCAATCAATCAATCAGTCAGCATGTCAGTCAGTCAGTTAATCATCATCATCATCGTCATCATCATCATCAATCAGTGTCAGTCCGCTGCAGGATAATGGCGTCTCTTGCGAACGATGTAATTAAACTTGGAGAGACTTTTCTACCTGGAGGAGATAGATTTAGCATTCATTCAGTTAAGGGGCAACTATTCTTCCTACAGAGATGCGGTACGGTCTTCCTTAACCCCTTACCTATCATGGTGTCGTACTGAGTTGAATAACACCGTCTTGAAGTAAACCAGGAATAAGGTAGGTGCGCCATCGTATTGAAAGGATGAACAGGTAAGATGAGGTATTAGTGTGTATATGGTACCTGTTAAGCAGTTTGGTGGAACACTAATTACACCTCATTGCTTTCTGTGTACGCATCATTATCAACATTTATTTTTTAATTTCAGAGGTGCGATCAGCCAGTGTTGTAATCCTGCCTGGTAGCAGCGGGGAGATCGCACTGAGAACGTGAAGGCCAATACGGTAAGACGGACTTTCCTCTTATCACATTTACTGCTGCCTTATATATCAGACTCCTTGCTTAAAAGTTGCCAACGAATTTTCTGGCTTGAAAAAAGAAAATAAAAAGTTATGTTTCCCTCAGTTCGCTTTAAAAATTGCCCTTCACATCATTCCATAGAAAATCCATTTTAAAATTGCCGTGACATGTGTCATTGCGAAATTGAAAACTAGAAACTGTAACAGCAAGAACTGTAGCCTAATCAATATATGAATTTAATGGACATTTTCCCATTCAGCTTGTAAATTAATATGTATTGGTTTGAATGCAGTGATTTGAATAGAGGAAAAAAGTAGACTGTTCATTCTAGTCCCACGCGATGAGAAACAAATTTCTGATGGAATAAGTGTCATAGAAGTTTACCACGTATATATAGGTGTAAATAAAAGAAAACAGCCAAAATTCTGAGTCACCCAAAATTCTGGGTTTGTGTTTAAAGACAAGGGGGAGAATGAAGACAACTATTGGAGTAAGCTGCCTCTGATGTGACTGAGGAGTGACATGGAGAAAGAGATAGACAAGGAAAAGAATATTTATAGGATCTGGTGCAGATTTTGATGATGTGAAAAACGATAAAGCTCTTGGTCACGGACAGCGAATTGAGGAGGACATATTGACTAGGAGAGTGTATGGGTGTAAGTGTATGGGAGGAAATAGGGAGGAAGCCAGAGATAATGTGAAGAATTGTATAAGGAAAGATGATGTGTCTTGGGAAGGGCGGTTGTAACTGAGCAGGGTTAGGAGAAGCATGTAGGTCCTTCTGTCTAGGCGACTCCTTACTTGATGCAGCTTCAGGCAACAGTCAGGAGCATATAGGAAGATTAACCAGAATATCAACAGATTCAGCCAGACACAGAAGCTAAATCATCCTAAGCCATTGCCTGACTCACACCCAGGGAATCAGCCATACCCTGGCACATGATCTTAACCGTTCTCATCCATCCACATCCACACACATCATCACCATCCACATCCACACACATCATCACTATCCACATCTACACTCAGCATCACTACCATCCTCATCCAGACACACCATCACCATCCACATCCAAACATAGCACCACCATCCATATCCAGACACATCACCACCATCCAGATCCAGACACACCACCACCATCCACATCCACACACAACACTACCATCCACATCCACACACATCACCATCATCCACATCCAGACACAACATCCCCACAATCCACATCCACCACCGTCCTCACCTCAGCAGTCCATACCCAGACGCAAAGTTCCAGCCAGTCGCAGCGATCAGCAGGGAGCCATAACACTTCCCCCCCACACACCTCCATCGGAGACCTCTGGAAGCACTGTTGGGAGGGCGCGATCGGTGCCTTGGTCGCCTGGCACGAAGAGTCTCGGAGCTTCTTACGGCGTGGGTCTTAAACTGGGAATGCGGACGAGGGTGTAGCACGCACCTGGGGACTGAGAACGGATGATATTCCCTTCTTTCGTGTCTAAAATGTCCCCCTGCTACTGTCTGCTTCTGCTGTTGTTGGGAATGTAGGTGCGCTGGAATTTTTGCACGTGCGAGATAGTGAAACATCGTCATCGTTTTCATCATCGTCGTCATCATAATCATCATCATAACGTTATTCCTCCCTAAAACATGAGGCTCGACAGCTGTTACTGAAATTGGATCAGGAATCTGTGCTCTTAAAACGTAGTGAATCATCATCATCATCATCATCATCATCATCGTCATCATCATCATCATCATCATCATCATCATTATCATCATCATCATCCAAGCTTTGTTTCCCATTAGGACATGCGGGTGGAAAACATTCATTAAATCTAGATCGGTTATTCTGTCAATGAGAGCATTTGCTACTACGCATCTGGAACGTCCCCTTGTTACTTCTTTGCTGTTGCTGCCAGGATTGGTGGTAGACTGGAATTTGTGTTGCAATAAGCCAGTTGAATCCTAAATAACACTTGTATTAGTGAAGCAGCACTAGCGGAAAAATAGTTGTAGTGGTTCCCAGAGATACAGTTTTGAGATCTCTGCGATTATCAGTATATTATTTAACCCTTCAGTCCTATGTCGTATTTTCTTATTATTGGTACCCAAAGACAATTTTTTTCAACGTACAACAGACCTCATACAGTGAAGGAGTTAATGAAGGCTATATCTAACTACTCCAGTTCGAGAAGTCTCTCCTAAGCTGAATAAAATTGTCTGTAGTGGTAAGTATAAGTGGAGAATGGTGTCATCAAACTCAAGGAGGTAAAGAATACTTCGAGCGCTATTGCAGTTACAATAGTGCAAATACAATATCGACACTTCCCAATATAATCATGAAAAGTATTTTAAACGCCTTTTGTTTCTTTTTACACTGTTGTTGCATGAAAGTCCTTGCATTTTCGCCAACAATCTTACAGTTAATTATTGTGTATGAATTTTTTTCTGTATTTAATTAGTTTTCCCTCATCTGTCCATCTTATGTAAAAAAATAAGCGTAAAATTCCCTGCGACTGGACTGATAGCTCGTTCGTTTGCAAATTACAGGCCGTCCACACCTGCATTTGATCCTACCAGGGGGAGGACGTCAAGAGGATGAAGTAGTATATCCTTACATTTGTTCGCACATGCCCACACTTTGTCGAGGTTCCACTGATTACATATACATACTCACTCCTAGGATGATGGAGAGGGATGCCTTTACGTGGTGGCACTGATGTGACCGTGTGGCTCCACTGTCGGGTCATACAAACGTCCCTCAGTTCCCCCCCTATCCCCCAAAAGGTGCACTGCAGGAGAAGGGACATGTCATCCTGCAGTCCACTGGGTTCACATTCAGACAAACCTGGAATTGCAGCTACAACGATGAGCTACTACTACTCGCTCCCAAACATAGCAGTACCAAGAGGTCAAATTTCCACAAGCAACAGAAACCATTCACTTGAAATACCATGCCAAGCCGTGAATGTGGTGCCGGGTAAAGGCGGGTCACACAAGCAGCAGAAAGTGGTGTTCCTTGGCCATATGTATCAGTTACCCATTAGAACCATGAAAACACGGTTGGAACAGGGACAGTACAGCAGCTTCCCACACAGGCCAAACACGTGTAAGTGGGCCGCTTCGGTTCATTTATTCACGAAGACAAATGGCAACTCTCCAAATTTTCGACGATGATTTTTAAAGTAGTGATGAAGCCATTAAGCGTTTTACTCTACACATCGTTTCTAACCGTACTTAGGAATGTGGTATGAAGACCAAAATAATCTAGCAACAATTTATATTCCGTCATTGGTAAGCAACTTGTTTTCTCTCGTTGCATTTTTCACTGCACGGTAGGAGTATGATGACGATGATGATTATACTTATTTATTACTATTGTTATTATTATCATTATTATTATTATTATTATTATTATTATTATTCAGTACAACTCAAGACACCGACCTTATGGATTTGTCGAGTAGCAGACCTCTTAGAAATTCAGGGAAAGGGCTGTCTGGTCTATGCCCAGAGTAGGAAACCTGAAATTGTATAAAAGACCAACCAGCGGAATTCCTTTAATCTTTCCTTGGAGCTCACCGTAAAGAGAGAGACAAAGCCAGACGACTAAGGTAGACACTAAGCCCAAATTATTACTCTCTCTCTCTCTCTCTCTCTCTCTCTCTCTCACTTTTTCTCCTTTTCCCACTTCTTCGTCCTAAATCCCTTTCTCTAATATATTTTCACAGTATTTCGCAGTCTTATTTTATTTCTCCTCCACGCATTCTTTCCTCCCTCCCTCTTACCTCTCTTTTCTCTCCTCCCAAGCTTTCATATTCCTTTACTACTACACTAAATCTTTTCACACTTTATTCCTCCTCCTTTTCTTCTCCCACTCTCTCTTTTCTCCTCATTTTTATCATATATTTCCTTTTTTCTCTCTTTAATATCTTCCTCATTCATCTTGCTATAATTTAAGCTTGTCTGTTTATCACTATTTTTTTCCCTGTTCCATCTCTCTCTCTCTCTCTCTCTCTCTCTCTCTCTCTCTCTCTCTCTCTCTCTCTCTCTCATTTATCATTTTCTTTCCATAATTCCTTCTTTCAATTTTCCTTCTGCTCTCTCTTTATTATCTTTAAATCCCTCAAAAATGATTTATATACTTTCAAATTATTTTATTCTTCCTCCAGACGCATTTGTTTAGCATTCATAATTAGTCCATATAGTAAAAGTCTTTCGTATGTTCTGTATAAATTATGTGAAGGCAAGAAGAAAAATTTAAGTGCTGAGTCAATGGAATGAAGAGGTAAAAAATTCATTGGTGTGTGGGGGGGGGTTGTGTGCGTGAGTGCGTGCGTGCGCGTGGGCGCAGGCGACCGTGCATGCCAGCGTGAGTGCTTGATTTTTTAAGTTTTTTTTTTCCTCTTTCTCCTCCATTCCTATCTTTATCATTCTTCACTCCCTCTTCTTCCTCTCTCTCTTTCTTACCTCTCTTTGACCTTCTTCTCTTCTTCCTCTTCCCTCTCTTCCATCCATTTAGTTTTTACCTTCCTTCTCAAATTTCCTACTTTCCTTCTCCTTTCACCTTACTCCTCTTTATCATAATTTTTCCTTTCTTCTCATTTTCCCATCTCTCTCTCTCTCTCTCTCTCTCTCTCTCTCTCTCTCAACTTTCCTTTTCTTCACCTTTTCCCACACTCTCTTTAATTTTTCTGATTTATAGTTTCTTCACAAACATTCCTGCATCTCATCTTCAAAATCTCTCCTCCTCCTCCTTCTCCTCCTCCTCCTCCTCCTCCTCCTCCTCCTCCTCCTCCTCCTCCTCCTCCTTTTAAAAGTTCGCTTTAAATTTTTAACACATTTACCTTTTTCTTCTCTTCCCATCAATTCTCTTCTCCATCCCTTTTTTCTGCATTCTATTGTCGCAGATTTATTCCCTGTCTTTATTTTTCTTTCTTTTTTCTTTCTCACTCTCTCCATCATCATTCTCCCAGCGTCTTTGTCCGCCCCTTCTTCCTTGAGTACATCTTACGTCATGATAATCCTCCCTCCCTCTCTCTCTCTCTCTCTCTCTCTCTCTCTCTCTATCTATCTATCTATCTATCTATCTATCTATCTATCTATCTACCTCGATCTGCTTATTTATCTACTGCTTTCTACCCATAACGTCACATCTTCATGTTTCCGGACCTCCCTTCTTCTCTCTCTCTCTCTCTCTCTCTCTCTCTCTCGGCCCTGCTGCCCCCACCCTCTCAAGAAAGCTAGTTTATTGAAGTCTTTAACGGCAAGGAGAGGAGTGAGGGGAGTGGAAGAAAATGCGGTGCGGAAAGAGGAAGCATTACTGGCCAAGAAAAGAAAATAAATGATGAAATTTAGAGGAGGAAGAGTCCGAGGAGGAGGAGGAGGAGGAGGAAGGATGTGATGCTAGGAGAAGAGGAGGAGGAGGAGGAGGAGGAGGAGGAGGAGAGAGGTGATGATGATGATGGAGGTGATAAAGCCTTGGATGGGACGCAGTTACGTTTGGGAATAAGGAAAAATTGGGAGACGCATGAATTAGGAAGGAGTGTGAGGTGAGGCCAAAAATTCGCCAGGCAAATAGAATGAGAGAGAGAGAAAGAGAATGTGTGTGTGTGTGTGTGTGTGTGTGTGTGTGTGTGTGTGTGTGTGTGTGAGAGAGTAATAGTTCAGTGACGTGTATGGAATAATAGGACTGGAAGCACAAGAGAGGATGGTGGAATGCTTGGATATGATGGAGATTTTTCTTATTTTTTTTTATATGTCCGACTTTGATTCCCGTGATTTAACATACAGTACTTTCACCCAGCTTCTCTCTCTCTCTCTCTCTCTCTCTCTCTCTCTCTCTCTCTCTCTCTCTCTCTCTCTCTCTCTCTCACATTTATCAGGCGCCCCGAATTTCACTTTTCTTCACGCCAGACAGGCACAGAAACTTAATGGATATTCTCACATTCACATTCAACTGGGGACAAGTTTCAGATTAAAATTAAATAAATATAATTGTTTCTCCCTATAATGATTGAGATCTTGGAAATAAAAGCAGTTAATAATAGTTAGATTTTTTTTTCATGCTGGTGTTTGGTCAGTAAAACTGTACAGATAGATTGTTAGATAGGTAGATAGATAGACAGGCAGATAGATAGACAGGCAGATAGATAGACAGATAGGTAGACAGAAGATTGCCTATTGTGTAGAATTAACGAATGATAAAAATTCCTGGAAAATGATACTGTAATCTATAAACCAATTGAATATTAAGTTTTTAGCTATAAAGGTAAGCATTAAAGAAGAGTCTTGGGAGAATACGATCCCACGTCTCGAATATTTCCAACATATGCCACTTATCTTATAGAAGGCCTTTAGATCAATTGCAAGGCGTGGTGTTGCAATGTCTGGATGCTTCTTCTGTGTAACTCGTCTCTCCGGGATGCTCAGCTCACACCCTCCTTACGTAAGCATGATGGATGTAAAGAGGGAAAGAAGCATAAGCCAGTCATTTACCTCAATTTATGAGGCTTCCTGTTCCTGAAAGTGCCACAAGTCTACACCATTTAATTCTTTCAGACCAAATCATAAATATACTTGGCTTCTATTAACATTTTTTTTTTAGATTCCCGTTACATTATGTAGAGATGCATCAGAAAACAAGTCTTGTACATCATTGGTAAAAAACTCCCTTTCAGACATGGACTCATCGTTTACCTTTTCCCTTTTTTTTTAACGTAAAAGGACACATGCCTGAAAAAGACATGAAAAATCTGTGATATATATATATATATATATATATATATATATATATATATATATATATATATATATATATATATATATATATATATATATATATATATATATATATATATATATATATATATATATATATATATATATATATATATATATATATATATATATATATATATATATATATATATACAGTATATATATATACCAGACTTTGTAACTATGTTCTGCTTGTAATGACGATACTCCTTTCACTCTAACTTAAGTTAAAACTGCCGTCCCTCCATCTTGAATGCTGAGTTGTAGCTCCCTCCCTATCCCCCTAAAGGAGGCTGGTCGACTGCAGGATGAGGGCAACTTCGGCCTGCAGTCCATTGGGTTCACGTTTTAAGGGAGCCTGGAGCCACAACAACAGCAACTAACACAACAACAACAACAACAACAACAACTACTACTACTACTACTACTACTACTACTGTATTACTGTTACTTTTACTACTACTACTACTACTACGACTACTACTATCAATATTATTATTATTATTACTACTACTATTAAGACAGACAATTGATTTTTGCTACATGACAGTCTTCCACAAGAAAACCTCCCTCAAACATCCATATATCATCCAGATCCCACTTACCTGTACTACTGAATGAACCGGGACGAGAGAAAGAGAACTGGAACTCGAGTCCTTCCAGTTGTGAAGTGGACGCGCTAACCAGTACAACACCAGCTTTCTCTCTCTCTCTCTCTCTCTCTCTCTCTCTCTCTCTCTCTCTCTCTCTCTCTCTCTCTCTCTCGTGGTCCTGCCTGAAGACAATCACTTTCTCTTCCTTACTTCTTCGGGAAAAAGTATGTAACAACCGAACTCGGCTCCTGAGATCCTGGCCGCATTTTCAGGCCAGGAGATTCTGAATAGTGACTGATTGCATATTGAGGCTGGGGCTGGGGGCTGGGAGGAGGGACGAAGAGGGAGCAAGCTAGGAAAAAAGGCGGCACTTGGGGGCAGCTTGGGAGATGGACAAAACGTTTTTACCTTCCTTCCGCCTGGACAAAACATTTCTACCTTTCTCTTGTCTGGACAAAACGTTTTACCTTTCTTTCGCTTGGACAAAACGTTTTTACCTTCCTTTCGGGTGGAAAAAACGTTCCTACCTTTCTCTCTCCTGGACAGAATGTTTCTACCTTCTTTTCGCCTGGGCAAAACGTTTCTGCCTTTTTCTCACCTGGACAAAACGTTTCTACCTTCCTTTCGCCTGGACAAAACGTTTCTACCTTTCTCTCGCCTGGACAAAACGTTTATACCTTCCTTTCGCCTGAACAAAACGTTTCTACCTTCCTCTCGCCTGGACAAAATGTTTCTACCTTCCTTTCGCCTGGACAAAACGCTTCTACCTTTCTCTCGCCTGGACAATACTTTTTTTACATTTCTCTCGCCTTCTCTGATACTGTTCGTAATTCCTGCCACTGGGCGATTGGACACGAAATTTTAAAAACCCCGCTCTCTCCTCTGATACTGTGTTCGTAGCCCTTTTTAATTTCATGTTTTTTTTTTTTTCGTCCTACCTGCCACTGGACGATTGGACTCGAAATTTTTTTGTTGTCTCGCCGAAGAATGGAGAATGATGAGAAGACTGAATGATAAGGAAGTAGAGGTAACAGATGATTTAATACGGTAATGTTGTGTGTGTGTAATTTATTTTCACCGGGTCGGTCAGGATCACTTGATGGTCGTGATGGTCAGCTTTTACCCTCCCGGAAGGGAGCTGAGAGCTCATATAGTCCGATCTAAGGGCAAGGCTGTGTCCTTCACACACGCACACACCCGTCCCCTTGCTCAAGGGGGACAGTAACCACCCACTTCGTCAGTGAAACTTTTCGCAACCTGAGCGAGGGCGCGAACTCCCGTCCACCAGTTGGCAAGCGAGAACGTTACCACTGCACCAGCGAGCGGTGTGTGTGTGTGTGTGTGTGTGTGTGTGTGTGTGTGTGTGTGTGTTTTCTAGCAATATATGTAATAGAGTGGCAGTGGTAGTTAAAATTAGATGTGTGTGTGTGTGTGTGTGTGTGTGTGTGTGTGTGTGTGTGTGTGTGTGTGTGTGTGAGAGAGAGAGAGAGAGAGAGAGAGTCAGTCAGTCACTCTTTATGACGAAGTAAGCAATGAAGGATTTGGGTAATATATCTGCTTGACATATCGTCCTGAACAGCGTCGAGCCATTTCATTTCAGAAGAGAGTAAAACACTGACCTGTCTTAGCGTATAATTAATTCTTATTCGTAAAGATGTGTTTTATGGAGGAAATATATAGTTTTACTGTTATTTACATTATTTTATTTTGTTTTTTTTACTCGCCTGTACTCTTTTCATGAAGGTATTAAATCACGGGGACACTTTTGTTTTATCCAAGTTACTGTAAGATGACCTTCAGCCTTGGACACCCACTTCGCAGAGATAGGACTAATGAAGGATATAATGTCTCCAGTTTGAAAAGCCACTCTGAAACTGGAAAGAGTTGTTTGGCAGCAGTAAAAATGAAGTACAGAAAGACATCATATTGAAGGTGTTATCTGTCAACAGTGCACAGTAAATTCACACTTTTCCCTCTCCCTCGGTGTCACTTCTTTCTTTTTTTTTCTTTTTTTTACTGATGTAACGGGGTCAATTCCACAGCTTGAATATTAAGTCTTGGTTGCATGACATTCGATGAGCATCAGTTATAAGGAAGGAGGGAGTCTCATTTTAACTATCCAAAATGGCCATCCAGTCTGGCAACACTTTGCCATCAGCTGGGATGAAAGTTTGAATAATATTTTAAAAGTTTTCAGAAGGATGTAAAAAAAGGGGGATGGTTTTTCTTCCCTTCGAGATCCTTGAGATTCTTAGTACTACCCTGCTAACAATATAGCCCCAGGTTCATCTAAATTTGAACCCAATGGACTGCAAGCTGAAACTGCCCTTTTCCATTTAATTCATTATTCTCCTTCGGGGGGATAAGGGTGTTTAAGGACATTTGTATGACTGAGTAGTGGTGCTGGCCGGTTTTGTTGATGCCACCGCATGAAGGCGTCCTTGTCTGGCATCCTAGCCTACTATCAGTACGTTCTCTTCGTATTTTTCCGGGTTCGCCTTCATCCTCGTCAGCGCGACATTTTTGCACATCTTCGCCGGGTCGGTCCTCAGGTCGGCCAAATAAGGAGGATTGACAGGAGCTCAGGCCGAAGTCGCCGGCAAAGTTTTAATGGGCGACGCAAGGTGGCCTGACGACGGGGCGAGGGGCTGTCTTGCCAGGGTCGCATGCTTTCTGGAGGAACGAAGCTTACCGGGACATTATTTTGATGCTTTGGGAGAGTATGGAGCTTAAGAACGTTAAATGTGGAGCTCAAGTCAATATTTGGTTATTGTTAGGCGACCATAATAAAAACACAGTGCCCGGGCTGAACCGACTAATAACCAGAACTTTGACAAAAACAGTAAGGCGCAAGAAAGACTCGAGGCGGTGCTTAGAAGACATGCAGATCTTACGAGAGAATGCATAAAGCTTAGAGGGACGGGAAGCCTGGGAACGTGAAGGCTGAGTGTGGAAATCTTCTTAAAAGATGGATGGTGTTGGTGAGCGTTCGGGACGGTGAGAATTGGTGGCTTTTTCCTACTTTTTTTTTTTATTTGAGTGATATACATTGCATGAATTCGAATAGGAAGATGTATCACCAGTCCTTTCATTATTATTATCATTATCATTATTATTATTATTATTATTATTATTATTATTATTATTATTATTGTTGTTATTATTATTACTATTACTCTTATTATTATTATTAGTAGTAGTAGTAGTAGTATTGTTATTATTACTATTTTTATTATTATTATTATTATTATTATTATTATTATTATTATTATTATTATTATATTTTGATTACAGTAAATTCGGAACACAGACTGAATGTTACCGGAAGATTAAACCAAATGTATATTCATAGGTATCGCGTCTTCAAAAAAAAAAAAAAAAAAAAAAAAAAATACACATCATTCACTGTTTATTTGTTCGAAGGTGCCATGAGAAGACCTTATATTAATGTGTATCGACCACACGAGGATCATTAGGGTCAACATTTATCTTAATATCCAAAACTTTCCTAGAATAGTGCCCAATATTCGATGATCCAGTCAGGTCACCAGTCGCACTAGTGGGTGTATGGGGACAAGGAGGAAACATACTTTGCCATAGAGTCTAACCAGCACGGGAATCGAACTCGGGTTTAAGTTCTGATGTAGTCGGGAATAAGTGTAGTACAGGTCAATATCAGTGATGGTATAATAATGACACAAATGCTAAAAATACACTCCTTGAAGATTTTAAATTTATCTTAGATGTTTCGAAGGCAGTTGTCAAGGAAACGATCACGATTCACCTTTGTTTTACAGGTAATGAGTTTCACTATTCTCGTTTCACCTTAACTTGACCCAGATTTTCGTCCTTTATCTTATTTCGCTCAAGTCAGTGGTACAGAAGGACAATGTTACTGCTCTACATTCTTTTCATAGCACATCTTCGTGACTAGCATCATATCCAAGTGTTAATGTTACAGCTCAGCATTCAAGATGGAAATTTGGCACTTCTAGGCCAAGTTAGAGTAAAAGGAGCATAGTACGTTGCCCATTTCATCATTCTATAAGCGGCGCATCTAAACAGACGTTCATTTTGCTTAACAATTGAAAAGAAAATTGATTATGCTAGCTGGTAAAGCCCACGAGTAAAATTTCGCCTTTAAAAAATATATTAATGAATTCTTCGCCTTTAAAAATATATATATGTTGAATTTTGAGAACTCGGGCACTTTAGATAATACCCTTCATTCCATATCTTTATCAAGGCTGAGATGCTACGGGGCAACTTTTTTTTTTTTTTTCCCGTCGTGTCGCTTTTTTTTTTTTTTTTTTTTTTCAGTGTCAGTATTTTTCCTGAAATTGCTGATCCGCTTTCTTCCGTGCCACATCGACTGCCGGCTTTATTTTTCTCTTCTTTCACCGGATATCCTTTTGCTGTCTTCATCTTTTACCATTTTATTTATTTATTTATTTATTTATTTTTTGTTTTGGAGGGGCAGTGTTAGCTTCCGTTTCACTCCATGCCGTCTTCAGGTCATAATTTTCTCTCTCTCTCTCTCTCTCTCTCTCTCTCTCTCTCTCTCTCTCTCTCTCTCTCTCTCTCTCTCTCTCTCTCTCTCAGCGTTAAGTTTCACGTTTTCGATTGGAGAATACTTTATAGGAGACGTACTGTGTAATTTGGGAAACTAAAAAATTACTAGACAGTGTTCCTAACTTTAAAGATATTCCCCGATTTTGAAGCCTGCATGGGTATCGCAGTTCTAGTGGGGGGAGGAGGAGGGGGAGGGTGTGGGGAGAAGGGGAGGGGGGAAAAGGGCGAGGGAAAAGAGACTGAGTTGGGGAGGGGGCAGATGGGTGTGGGAAAAGAGGAGGGGAAGAAGATGGAGATGAGGAGAGTAGGGGAATGGGGAGGCGGGGTAAGAGTATTTTTTCACAATACACAGAGCGACCAGTCCAGACACACAGGTTTTACACTAAGCGTTTTTATTCAGGAATTTTATTCATCTGTGTTAGTGAGTGGATTGACCAAGGCCACTTCTAACCCCTCCAGCCTGAAATATCTATCTTAAAATTATTATAAACGGCTGGTGATAGCACGAACAAAATATAATGGACATGTGGTACTGAAAGGATTGAGATATAATAACTGTAACAATGTAGTGTAAACTGTTCCAATTTTGTGTTCATCTGTTTCTTTCAGTGACTTCCCTTCCCTTCCCTCACACTCTTCTGCTTCATCCATCCACTGACCATTTTCTTTTCCCCTCAATATCTCGTCTCACTTCCCCTCTTTCTTTCTTTTTTTCTTTTTTTTTTATTTGGGGGTGAGGGGTCTGTTTTTTATTTTGTTGATGTCCTCTCTCTGGTTCTCTCCCACACTGACATGTCCCATACTCTTGTTTTCACTTTCCTTTTTTTCACTCAATACTTTCTCTCCCTCCTCGTTCTCGTTATTTTCACTTTCTTATTTGTTTATTTATTCCAAGTCCTTCCATTAGCCCCTCTTAAGGCAGCCAATAGTCTGTTCACCTTAACTTGGCAGGGATTTTGATACTTATGTCAGTATACTCTTAGTGGTATCTAAAGTGAAGGTCTTATACATATACAAACGCACACACACACATACACACACACACACACACACACACACACACACACACACACACACACACACACACACACACACACACACACACACACACACACGAGTTATACCGTCTCAGACCCAACACATCTCATCATACCCTAATCAGTGGGATTCCATTAGATTAAATAGTTGTAGACAGTCTTCCCTTCCTTAGGAGAGTACGCCGAAAAGTTTGTAATGGCTGGGGAAGGGAGGGGGGTTCTTAGCTCGTCCGTGTGGGGGGTTGGGGTGGGTGCACCTAACTCCCTAAACTACTCTGCAATATTGGACCAGGCTGGATTGAGGACAGTAAAGTTTTTGCCATCTTTGGTGACGCCGTATCACTCTTCTAACCACAAGTCTAAAGAAAAATCACGATTCATGAAACAATTTCAATGCGGTAAGAACTAGTATGAACGTCAATGAAAAGAGGAAAAAGATAAAGGAATATCAGATATTATTTACAACAGACAAGAACTAGTATGAGTATCACCGGAGAAAAAAAAAGTGGTAAAGGAGAGTCTGAGAAGAGTAGGTGTGAGTCTGGTAAGCAGTTAAGTAGCAAGTGGGGGGACGAAAGGATCTTGTTTTGTAGCTAATTAAGGAAGTTAGAGGTTCCCTAGGAGGAGGCAGGGAAGTGAATGGAATGGGAAGATGTGTTAGAGGAAAGAAATGGAGGACGCGACAGACTTCTTTGACCCATTTACTGAGCGTGATTAGAAAAATGAATCATTGCATATCAGATGAAGGATTGGTCAGACTAGCGGGAGGAAAGAGTGAAAGTAGAAAGGTCAGTTGAGTGGAGGAAGAGTGAAAGTGGAGAGAAAAATCAGTTGAAGGGAGGAAGAGTGAGTGTGATGAGAAAGATCAGTTGAAGGGAGGAAGAGTGAGTGTGGAGAGAAAGATCAAGGGAAGGGAGAAAGAGCGAAAGTGAAGAGAATGATATGTTTAAGATAAGTGTTCATTTCATTGATGTATCTCATAACAGAGAAGCAACAGGGGGAGGCGGGTAGATGATAAAAGAGAAAAATTGCTGTTACGAGAGAAGATATCAATAGAGTGAACCCAAATGCTGTTAAAAATAGCCTGAATGACAAGGTAAAAGTGTATTAGAGTCCACATGTAAGGAGGGAATATAGGAACCACAGCGATTTGTAAATGCTTGTGTGCAAGAGGAAAAGTTTCAGGCAGAGGGTTAACTGAGAAGGTGAGAGCCAATTACAGGAGAGATAGTGTACTGACTGAGAAGATGAGAGACAGTTACAGAAGAGATAGTGTATTGACTGAGATGGTGAGAGATAATTACAGAAGAGATAGCATGTGAAAAACCTGTTGACATCAGGAAGGGTCGGGGATATTTTATTAGATATTTGCTGCGAGATGTCTGACAGAGAGAGAGAGAGAAAAAAATGTGAATTGGATATAAAGTTGTTTGTAGCATTCATGAAGCTAGATAAGTATGGATGATAAAAAGAGATAGGTATGCTTTCCTAAGGGTAGTATTTGCAGTGTCCAGTGAAAGTTAGATTGTGTACAGCCATCGAGAGTTAGGATGATGTAACAAAGGTAGCGTGAAGGTGGGCAATGAGCTTAGCAAGAGGATCAACTTTATTTGTGTACAGAATCAGACTTTATTTTGTCCCTATCGCAGAGTGATACAAGATGTATTTATGAATGGAGCAATGAAAGGTGAAAACACGAAGTCTTCGAAGGAGAGTGGTTATAAAAAAAATAAGTAATGAAGAAGTGGCTTTAGAGATTTCTACTTGCCTTAGATTTCTCTTGAGCATACAAAAACTGTCTAGCGTCAGCTGAACTTATGAAAAGCATGATCACATCCAAAGGCTTGCAGTAGTAGTAGTGGTGGTAGTAATAGTAGTAGTAGTAGTAGTAGTAGTATAGTAGTAGTAGTAGTAATAGTATAGTAGTAGTAGTAGTAGTAGTAATTATACACCAGATTCATCCGAAAGTGAGCATGGTGGATGGCAGACTGAAGTTGCCTATTACCAACAGGCCACCATCCTCCTTTCAGGTGATACAGGGGAGTTAGGGGACGTTCGTATAACCGGGCAAAGGAGTTGCCCGGTTATATTGGTGCCACCACATGAAGGCGTTCCTCTCCACCACCATCCAAGAGTTAGGCTGTACATATGTGAGTGTAAAATGTAAGGCATCTGAATGGTCGGTTTTCTCCCGGCTTTGATTAAAATTGCAGTACACATTAATAATTCCGCTTCGTTCTTAATTCATTTATCACTTTGGCTTCCATTCAGCTGATTAAATTGGTGTGAAGCTAAACAGAATAAGACATCAAAGGAGTCAGAGTCTCTGGCTATGGTTACCAACACTTGAGTAAATAAATTCGGCGGGTAGTAGACCAAAATACTACCTACGTCCATCACAGGGATATATTAAGTGCTTAAACTATTTGATATATTTATTTCAGTGTTTCTCTTAACAGGTGATTTTATTTAAGTTTTGCTGATATGCAATAACCTACAGCCTCTTAGATACGAAGGAGTCTTTCCCAGCCGAAGACAACTGTCTGATTTTAACGAGAGTACAATGTAAAATACGCCACGTCATTGCAGAACATGTCAATTGTCCCCAGTAATGGTGCTTGTGGGATTTTACCGGAAGGGTACTTTGCCCGCCGCTCTTCGCCTGTTAGCTAATCACCACGATGCTCATAGGTCCAGACCGTAGGATTTCCCCCTTGATGAATGTTTGAAAGTGCCCACTTCTGCCTCGTTAAAAGCACTGGAGTAGTTGCCAGCCGTCGGCCTGGTGCAGTCCAGTGAAAGTGCATCAATACTTCGGCATATTGAAATATTGCTTTTCCTCAGTTTTTACTTTGGATTTAAAATTCCTTTCATATTATAATTCCCAAGAGGATTCACTGAACATTCTCCTTTTTAATAGATTTAGCAATTTTCTCAGAAACTCTGGTAATCCCCATGGCTACATGCGTTTTCATTAAAATCTTCCACTATGATCCTTAATTAGCACAGAGACCCTCACTAGATACCATAATTCTCCGATCCAGAGCCCCTTTCATCTTGCAACTAATCTGCTCTAAAAGCCGCTGAGGTACAGTACCCAGTATACCTCTCTCTCTCCTCGTCCTTCTTAACCTTATAAAAATCCCAGTATAAAAGTATTCCTCTCATTAGTTAATCCCTTACAGTTCGGTGACGTGTTTTATGCTTTGTTCTTGATACCTTCTACCAGTCTTAGGAAAGATCTGCATTGACGGGGGTAAATGAAGGTTATACCCATAGCCAGTGATTCGAAAAACTCTCTTCCAACCCAAGTACGTGTAAGAAGAATGACGTGAAAAGTCCGTCAGTGTAGTGGAGGAATTAACATCGTCCCCCAAACTTCGTGTCAAATGTTGCTGGGTTAATCATATAGAGGCTACATGCTAAAACTTCACTGTGGGTCGAATTTTTGGTCTTTGGTTTTGTAGACTTAAGCGATTGAAGAAAACATTAACCTGTTTTTATCTTGAATCATACTATTTAGGAACGATGATATTTTCCTTAGGTGCGACTTTTTTGAGGTGGGGGGTGTGTGCTGTAGCCCTCATCAACCCATTCATTATCAGATTTCACTTCATAAGCTGAGTAAAATCGTCTGACAATTGCAAGAATATGCTGAGAGGAGTACATCGCCAGTTTGAAATGGTTAGTCTCCGCGAAGTAAATGTATACCTGTATTGAATGTTTCCATTGGTAGTACAGTAAATCCTCCTCTTCCCGCACCTTGGGTTTTAGTCGAGAAATAATAAAATTCTTCTAACAGCACACACACACACACACACACACACACACACACACACACACACACACACACAAAGTGGATTCCGAAGCTCGCATTACTGGGTTTTTAATGTCCATTTTCATTCCCTCGGTATTTATGGTAAGGAGGTGGTTCAATATTTATATGGGAATACGGCTGTCTAAAGACGTAAAAGATAGCGTAGTAAGCGTGAGGAGGACGAGTGATTGATGAGCATCAAACTTGGCCTGAAAGGAACAGTGGTAAACATCGTGAGCGCTTATACTCCCCAAGTTAACATTCCTGCTTCTTAACAATGTTATGAAAACCTTTTAAATGAGGAAAATCCGAGGGTAGTCTTTGAGGATGGAGTCCAGAACCAGGGAGTAAAGTCGGATATTAGCGGAGAGGAAGTAAAATTAGCATTAAAGAAAATGAAAAGTGGTAAAGCAACGGGAGCGGATGAAATACCAGTACAAGTGTAGAAGAGCCTGGGAGAAGACGGGACTGATATACTGTGGGGTTTGATGCAGAAAATATACCACCAGGAAAAAACATTGGAAAATTGGAGAGATAGTGTAATTGTGCCTAACTACAAAGAGAAGGGTAACATCCAGGACTGTGGAAATTACAGAAGATAAAGCTAACGTCCCACACCATGAAGATCAGGGAAAGCGTAGTGGACAGATGGATCAGGGAAGAAACATCTATAGGAGAGGAACAGAAAAGTTTTATGCCGGGTAGGGGGACGATGGATGCAGTGTTTGCGTTTAGATAGTTTGCGTTTAGACATGATGGAAAAGCACCGCGAAAAGCAGAAGGGACTGTATATTGTCTTTTTAGACCTAGAGAAGGCGTATGATAGAGTGCCACGTCAAGAAATCTGGAGGTGTATGAGAGAGAATGGAGTGCCGGAGAAGTGTGTCAGGATGGTCGAAGATACGTACCAATGAGCAAGAACACGGGTAAGAAGTAGTGTCTGGTTAACGGAATGGATACCAGTTGGAGTTGGTTTACATGATGGATAATCTTTAAGCCCATACCTTTTTAATCTTATTATGGATGTGATGTCTAGTGGGATAAGAGATCATTTCCCCAGGTGCATGCTGTTTGCTGACGACATTGTGCTATGGAAAACCAGCAGAGACGTAGTGGGGTTAAAATTAGAGCAGTGGAGGGGAGCTATGGAAGACAGAGGCTTTAAGTTCAGTAGAATGATGACAGAATACCTTAGGTTCAACGAAGATCAAGACCTCGGGATTAGTATGCAAGGGATAAGGTAGAAGAGAGTAGATGAGTTTAAATACCTGGGAACGACGGTGGCCGAGGACGGAAGTCTCGACGCAGAGATAACACACAGAGTGCAGTCAGGGTGGAGTAACTGGAAAAAGATGTCGGGGGTTCTGTGTGATCGTAGAATCAATGTAAAGGTTAAGGGAAGAGTATACAAGATGGTAGGAAGGCCAGCAATGATATGTGGGGCTGAACATGGTCTGTGATGAAAGCGCAAGAGAAGAAGCTGGATGTAACGGAGATGAAAATGCTTAGATGGATATGTGCAGCAACTAAAGTGGATAAGATCAGCAATGAAAGAATAAGAGGAACTACGAAGCTGGTGAAGATATCTAAGAAATTACAGGAAAGATGACTGGGTGCGGCCACGTGATGAGAAGCGACCAGACATATGAGTGGAGAAGAGTGATGGAGGTACAGGATAGGAGAAAGAGTGGAAGACCGAAGTGGAAGTGGATGCACAAAGTAAGGGAGGATTTGAAGGAAAAAGAGCTATCAGAGGATGATGCGTATGACCGGGCTATGCAGTCAGAAACATCGACCCCACATAGAAGTGGGAAAAGATATTCACTTTAACTTGGTGTAAAAATAGTGCCACCCCTTCATCTTGAATCCTCAAAACAGGGAATCAACGCTGGAACACAATGCTAGTCACGGGGAAGTGCGCTGGAAAGATATTGAGCCAAAGTATTGTTAGTCCTTCCACTGAACTACGTGAACCAATCTGCAAAAGGACAAAAATCTCCACCTATAGTCCATTCATTTTAACCAGACCGAGATTGTCGGCCTTCTGTAGCTTATTTCCCTTCGCATCTTCGTGACCAACACCATATTCTTGTATTAGTCTCTTGTAGCCGAGGAGTTAACTGAATCATAGAAGTCAGAACGTAGTGCTAGTCAAGACGAAATAATACGGAAAGGATGTAGATCGTGAATGACCTAGATGATAATGATGATGATATGGTGATCATTGATATAAAAGACACTGAGGGATGATGATGGTGATGATGATGATGACAAAAAAATATCGATGGACGAGGAGGAGGATGTCATGAATTAGCGTCAGATCCCATCCCTCTGTCCATTAGTTTTCTACCTTTTCCCCCTTCTTCATATTAATATTGTGTCGTATTTATTACGAAAAGTTTCTCTTGGGAAAAAAAAATCAACAAAAACATCGAAAAGAATGAATTACAAAACTATTACTGAAGAGATTCTATCCGGGGCGTCCAAGACCAGGACGACCACTACAAAGACGGGTGGCAGCACCACCACGGAGTCGGTTCGTGAGCCCTCCTGCCCCGTAGTGGTAAATGTTTTTAATGGCCCTGTAATACATGTCAGCGGTCCCTTTTACGCCCCCACCACTGTGTACCCGCCAAGTGCGGGGCACCCCAGCGGAGTGGGGGGATGGACCTGGGGCGACCCTTCAACAGGGCACCCCTACAATGGGGGCTGGGGCAGTCCTTCGACTCCCTTCAATGGGGACTGGTGCGGCTCATCGGCCCCCTTCAGTGGGAGCTGGAACGGACCTTGGACCCAACAGGGGCACCCATACGATGGGGGCTGGGGCGACCCTTGGACCCCACAGGCGCACCGCTTCAGTGGAAGATGGGGCGGCCGTTGGCCCTCACAGGAGCACCCCTTCGGTGGAAGTTGGGGTGGTTGTTGGACCCCACACCCCACCAATAGGGGCTGGAGCGACCAGTCTACCCCACAGGGGCACCCCTTCAATAGGAGCTGGGGCTGCCCTTGAATCTTACAGGAGCACCCCTTCAATGGGGCCCTTCTCCCTGAGGGATCTGTCTCTCTGGGCCTCTCTCTCTCTCTCAGGGTCTGTCACCCTGTGAGTCTATCTTTCTCTATTCTTGTCTCCCTGAGGGCCTATCTTTCTCTGTTCCTGCCTACCCTGAGGACCTGTCTTTCTCAGGGTCTATCTCTCTGAGGTCCAACCATCAGCTGTCCCTGAGGGCATAACTCCAACATTCATTATTGCCCAGGTTTACATTAGAACATAACAAGAGAGGATAACTGCAGTAGACCAGTTGGACCATGCTAGACACCTCCTAAACGAGTGACTGAACTACTAGAATGAGATAAGGATAGCAAAGAAGAAAGCTCTTCCCCGCCTTCCTAACCCTCCAGCCGAAAGCCGGCAGGAAACAGTCAGAAAGAACACCACGCAATATAGAAAACCTGACGTGGACATTTTATAGGAAAGTGTGAAACGAGAAAAAGACAATTATAGTGCAATCTGAAAAGGAAGAAGAGTGAATTAGTGCTGGTTATAAGATTTTTTTATAACCGTCCCTTATTTGTCACGTGCTTATCTAGCCCATGCTTGATACTTTCAATGGAAGTGGCAGCAACTACATTACTAGGTAGCTTATTCCATTCGTCCTCTACTCTATTCCCAAAAAAAATTCTACCTATTTCCTTACTAAAATGAAATTTATCTAGTTTGAAACCATTACTTTTAGTTCTATCCTGTATGCTCACTTTCAGCACCATGTTAATATCTCTTTTTTTTTAATACCTTCATCCACTTTAACACCTCATTTAAGTCTTCCTTTACTCTTCGCCTCTCTAGTGAGTGCAGATTTAGAATATTTAGTTTGTCTTCATGTGAAAGGTTCCGAACATTATGTATCATATTATGTCATTCATCTCTGTGCATTTTCTAACGAATTTATATCCATTCTATAGTATGGACACCAAAACTGCCTAGTGTAGTCTAAATATGGCCAGATCAAGTTGCAGAATTACTTTAGATGTCCTATTGCTCACTCTTAGCAAAATAAATCCTAGGACAGTAATTGCTTTATTTCTCACATTAATACACTGTTACCTTGGTTTGAAGTCTTGACTTACCCTAACTCCTAGATCTCTCTCGCATTCCGATTTACTAATTTCTTTGTTATCTAAGTTGTATTTGGTATCATCAAAGGCCTTGCCTACGTTAAGTACTTGACATTTTTCAACGTTAAATTCCATCTGCCAGTATTCAGACCATTTGGACAATACTGTATATCGAAGTCTTTTTGTAAGTGAAGGCAATCGTCAGTCGAGTTAATGATACCCCTTATTTTTGTGTCATCGGCAAATTTTCTAATGCTAGGCTACTAGTGATTCCTAATATAGATAGATAGATATGGATAGATAGATAGATAGATAGATAGGTATAGATAGATAGATTTTTTTTTTTTTTTATGTGACCGACTCTGGGCATAGGCTTCACAGCCTGATTTCAAGGCCCAGTAGTCCTCCTACGTACCGCACACCTCTACATATCACCACTTAGATAGATAGATAGGTATAGATAGATAGATAGATAGATAGATGAGTGTGTGTGTGTGTGTGTGTGTGTGTGTGTGTGTGTGTGTGTGTGTGTGTGAACGAGAGAGAGAGAGAGAGAGAGAGAGAGAGAGGGCGAAAAATGAGACACCAAAAATGACAGTCGAAAAATGAGTGACATGAGACTAAAACAGCACAATACAATAGTCAGCCGCAGGTAATAGAGTAGGTAAAAAGATAAAAATACTTGATAAGAGATAAAGAGAACGTAAGAAGAGGGAGAGGGGGAGAAAGAGAATGATGAGGAAGACAGAGGACCCAACCGGCAGCAGAGACGGTAGTGGACAGGCGTGATCAAGGTCTGGCAAAGGGACGAATACTTCTTTACTTTATACAGAGGGACGCCTTCATGTGGTGGCATCGATACAACCAGTCGATTCTAATGTCTGGTTACGCAGACGTCCCTGGAACCCTTCCTTATCCCCCCAAAGGAGAATTATGGGCTGCATGAGGAAAACTTAAGCCTGTAGTCCACTGGGTTCACGTTTTGGATGAGCTTTGGACCACAGTAACACCCTACGTCTAAGGGTATTATATAAAAAAGGGGGTTTGAGGGAGGGGGCATCTTGGGTTTATAATTCCTTCACTTTAACTTGTCCCAGATTCTCCTCTTCTCGCAACTTATTTCACATAGCTCAGTGGCAGAGAAAAAAAAAAATATATAATGCTGCGTCTCTACATCGTTTCCATAACACTCTTTGTGACTCGCATAATGCTCTAATGTTCATATACTTCGACAACCCAGTATTCAAGATGGAAAGATGATAATTTTAGGCCAGTTTAGAGTAAAAGGAGTATAGTGAACAACCATTAAAGGGGTACACACCGAGAAATTCCGAAAACACTGACCTGTGGTAGTCCAGCCAAAAGCACTCATTTCTCGTGTTTTCCTGGAAGTGAGCCGAGTCTGCGAATAAACTCTGGCGTTATATTTTGCTTGTGTTAAAGTGATTACAGGGAACTCTGTGTAGGAGAGTCGGTGCTTCATCAGGGAACTTTTAAATCACAGCCGCCCACACACCCAAAAAGCCGGCTGTGTTGGGACGTGAGCAATGAGTCTTAAGCATATTATACACGTCTCTCCCGCCACTCATGTTTTTTTTCTGTTGTTACTTCACCGAAAAATATTTAATTTCGGCCCAAAGCCTCCCATACCCACCCACGTCCGTCGGTGTGGAGGCGTGAGTTATGAGCGCAAGGCAGATGATACAGTCTCTCCCTTCACTCCTCATTCCACCTGACGCCCACCTGTTTCTAATTGCTGGAAAACATAGATCAGGCGGAAATACCTGGAACTGTTCATATCGGGAGGACAAAGGCTCGACTAAGGGAAAACTTAGTGAAAAGTGGTCTTATTTTTTTTTTTTTTTTACTCCTTCAGTGAAACGATAGTATCATATTTTACTCTAGGTAAACACAAGACATGTTGTTGCTGTTGATCAACCCCAGTCTGTCTGGCTGAGCAGACCCATCAACCGCAAGCAAGCAACCGCCCCTTCAGGGCTGTGCCGTGCAGTGAACCGATGTTCACTTGCAGTTAACAGCGCCCCGCGACAGTAAGGCGCGAGGAATAGTTAGAAGCTTGGTTTCTGGAAGGATGCCGCATTTGTATCACGCCACCTAGTTAACGAGGGCACCATAGCAGGCTCTACATCATTACGTTATATGGTTATATGGTGACAACCCAGCGTTGTAAATGGTTTCTTGGGTTACAGGAAACCATAAAATAACAAGACATGCATATTCATATCCAGCTTAGGGGAGACTCTTGTAGTGTATGCGTCATACAGGGTTCCTTAATCAGACGTAAATCTACCCCTAAGGGGCATGGCGAACCATACTGAAGGGTAAACTGGCCAAGTAGAAAATGATTCATTAAAAAGAACAATATGAAAATGGACAGTTAAATAAATTCACAGACGAAAAGGCGACTGTACATGCTTAATAATTATAATGATTTCATTATTCGTAAAATATTTTATTAACCATATTACAACTGCAGTATAACAGTGCTTAAATCTAGAATGAAAACTGTGGTCTTCATATTATTCCTCTTTCTGTGTTTTACCCTAAATTATGGACGAGTAATTGCATCGTTAGTGACACATGTTTTACACTTTATGCCTTGTCTTATTTGAAACTGAGGGGGTAATTCTCTGGCCATACGGAGTTCTGAGAATAAACGATAGAAAATGCTCAAGTGTCCCTGGGTTAGTAGCCATTATAACTAACTCCTTCACCCCCGAAATGTCTCTCCTTTGCTTAATATAATGGTTTAGTGACACAAAAAGAATCAAACTGCAGACTCACACTAAAGAGGCTGAACAAAATAGTACCATGACGTTTGGAATACTTCTCTTCGTCTGACAGTGTGGCCTCTCTCTCTCTCTCTCTCTCTCTCTCTCTCTCTCTCTCTCTCTCTCTCTCTTCTTTCCATGACATTGATATTTATCATATGCTAAGCTTGTATTCTCATTGGTTAAGAAAACCCTAACACCACCTCCTCAGCAATTTATTTTTGGATATGGTTGGTTAATACGTTATATAAGCAAAGCATCGTTAGACTGAAATGTTTTAAGTACCACAGGAGAGGACAATATGGTGTAAGAAACAGAATAAATCACTTAGGAAGAGGTGTTAGGGAGCGTCCTTAACCGACGAGAATACGTGACCTGTGTTCCGGGAAAAAATCGTAGTGAAGGGGTTAAGGGCAGAGCAGATTAACGCATTCGTGAAATTTTACGCAGAATAAAACGCGGACTCAAAAAATGAACCAATATTTCTGAAGACACGGTTTTCCAATATTTTTCGCTTTCGTCCCCTCGCGCTTATATATGCCAGATATTTCACTGCCGAGCCACACAGCAGAGGGCCAATAAGTTCCTCATTCACGGGTAGGGCTTGAGTTTGGCCATGGCATTATATTGTTCTCTGGGACCTGGGAGGCTTGCTATACTCTGTGAATTTTAACCTGGCCTAAGCTTGCCTTCTACCCATCCTAAATGCTGAGCTGTAGCAAGATTAACCTTATATTATATTTCTCCACCTTGGCCTAAAATTATCATCTTTCGATCTTCATTGCTGAGTTGTAACATGACCAAAAATTGTCATCTTTCCATCTTGAATGCTGAGTTGTAACTTGGCGTAAAATTGTCATCTTTCCATCTTCAATCGTGAGGTGCAACAATTTATTAACACTGGAATATGGTGCTAGTCACGAGGAAGTTTAATGAAAAGGACGTAGAGCAGTAGCATTATCTTACTTTGACACTGAGCTGCGTAAATTAAACCAGAAAAGGACGAAAATCTAGGCCAAGTTAGGATGAAAGAGCTGTAATCTCCGTCTGTCGGTCTCTGCCTGTCTGTCTTTCTGCCTGTCAGTCTGTCTATCTCCGTCTGTCTGTCTGTCTGCCTGTCTGTCTGCCTGTCATTCTGTCTATCTCCGTCTGTCTGTCTGTTTGTCTGTCTCCGTGTCTACCTGTCTATCTGTCTATCTCTGACTGTTTATCTATCTGTCTATCTATCTCTATCTATCTAGCTATTTACCTATCTATCTATCTATCTATCTATCTATCTATCTGTTCATTCACTCCTCTATTGCCTCCTAAGAAGCATGAATACACTGGTCATCGCTACTTAGTTCCGATATTTAAGGTGAACGTGACCATTCATTTACCCTGAGTGGCAGTATATGAGCAGTGAAGCCTACCAACCCTCAGACTTAAGCCCTCAGACCACTAGACCACCAGGCGTTCATTTATGTGATTACCTCTCACTCTGATAAATCGTTTCCTGGACTACATGAAACCTTTAGTCATTCAGATTTGAGTTATCTTACAGTAGCTCTATTGAGTGAGGGGATGGCGGGCACCTTCATCTATCATTGTACTATTGAAACACACGAGAATATGAAGAGTTAACGTGATAAGGTATTTTTGTTATCATTTTATTCCTACTTCCAGGATATTGTTCATAGCTTAGTGGAGCTTCCTATTAATTCTCTCCTAAGCAGAGGAAAACTGTCTGAGGGTTGGAAGAGTAACAGAAAAAAATGTACCTCAAAGTACTGAGGGGGTTAAACTGGATAAAGTATAGGAAGGGACAGGTTTCAGGGGAAGGGAGAGGTTTCAGGGGAAGGAAGAAGTTTCAAGGGAAGGAAATGGTTTCAGGGGAAGGAAGAGGTTTAAGGGGAATTCAGAAGTTTCGGGGGAAGGGGGAGGTTTCAGGGAAAGGAAGAAGTTTCAGGGGAAGGAAGAGGCTTGAGGGAGGCTCCTAGGACGACGAGAGTACAGGGTTTTGTTTATGCCTGGCCTGGGAATGTGTCCACTGATCATCACGGGGTGCCAGACAATCACATTTCTGTCTCGCCGGAAAATTGGAACCATGCGTCAAAATATTTACCCTATGGAAAGTGGCTTGGGCAGACTAAAGAAAATAGGGAGGAGGGTGAAGGAGCGGGAGATAGATGTTATGGTTCCTTCAAGGTACTGGAGAAGAACGAGGGGAAGCAGAGTGTGAGGGGAGGGTTAGGATGATGTGAGACTGGAAAAGTAAATGTGAAAAATCGGTGAGGAAGAAGCACGGTCTACAGTCAGAATTATAGATGTTAGATAAGATGGCCGCTGTTCTAAGGTTTTCGATATGGGTGTTTCTCAGAGTTTTGTTCTTAATCCAGTTTCTTTTCTGTCATCCTTTATCCTACTGAGATGTACGTTTAGTCCTGTTCACTGCAACATGACGAAAATCTTAACGATAGGTAATTTGTGTAATGATTCGCACAGACTACTTAAGCTAATAGAGGGTTTAAATTCGTCTTTTTAATTTTGTGAGGATCTATTGGCTCTGTTAGGTGGAAGCAAAAATGTCTAAGTCTGGAGTGATGAGTGAATGGATGTGTGGTCCATATTAACTGAGCACTTTTTTGATACTGCTCTGATATTTTTTTTCCTCTTTCTGTTTCTGGTTCCTTCCCGCCTCATTTAAGTGGGAAGGAGAGCTGAGATGATGATGGTGATGATGATGATCATGATTGTGGTGAAGTATTCGGTATCAGCCTCTGTATATTTCAGTGTGTTCTTCTGTCGTTTGCTGTCAGTTTCATCTAGTGAGCTTTTGGTTGTACTTAAATACCTAAGGGGAATGACTAACGAAAACATTTACGTTCTTGCCAGCACGATTTAGCTCCCGGGTTGTGGGAGTGGTCCAGTTCCGTCAGATGAAATCAAACCGATTATAGTTTTAAGTAATCTTCAGACAGATTTACAAGACTGTTGCTTCCCTGGCTGTGCACTTGCTTTATATTGTTACTACTTCGTCTTTACACTCAGAAAGTGGATGAAACGTTTGAAAATATTCTTTAGTAATTTCTTACTTACTTATATACGGTACCATCACGTTGTGTATTAGCATAAAAAAAATACGAAGCACACTGCTTTTGAAAAATACTTTGCTTAAAAAAAAAAAAAAAAAAAAAAAAACGAACAAAATCAGCTCTCTTCGTGAAACCATCCGTCTCCTTGTTATGAATGTTTTTAAACGAGCGCGAGTAGAGTTACCTTTAAATACTTCGTTCGCTTCCCATTCCATCATTAGCTTTTAACATTATATTAGTTTTCACAGCCACAAAGTAAAAGTAAAATTAAAGTCACTAATTAACTAACCAAGCAGATATTAGTGACATCTTGCAACTTTGTCCCCACTAATATCATGCAATGGGTTACTGAAGGACAGGAGGAGCAACGGAACTTTTGCAGGAGACTGTACCATCAGCATCAGAAGTTCTGTACACGCTCATACTTTTGTACCCATTGACTTTGAAATTAAGCCTCGTGAGTCTACAACAACTGAAAAGGATGTCTTTTTTTAGTCGCCGATTACAGCCATCAGTGTTGTATGCAGAGATTCAATACATAGATGTTCATAGTTCATAGGGAGAAGAGCAGGAGAAGCGACGAGGCTAGGGGATGATATTACGAATATAGGTAATAATAATAATAATAGTAGTAATAGTAGTAGCAGCAGCAGTAGTAGTAGTAGTAGTAATAAAAGTAGTAGTAATAATAATAATAATAATAATAATAATAAATTATAGCTATAAATACCTACACCTCTCTGCTGTGGTAGCCTACACTGACACACGGATCACGAATTACGAATTATCTATGCCACCAAAAATGATCACGAACTCTCCGAATAATTTCAAAGCTAATGGGGCCGAAGTATGCAGATAGGTTTATTTTCAGTCGTGGGTACAGTAGGTCCCTTTCAACTGTAAAACAAGGGTGTCTGTGTTCTAATCCAAGCTGAGAGGAAAGGCTTGAAGTTAGGGATACAGAAAGACACAATTAAAGCCAGTCTCTACCACAAGCGGCTTTGCCAGCTCGGCGTTAGCACCATCCCCCAACTTTTCTTTACCTCATTATCAGATGGACTTTTCACCCAAACTTTTCCCGAGCCGACAGTCTGTGGGGGATGGTGGTGGGTGGCAGCGGGGAGTGGGTGTGGGTGTGGGAGTGTCGGTGATATTGGGGGTGTGAGTGTGGATGTAGGTGGAGAGTGGGGGAGGCAAAGACGTGTGTGTGTGTGTGTGTGTGTGTGTGTGTGTGTGTGATGGAGGGGAGAGGATTGTCGCCCTGGGGAGTTTAGATAAGCCTTCATTTAACTCTATGCTGCTAGAGGTGTTCCCTAAGTTGTATTAAATCATCTCTTCTGAAGCCACAGGGAAGGGATAAACACAGTCATTGTACTGAACGGGTATAGAAAATTGGGTCCTTCGTGTGAGAAAGTGCAGGTGAAAATAGTATTGGGTAAATGAGAGAAGTATTGGGAAAGTGAGAGAGAGAGAGAGAGAGAGAGACTAGAAAAGCAAGAGGTAAGTAGAGAGCGGCAGAGATCAACAGTGAGAGAAGACAAGAGTGATATTGTGTGTGTGTGTGTGTGTGTGTGTGTGTGAGAGAGAGAGAGAGAGAGAGAGAGAGAGAGAGAGAGAGAGAGAGAGAGAGAGAGAAGGCCAAAGGGTAGAGAAAGTGATAGAAAATGAGAGAGGATGCCGAGTGAGAGAAGGTAAGAGGTACTGAGAAAGACGAACGGGGAGGGGGGGGGGCAATTTCCCAGCCTCCAGATAATCAGCCCTTGTGAATGACTATTGTCTCACGTTGAAACCTAAGCTCAGGACTGAATCAGTCTCTCTCTCTCTCTCTCTCTCTCTCTCTCTCTCTCTCTCTCTCTCTTAGAACCACCTCTATGGGTCGTAATACATTTTGAGGAACTAATAGTCCTTCTAATTCTCTCTCTCTCTCTCTCTCTCTCTCTCTCTCTCTCTCTCTCTCTCTCTCTCTCTCTCTCTCTCTCTCTCATAGAACCACCTCTATGGGTCGTAATACATTTTGAGGTACTAATAGTCCTTGTAACTCTCTCTCTCTCTCTCTCTCTCTCTCTCTCTCTCTCTCCGATTCACGTCTTATCCGTTTGGAGGTTTCGACATGCAATTGTGGTTATCGGCCTCTCGATACGGCCCTATCCGACTGAGTGAAGAGAGAGAGAGAGAGAGAGAGAGAGAGAGTTCCTAGAAGCATTTAGGTCGTTGTTGATGCAAGTTCAGATATTGCGTAGTTTTTTTTCTCCCTATGTATCTATCCATCATTTTCTGTATGTCTGTCTATTTATCTGTTTATCCACCCGTCTCTCTCTCTCTATTACTTCTGGGCCAGGCTTACCATAGACTGTGGAGGTGATGTAGCTCAGTAGCTATGAGCAGTAAAGGAAGTTACAATTTTTCTTCATTCTGTTAACATGCTTTGATACCACTGACTGAGCACTTAAAAAATGTATTAATATTCAACTAACTGGGCACTTATGGTCTAAATAACTCTATTACTACACCCTTTTTACTCTATCATGGCCCAAAATTGCCATCGCTCTATCTTGAATACTGAGCTGTAACAATAGATTAACAGTAGACTATGGTGGTATGGTGCAGTGGAAAAGACGTAGAGCTCTAGCATTGTCTTTTCCTGTCTTTGAGCTTCGTGAAATAAGCTGCGATAGGGCAAAAAGCTTGGCCAAGTTAGTGTGAGAACTATAATTAATTGCAGGTAAAGACATATCATTTATTTGATTTGGAAGTACTTAAAGGTACCAAAGTTTTAGCATTATGACCATTGTATTTACAGTATTTTATTTATTATTATTTTATTTTACTTTAGTCCATCTAGCGCCAGACGGTTTTATCTAGCCGAAAGTTAGTCAGTCATAGGAGCCATATAGAGTTAATCCTGGAACTCATGAAGCTTTGAAAACACAGGAAATAAAATCGATAGATGGATGGATAGAAGGGTAGATAGACTGGTAAACAGAGAGATTAACTGAGTGACTGACTGAGATGTAGGTAAGTAGGTAGATAGGTAAGTAGGTAGACTGATAGATTGGTAGATAGATAGATTGATTGATTGGCCGTTTGATTGATTAATAGATAGACAAATAGATATATAGAGAGGGACGGATAGATAAATAGTTAGGTTAGACGGATTAGTTCGGTAGGTAGGTAGGCAGACAAGCTGGTAGACTGATAGATTAGCAGATAGATAGACAAATAGGCAGACAGCATATATGGATTGTTTGGAGGCAAGTTATATAAATTCCCCCCTTCACCTGAGTTCTGATGTAGACAGAGTGGCCATGGAAGGTAATGTGCAGTGTGTGTGGCCATAACGATAACAAATGGCCCACTAACACGCATTTCACCAAACCCTCCCACCTTCCTGCCCTCTGTCTCTCCCTCCCTCCTTCTGTCCCTTCCTCCCTCACGCCAGGTTCTGCTTCTAGTATTCCTCTTAACATACTAACCCTCTCATTAGTGGGACTACTCTATTGGGGGAGGCGGAGGACGAATCGGTAGAGAAGTGGCCTGCAATCCTACTGGACATAGGTTCGAATCCTTTAAGCCTCTGAATTTCTTTAAACCAAACTTTGCTGATCGACCAATTGACCCGCCAACATGCAGTAAAAATACCCCCACTAATACCAGTACACCACCAGCCCTGCATGAGATAGTCCTAGCTTGTTTTCAACATGGACGGTGGGGGTTTGCGCCGAAGTGGTGGCATGTGGAGGTGTACAGTACGTAGGAGGACTTCTGGGCCTCAGGGAATAAACTGTAAAGCCTATGCCCAGAATCAGATATATAGAAAAAGATCTATTCCAACTGACGCCATATTATTTCATCTTTTTGGTGATAGTAAAAACGATATCGGAAATAGATCATCGTACTCTCTCTCTCTCTCTCTCTCTCTCTCTCTCTCTCTCTCTCTCTAAAACGCATGGCATCAACAAACCACACTTGATGTTTTTTCTTCATATTTCTTCCGGGGGGGCGAAAGGGTAGGAGGGGATGGGGAGCAGGGATCGAGGTGGGGGAGGTATCTAGGTGAGGGGTGGGAGGTAACATGGAGTAGAGAAAGCAAACGGTGACAATTACAGATACTGACAGACAATCATATATTCCTTCCCTTTTCGATCTGTATGCCAAGTTCCACTCATTTTTATCCATTCAAGAAATCCTTAGTGGTGGACAGACTGACAGACAAGAGACACGCCAACAGCCGACAGAGACCCTTCTTCACGTCGGGTAAGTAGGTTCCCTAGCACCTCTTCCTCAGCGATTTAGTTTCCAGACTACCCATTAACATCTTCATTTATGCTTCTTATATCTTCTTAATATCGACATAGATGGCATGAATAACACAAAAAGGTATATTAACAAAGTAGAATCAGAAATAAACCAGTAAGGAAGAGGTGTTAGTAAGCTTCCTAACCGCACGGGAGTAACGCCCATAGACATCTCCAAAACTCTCTAAGTAACGTGAAAATGATGCCACTTCTCTCACTGTAGGTAAACAAAGAGTGTATTCCATCTCTGGCTCTTAGATCACCCCCATAGGACGCCACTATTGCGATGTCTGTATTTCCCAACAGTCCAATTCACTGTTCCACTGTCTAGCCACACATATCATTGCCAAAGGACGCTACTCGTGTCTTAATTCCTCGTTGTTTCTAATTTCTCTTTGTCCTTCTACTTTTTCTTCTCTACTCTGTTGACGTTTCAGTTGTTTTATTATCATTTTTTATTATTATTGCTATTATTATTATTATTATTATTATTATTATTATTATTCCTGCTTTCACACGATTATATTCAACCTAAGACATTCTGTAGGGAAGGGTTTTAACAGAGGCGATAATCTAACAACTACATTTCAATGTCTGTTTAAAACTAAATGTAAGCGACTGACAAGAGCCACAGCAAAATATATGCAACGTCCTCGGGCTGGATGAGTTTATTATTTATGTTCATATAAATACTCTTAATGTCTCTAGTGACGTACGTTATTCTATTTGATCATAGTTCTATTTTTCTCTATGCCCTCTTATATACAGTATAATGTGTGTGTGTGTGTGTGTGTGTGTGTGTGTGTGTGTGGGGTGAACTTATTTTGCCTTTTCCTGAATATTCCTACCTTTTTTTCCCCCTTTTCCATCTCTGAAATTTTTTTTTTACATAAGGAATTTGTAGCCTTTTAAATCAGTTTTTCTCATAATTTTGTACTGTTCCATTTTCTCTTTCTGTCATCATTCTTACGCTTCTACTTATCATTTCTTCTTCTTACTTTTATCTGTCATTTCTTTTTCTTCACCCATCTTCATACGTTGTTTCACTTCGTTTTTCTTCTTCCATTCTATTCACTTCCTACCTCACTCTTCATCTCCTATAGCTTCCTTCCCTCTTTATTTAATTATTTATTTATTTGTGTGTTTTCAATTCACACTTCCCTCTGTCGAATGGATGTATTGCTCATTATTATCCCAAGTCTCCTTTATTTTCATACTTGGTCTTTAAATATTTCTTCAGCTTGCGCTTTTCTCCTTGTTTTCAGCTTTCTTCCTCCTCCTCCTCCTCCTCCTCCTCCTCCTCCTCCCTCGCTTTCTATCCCAGACCAAACACATGAACTCGGTTATTGTGGTAAGTGACGAACTAATGACTGCCGGGAACTCTCCGCTGAAAACGTTTGCTGCACGCGTTTGCCTTTTATATATACGTCGAAACGTTACCGACAATACTAATAATTTTCTTCGTTTTGGATGACCTCAGGAAGGAGTTTGCAGTGGTGAGATTTTGCATAAACGAGGAGCTCCGAGCTAAAGTGAGGATTTACTTGCTAAAAAATCCTCACTGCTATTGGCTTTCAGGTGGTTACATCGCTTTCCGGGTACTTCAGGCAGTCTCACCCATAAGAGTACATCAGCACGCAGAGGGGGAAGTGGTGAAACCTGGGAATTGCCTTTGCAGTTGGGCTGATAATATATTCAGCATGTGCGCCCACTCAGACGCGTCATCGATATTCTAGGCAGCCACGCAGTCACCCCGGGCCAGGGCGGAAACACGGTGGAAATCAGATCCACTGACAAAGATATGGTAAAGAATCCGGCTGAGGTCGAAAAGTGGATTTGAGAAAAGCTTAATTGGTTTGGTGGAGGTTCACTATTTGGGGAGCAGTGACATTTCGGGTAGCATATTATGATTTCCCTGACCAGTTTCACTGCATTTGTAGGAGATACTGCAGCGTTATTAGGAGCGCCGCCTTCTATTTCCAAATAATGAAGCATGAGAGTCTCTGTGTGTGGGGCTGCTGATGCCTAGACAACGTGTCATCTGCTTTAAGATTATACGATACAGCCTTTTCCCATGGTACGCATTTTGTAGTGGTATCTGACTGTTTGAAAGGGTACCAGGAGGGTCTTCTCTCTATCGCCCTTGTATCTCCAGTGGCAGGGTTGGGTTCTGTTCAGCTAACCGGTTTCTCCTGCAACAAGGGCTGAGCTGATTTACTTTGAGATTAGAGAGGAAGGGCAAATGATCCTGTAAATTCTGACAACTTGACGTTTGCTCTACTTTCTGTACAAAAGGAACAGAGCAACTACCATTCCATAATTATTTTTCATCCACTGCACAAATCGATGGGGTGATGCAGAAACATCTAATGGTATTAATTGTAGTTCTGTGTACAGTTCAACAAATATTGAACAAATAGAGAAGCGAAGCTGATCTGATATTTCTGATGCAACTATTCTTACCATTTATAACCATGCATGTTGTTTAAGATTCAGTGCAACAGCCGATCAAACGCGCTAGACAATATCCTGTGAGTTTTAAGACCCTGTGTGCTGTATGTGACAATGGCTCGTATTCTCGCCGGGTAAGGAGGCTCCCTAACACCTCTTCCTAACCGATTTATTTTGCTTATTGTACCTTACCGTCCTCATCTGTGGTACTTAAATAATTCTATCACATACTCTGCTCAAATAAAGTTCAGAATGATATTAGCAAGCTGTATCCAAAAATAAATCGGTAAGGAAGAGGTGTTAGTGACCTTCCTTAACCGACGAGAATACCGACCCATGTGTAAACCAGTCCCTCTTCCCTGAGTGGTATTATGTGAGACTGAGAAAAGAGTGGGGGGAAAATGTAACCTTAAATGTTCTTGTAACCTGTCTTTGGCACGTATTCTCGACGGATAAGGTAGTTGCCTGACACCTCTTCCTCAGTGATTTATTTTTGGATGTGACTGGTTAGTATCTGTTTTTACATTATGTATGCAAAGTAAGATGATATTAGAATGAATTAGGGAAAAACAGAAGAGGACGGCAAGGCATATTAAGCAAAATAAATTACTTAGGAAGAGGTGTTCGGGAACTTCCTTAGCTGGTGAGAAGACCGGCCCTTATCTCCAGTTATGAGAGAGACAGATCTACCATCCACTCATCGACCATTGTGAAAGATAACTGGATTCGATGGTCTACAGTTTACACCCTGTCAGATCCATCCAATAATCTTTAATGTAAACCCTTATAAGACGCCCGTTTGGAGAGCCTCAGCCCACTGGACCGCAAGTAAAATATATGCATCAAGAGTAGTAATTAAGTGACGCGACCCGGCAATCACTCCTTCATCACCTGAGACCGCGTGCTAGACTCTCTTCCAGGAACCGAAGCCGCTGTGCGAATCGGTGTAAAGAAGCTATTATCGTCCTCAGAAGTTCGCCTGGGAGTCTTAATTTAATTACACGCCGTCTCGGTCTTGCTCTCCATCTCCGGCAGAACTGGAAGCCCAAATTACAGCATTCGTATTCAGCATATACCACTGTTAAGAAGTTAAATTTGGCAAGTTGAAAAAGAAAAAGGTGCAATTATACGAGCGAATTATTCTCATGTCAAATTTCACACAACAATATAACACTCGACACAATATCCTAAGTGATGAACGACATAATCTTAATTTTTTCTAGTCTTTCTCTTTTGAAATATACTTTTTTTTTTCTCGCGGCTTGGGGATTACTATTATTTTTTCATAATATGTAATTTGTGTTATGCAGGATTGTGTGTGTGTGTGTGTGTGTGTGTGTGTGTGTGTGTGTGTGTTTAAAATATGTTGGTAGGAAGGGGAGTATGCAAAAACCACAGATAACTTTCCTACACTTGTTAATCTCGAATGAAGATTTTATTATCACTAATTATTATTATTATTATTATTATTATTATTATTATCATCATCATCATCATCATCATCATCATCATCATCATCATCATCATCATCATCGTCATCATCATTATTATTATTTTACAAGGTGTCAATTCCACGTGAATCTCCATCACCTGAGAGACGCAAACTTTAATCTCGACGTGCCTAAAGTCCCCCACCAATATTGCCTCCAGCGGGACCAACTTGGCCGAGGGGAAGGGGACTGGGAGGAGGAGGAGGGGAGGGAAATTGAGCAGGAGGAGGAGAAATGAGGGGAAATGAGGAGAGGAAAGATTATAATGAGGTTGGACGGTTTAACCTTTTCTGCATGATTATTTTTTTTATTTCCATTTAATGCATCTCTGAAGGCGCATTTTGCTAGCACTGCGCATCTATATCTAGAGTTGAATTAGACAGACGCAGGAAGAGGAAGGTGGGTTGTATTGCTGTTGCTGTGATCCCAAACAAAACTTTCCCGTGAGTGACCATCAACACTACAAATCAGTTTCCATGACAACACTCTCATATCACAGTTGAAGGTTAACAGGGCTCGTTAAAGATGGATGGCCTCTTATATCACCGCTGATGTGACCTACGCACTCCCTTATCCATCAGTCTATCTATTTATTGCCAGACGCCTCAATCCAGCAAGGGGTGACCACAAACATATCGCCTCCACGTCGACCTATCCAACACCATTTCATTGCCCTACTCCCAGCTCATTCAACCCTCTCTCATATACTCGTACATCCCTCCATTTCATCCTTGGCCTCCCCCTCCCTCTCTCCCACTCCACCTCACTCGCATACACTCTCCTTATTAGTCTCTCGCTCTCCGTCCTCTCCACATTATAATAAATATTTCTGAAATATTTCCTCGTTGCAAAATTCTATGTCCTGCCAAGATTCTTGCCGGTAACCTACTATTAACTGCAATCATGTGAAAAACGAAAAAAAAAAAATGGTTTCTGAGTATTAACCGCTTCAGTATTATACCAAGCAGTTTATTATTCTTAGTGCCAAGAGAGGATTTTAATAATTAACGAAGGAGAACCTCTAACGTATAGGTAAAGAAGCGGAATAAACAGTAACCATTAACCCAAACTTTATTTCGTATATATGGCGCCCCCTTTCGCTTTTACGTTGGGAATCTTGTGTTGTGGGGACGGAAAAGACAGCGTTACCAGTGACAGCCCTGCATCATACTCTACTTTCCATAATAAGTGTGAAATTTTATAAGGGTTGCCTCATAGTTTTTTTCCCTCTATTTAGCACATATAAATAACCCACTCCCACACCCACACCCACACATCCACACCCACACTCACAACCACATCCCCACTCACACACCCACACCCACACACCCACATCCACAGTCTCAGAAGAAGTCATCCTCTCAACACCCAAGCTGCACCTGGCTGGGGGAGATGGGATGCAATGTGTACGCCCCATCCTATTTAATCTAACTATTGATGTATGCTCAGAGATACGCTAGTTAGGCAAGTCAAAGGGTACGTTTGGTTTTCGGATATGTGCTTTGATTTTTTTTACCCTAGAGGATTGAAATTTTTATATCACTGCTACTAGCTTCAGACGATTAATCTCTTCAATCCAGTGACATACATCTCATTTTAAGCACACTACCGCCAAACGATTTCCTTAAGCGATTTTATTCAACCGTAGCAGAGAAAGAATTTACTGAAACTCTATCTTACCCCTTCGAAAATCTCAACATCTCAAGGTAAATATGGAAGATTAAATGTAACGAGGATTAGATATACGTCATCAGATAGAAGAGGTTAAATTCAGCGCCGGAGATCTCTTGTAGTGAAGGGTGAAGGGGTTATTGATGGCTATGTCCTACACTGTCAGCTCGAAAAGTCAGGAGGTGGAAATAGATTAGAATTTATGCCGTAAGGTTGAGTGGGTAAATTTTCTGTGTCACTCTGTTCGTACATTTTCTCTCTCCCTCTCTCTCTCTCTCTCTCTCTCTCTCTCTCTCTCTCTCTCTCTCTCTCTCTCTCTCCCCACACACACACACACACACACACACACACACACACACACACACACACACACACACACACACACCAGACCAGACTACACTGAACCAGAAAGCATGAAATCAGACACACTTCTTGTATAGATCTTCCTGGTGTGTGTGTGTGTGTGTGTGTGTGTGTGTGTGTGTGTGTGTGTGTGTGTGTGTGAGAGATAGAGAGAGAGAGAGTAGGAGGGAACGACAAATGGAACATACAAAAGAGGAAGGTTGGGGAGAAGGAAGCAGATGAAAAATTGAGAAGAGGATGAGCTGCGAGAGGGGGAGAGGAGGGAAGGAAAAGGAGTGGGATAGGAAAGGATTTGGCGAGGAGTGGAGGGAGGAATAAGTGAAGAGAGAGAGAGAGAGAGAGAGAGAGAGAGAGGGAGGGAGGGAGAAGGAGGGGAAAACTGAGGTAAAAGGAGAGCGAAGAGACGAGAAGAGACTTTGTGGCGATATTCTTGTGTGGTTACTAACACCTTTTCCCTACCGATTTATTTCTGATTCAGCTCCGTTACTGCATTCCTCTGTTTTATGCACGCAATCTATGTCGACATTAAAATGATATAGGAAGCAAAAAAGAGGATATGAATGGGTAGTTTGGAAAATAAATCGTTAAAGAAGAAGTGCTAGGGAATTCACTTACCCCTCGAGAACACGGGGTCTGAAAAGAACAACACGTATAGAGTAAAACAATAGAGTCTGAAAGAGGAGGAAGAGGTATTTGGACATACAGAGGTAAAGGAGGAAGCGAGTTGAAAATCCGGGTAGGGAGCACTAGGATAGAGATGCCGGTGGATTGCAAAAGGAAGGAGGAATTTTGACCAATACAAAAATACAAAACCCACTCATGATCTGGATAGCTCTAGTATTCTGTTCCTACTGACGCCTGACGATTTTGTTCAGCTGAGAGAGAGAGAGAGAGAGATAGATAGATAGATAGATAGAGAGAGAGAGAGAGAGAGAGAGAGAGAGAGTAGTAGTATTACCCTTCCCACGCGCTGGACAGTTTTAGTATTCAATTTCTCCTGATTCCAGACGATTATATTCGGCTGCGTGGGAACAAATGAGCTAGAACTTAATCTCAGCCCATTATGGTCCTGATGTTTGGTCCAACTTACTGCTGAGCTTAAACTTATTTTCAGTATTTGGGGGGAATTCTGTGGAAATTGGCAGGGACGTTATTAGAAGTTCATTAACCTAAAACTAACAGTAATTAAATAAAGAACACACAGGGCTAATAAATACAAGAATAGAATTTAACACGATACAGTGATGCTTGAGTATTGTGTTGCCTAAGGAGATGTTACTCTTTTCACTCTAACTTGGCCCAAAATTCTCTCTCCAATTCGAATGATGAGTTGTAAGAATAGTTCTACAGTAGATTATGATCCTAGTCACAAAGGAGTACTATGGAAAGCCTGTAGAGCGGTAGGATTCTCTTTCTACTACAGAACTGCGTTAAATAATCTGTATATGGACGACAATCTGTACCAAGTAAGAGTAAAAGGAGGATAGCGCAAGTGTGGCAGTGTCTCCTGTATCGGCTGCTGGAAAATGGAAAACGTTACTGGGGTGTCACCGGGTTCTTGCTAATTAGCTCTTTCAGGAAGGTCCACAGGTTGTCATATAATTCTGCCATGTCACAAACCTTCCGAATAACAAACCTCTTGTTTGGGTCCGGTTCGTCGTCCTGGTAGCTCTCCTGTTGCGTTGTCAAGTGCTCTTGGGCGGTAACACCTCTGACGGCACAGGGAGGGTACGTCGTGTGCCTCATTGTAGCAGCAGGAACACATTGTCAGCGTGTAGGTACTGTCGTGAAAGTTGGAGTCTTTAGCTGGCTTCCATCACGGTACAAACTGCCTTATGCTGGCCACCTTCCAGCTTACGTCTCTTATGACTCTCATTATTTCCTGAATTACCCAACGTTTTGGTGTTTTTCGGCGTTTGTGTAATGACTGTCGGAGTTCCGTTAAAAAAGGTTAACCCGTGCTCCTCTCAGCGCTGTCAATTTTTCACTCCTACATTTTCTCCACTTTCCGCATCCACTAACCCAATTTTCTCTCCTCGTTCCACTATTTACCCACCCTTGCTTCTCTTTACTGGATAAATATTTGTTCTAACGCTCTATATTGGTGTTTCAAGCTATAATCTATTTGTGGAAGTAATGCATTGTCGTTAAATATAATCGTTCTGCTCTTTATCCACCTAAGCATTATTTATTATCAAGGTTTACTGTTGTTTTCTCTCTTTCTCCTCACACCTACGCAGGATCGTTGTTACTGGCCTTTTTTAATTGTTCGTCGCTCTTTCCCATTTCTGCCACTTTTATTCTATTTTCTTTTTAATGTTCATGAAACTCACCCCCCCCTCTCTCTCTCTCTCTCTCTCTCTCTCTCTCTCTCTCTCTCTCTCTCTCTAGGAATACCACTTCTCCACTAACATTACATGAACAACAGGTGTTCGCCCGTGTCCCATTTATCTGCACTAGTGTATAAAGCATCCATCTTAAAATACGTCTAAGAACACCAGAAAGCACCTTAGATACACACAGGTAGAGCATCACGTGAGCAAACTTACTGGCCTCACGCGATTATGAAACCTTGAAGTAATTAGGACTTCGCCTTTCACCTACCTTTGCTGCGAAGTAAACCTGGAATATGTAAAGTGTTTATTCTGATAATACTCCGAACGTACTGAAACTCCCTGTCCTTTCAAGACTATTAATCTTTGCATTCATCTGCTACCACTCCCTGAATAGAACACTTAAGAATAACTGATGTGAACGCTTTTGATTCTTCTTGAACTGGATACACACACACACACACACACACACACACACACACACACACACACACACACACACACACACACACACACACACACACGTTACATTACTAAGGATTGCTATGGCCTGGCACAGATTATGAATGGTGACAGCTTTCAACTTTTTTAGGCATACCTTGTGAAAAGTACGAAAAAAATCAAGTAGAGTTAATTTCCTCTGCATATCTGTGTAACACTATGGTAGAAATGTAGTGGTGGATTAAATGGGGTCAGATCTAAAATAGCACAGTTGTAGTGAACGTTAAATTATTTTTCTTCTCGCCTTTTCACCACTTCACAGCCTTCCCCTCCCTCCGTCGTTCAACACAGTGGAAACATGCATACACACCTGGATAGATAAAAGCATGTATCTATCTCCCCCCCAACAGTCGACACGAATAGAGAAACACATGCGTACATAATTGATAGTACGTGTCTGTCTATGTACGCGCAATCGAACTAGCATCCATCAGGCTTAGTATTCACAGCCAAAACGAATAAACACACGCGTACACAGCTGAATGACTGTTTCTGCCTATGCACACACAGAGTCGAAAAATATACTAGAAACAGACACGTGTAGACCAAAATGAAGGTGAGCATTTATTAAAATACACAGCTGAAAAAACAGACACCAGCCTCTCTTTCCCTATGGCTACATTAATGACGAAAATGATTTGCAGTATAACCCAACACATTTACAGTAAATTGAACATACTTTCGTACACACACACACACACACACACACACACACACACACACACACACACAGGAAACAAACACCAGAAATATTAACCAACTTCCTCTCTCATGTGTATGGATTGTTGGAGAGAATGATTGACACTATGCATCCAACACATTTACGAGTACAGTACAGGCATAGGAAGCTATGTATCATTCTCTATAAACGCCCACACAGTCAGTTAAAGTACGATAAATATTCACTTACCTCTCGTTCCATTTAGCTGAATTACCTTGGAGAAAAGTTTGCAATATTTAGTCAGATACATTTATAGTAAAATTATCAGTATGTATCTATCAAAATATCTTTCTTTGCACACTCATCCACACAGTAGTCAAATACGAGAAATTTTACACCCACATCCCTCCCACTATGGCTGGATTATCGGGTAGAATGGTTTGCTACAGTTAGTCATAAAACACATTTACAGCAAAGGTCTCTGTACACAAACGTAGGCAAAAGAAATTACAGAGAGAAAATTATCACAAACGACTGATAGCGCACCCAAACTCATAGAAACTAATGCCCAATTTTTAAGCGCTGGCCCGCCCCGTATCGCAATTCGCAGCCCACTTTTAACCCATCCCAACACATATCACCCCCAATCAAAAGAGAGCCAGGAAAAATAACCTAAACCTGTGTATCTGACCCCACTGTTAGCGATTTTGCGTGGGCAGTGCTGTTGTTTCCGGTTAATGACTGAACACGGTAGTTGGATGACGAGGGGGCGAAAACACAATGAAAAGTTTGCTATTATTCCTTTTTGCGAATTTGAAGTGAATGATGTTTTATTTTTCCTTTTTTTTTTTCGGGAAATCTGGATGGGGTTGGGAGAGAGGGGGAATGCAATGCTGAGCTGTGGGATGGGGTAAAATTTGGGTAGTGCTGATTTTAGGAAAAGTGGAAAGTGGAATGAAAAAATAAAAAGAATATGCTAAGACAAGGTTGCGAAACCATGAAAAGAATTTTCTGATGTTATGTTTTCTATGGTTACAATATTCCTGTTGTTTAACTGGCCATTTTTTTTAATGAAGTGTTTATTTTGAGGGTGACTGTGGTTTTAAGCTTCTAATTCTTTTTAAATGGCCTGAAGTGTAGGGGAAGGGATGAAAACAAGACATCCCCCCAACCCAGCAACGCGCGCGCCTGTGTGTGTGTGTGTGTGTGTGTGTGTGTGTGTGTGTGTGTGTGTGTGTGTGTGTGTGTGTGTGTGTGTGTGCTTGGATGTGTGCTTGTGTGTATTCATGTGTGTGTGTGTGTGTGTGTGTGTGTGTGTGTGTGTGTATAGGTGTGCAGGTGTGTGGGGAGGGGGGGGGAGGTATGAGGGATGCTTTGATAGGTACGAAGTGGAGGAAGTCAAGTACACCTTTGGTGCGTCAAGTGGAAAGTTGAGAGCGCGCTGTGCGAAGTTGAGGCGGTGGAGAGCGAATGAAAAGGGTGGTGGGAAGTGTGACTTTGAGGGAGCGGGGTTTAATGGCTGGAGCGAATGTGGAAGTTGGGACACAGAGTGGTGAGACAGAGGAGGTGTACTTTGACGCTGAGGCCGGGTGGAACTGAGCTTTGAGAGTTTAGAATACGGAAACTACTACGTGATGGACAACGAAGAGATGGTGATATTGAAGGAAAGTAAGAAACAGGTGAGGAAGAAAAAGATAGAAATCATGAGCTTGAAAAAATCTGTAACTAATCACCTTAACCTCGGAAAGAGTGGCCACAAATGAATCGACTTCATGTCACCCCGTCCTCCGCCATCAGGCTGCACTTACTCCAGCTCATTACCTCTTCATTCATATACCTCTCTACCCCATCTCTTCATCTCGCCATACGTCTCACCCTTACCCTTCGCTTCCTCCACCTCACTCACATACACTCTCCCTAGTCAATCTATCATTCTCTTTCCATTCCCATACCATCTCAAGGTACTTCTCTCCATGCTCTCCTATAGTCCAGGGGATCTCAAATCCTCGTTTGGGAATCCCTAGGGGTACGCAAGAGGGTTTCCAAGGGGTGCTTTGTGGCCGGTGAAAAATCAGTACAGAATCTACAAATTTTGCTAATATAATTCATGAGCTGATCCTTAAGAAATGAAAAAAGAACAAAAACAGCTTCCATAAACCATGCGTATCATTCACACTCAAAAGACAGTACTAACAATCATAATTAAACACTGTGTACGGACACAGCGCTCCAGCAGTGTGTTTATACTTATTTGTTTGACTGGGTAATTACCATGTCAATAACGTTATAAGAGCTAATAGTTTAACACTTTACAATGGATCAGTGTTAATGGAATATCCGTTGATGTTAGGTGCCTCAATAATGGGGTCACTGGTCGGAGGTTCGGTAACTCTTAGGGCACTTGTAAGAAAAAATTTGAGAAGCCTTGCATTACTCGTATTTTAACTTCACAATATTCGCTTACCTGTGGTGTCTGCTTTCTATAAGGATGTAAAATGTAGGAGTTAAATGAGCACTGTGAATAATCTGTGGACTTGAAAATACTGTATTGCTCATTACTACACAAAAACTAATCAGTCTCTTTGGGGGAATAAAACAGGAAGTTAATATCGCTCTTAATGAAAAGAACGCTCGTCTGAATTCCGTTTTTTTAGTTCAATGTATTCCCTGAACCTACCCAGTTAGGCAGAGATAAGTGCTGGAATTCATATTATTTTAAAAATTACAGAAAAAAAATAATGCATTTGTAGTGGAGTGGCATTAGTGTTGACGAAAAAACAATGGTAATTATTTTATGCTAAATTTTGTAACGACTGAACTTCACGATTTTTTTTTAAGAGAGAGGGGTGTGTGAGCTGGGAGCAGAGCAGTGAAATGGCGAGGGCCAGGGCGACATGGAGGCGATTTGTTTGTGGCCATCCCTTACGGGATTACGTCGACTGACAATAGATAGATTGACGCCATCGGGTACAAGGGGTTAACCACGTACGGAACACAGTCACCATACTCCTCGTAAAAGTTGTTTCTCCCTCCATATTATAGATATTGTGCTATTATCGATTAAGTGATGGACTCCTACTGAGGTTTTATGGTATCAGTCCTTCTGTGACTCCTTCGGTATGTATTAAATAATGTCAGTACTTTGCAGTCCTTAAAATGCACTATAGCAACCCTTGTAAATTAAGCCTGGAATGTGGACGGTCATATCTAGTTACTTTTAAAGACGAGGTTTTGTGTGTGTGTGTGTGTGTGTGTGTGTGTGTGTGTGTGTGTGTGTGTGTGTGTGTGTGAGAGAGAGAGAGAGAGAGAGAGAGAGAGAATGGCGGTGACTCGAAGCGGTGGTAGTAACTATTGCACGCGCCTTGTTCCGGTGGCTGGGTAGCATCTCGTAAACATTGCAAACACTTCTGCTGTTGCACACTTTTCGTTGAATCTGGAAAGCTGCACCCTTGTCCAAACCATCACACACACACACACACACACACACACACACACACACACACACACACACACACACACACACACACACATTTCTTCATCCATTCACTATGAGGTCGACTTTACACATTCACAAGGAGTAAAGAAATTTGTGGACACCTGAGTCGACGAGAGTGTGCTTAGATGGTCATGTGTAGGGAATGGGTGTAAACAGAGCGTGAGAAGCGTGTATCTGAGCTAGTCTAAAGGTAGGAGGAAGGATATTAATTCAAGAAGAAGGTGGGTAGGTGTGGTAAATATGTGTGAGGGAGAGAGATTTTCCCGTATGGTAAATGAGTTTGTGAGAAAGAGGTATGAACCCGTAATCTCGCCAGGTAAGGAAGCTCCCTAACACACCTTCCCAAGCGATTCATTTTGCTTCTTACACCTTCTCGTCCCTTTCAGCGACACTTAAATTATTCTAATATCACCATACCCAGCGTAAAGAACGTAGAAAACGATGTTAGCCAGCCGTAAAACAAAATAAATCGCTAAGGAAAAGGTGCTGGGGAGCAAGATCCATATATGGACCTTGCTGGGGAGCTTCCTTAAGCGAGAAAGAATACAGGCCATGGAGACGGAACGGAAGGAGTTAAATATCGCCTCAACCCCGCAACATCTTGAGGTCCGTCTTAAGGTGAAGAAAAGTCTGTTGGTAGGAATATACAGTATATATATATATATATATATATATATATATATATATATATATATATATATATATATATATATATATATATATGTGTGTGTGTGTGTGTGTGTGTGTGTGTGTGTGTGTGTAAGTAGGATTGAAGAGGTTTTAATCATAAGGTTGTGCATATTAATAATATTCAGCCATGGAATTCTTGAAGATACTTACGATCGATTCTCCGTCGTAACATCAGCATACATTAAGATTCTACCTATTCCATTCCTGTCATCTTGCTGGAAATATTTATAACTTACGCTAATTTTTCTCTCGTAAGAGCTGTCTTGTTTGAGAAGCAGGAGGCAGTGGAAGCCTATGCGCTTCACTTTTCTTGTCCTTTCTGGAAATGAGAGAGAGAGAGAGAGAGAGAGAGAGAGAGAGAGAGAGATTTATGACCTTGAACAGATCGTGTGTGTGTGTGTGTGTGTGTGTGTGTGACCCCTTCGTTTATAAAATACATCAGATTCACCTTAACAGCTGCCTGTGGAAGATGCTATCCAGGACATTTGCTTCGCCCACAGCAGGAGGCAGGAGGCGGGAAACAGACGGCGAGACTTCGCCAGCCAATACTTTAAAGGGATCCGAGGAGCTTTGGCGGAAGCTTGATTTAGGAGCGTTTGTACTGCAGCATACTGGAAGGGGGTGTTGACGATGAGATGTGGATGGCCATTGTTCTTGGGGTCTCTCTCTCTCTCTCTCTCTCTCTCTGCAGTATACTAGCAAAGCAATTAATGATAACACATAATAAAAGCATTTCTTTCTAACCTACCAAGTCAAACTTCTACCGTCCTCCCCTCCAAACATATCTCTGTCAATAACATCCTCAGTTTTTGCAATTTAATCCACTAGGCAAATTAAAGTACGTTAGCAAAGAAATTAAGCATGAGAGGTGTATTTATTAGCACATTTTTCAACCAACCTCCTTAGCAACCTCCGGAAAATTCTCTCCTTCCCTCCACCCTCCCCAAGCCCCGCCCACCTCGTCGCTGATTGGTTGGCGACTTTTCCTCAGCGAGATGTTTACATCGGGGATTTAAATTGCTCCTGTAATCAAGAAATCACTTAAATCTCCCTCAGCGAGATGTTTACATCGGGGATTTAAATTGCTCCTGTAATCAAGAAATCACTTAAATCTCCCTCTGTCACATTTAAAAGCCAGCACTGATGCTACTAAAACTGTGAAGGATGAGGAGTGTATGGAGATAATCCTTAAAAGGTTTCAAAATGACAATATGTAAGCCTGTAAGGTTTGGGTCTGCTGCGTAAGGGAAGTGTTTCTGATGCTGTTTTATTGAATTTTCTTTCTTTTTAACCAACTGTTCTCTGCCAGAGCAGGGAAATGTATTTAGGGTTTTATACAAGTATGTGCATATAAATATAAATCGCCATTTTCATTTAGGAGACGGCTTGTTGATAATATAAAAAGATTCGAGGTGCACCTGGGTAGGAGGGAGGATGTGAGATCGGGGGAACAGCCCCCTTATACCCAGAGCGCATCATCGGAGGTGTTCAGTCACGCAATAAATTGTGAGTAGGGGGGTTGCAGCTCTCGCTGTGGATTGTTTACCTTAGCTCGTACTATTGAACTCTAAATTACGTACTTATCGGACTCTAAATTCAACATTATCGCTGTGTTCTAGATAGTGGTTAGGCTAGGGATTACGTAGGAGAGGGTGATAACAGGTATGTATTAGCGAATTTCTGATATGCTTATATATTTATGGCTAACAGTGAGGATATTTTGTTTTAAAACTGAATATTGGTTGAAAAATATGCTGCGTGCGTTTACACAGATGTAGATTGAGGTTGCACATTGGATTACGTAGTAAAGGTAATTTAGGTCTTGTTACGAGGGAAATTTTGTAGATGCTTCTCACCGTGTCCTTCATTAATGCCGCAGATACTCATAAATGATGTTATTACTAATATTATTGCAGGATTAATTGTAGCAGCCTAGTATATTGCTTTCATAAATTACAGTATTATTTTCATCCAATTTCTCTAATAGTGATGGAGGAAGTAGTAACGAAGGTTAGGGAAGGGAGATTTAGAGGGGGAGGGAGTGCGATCGGAGGAACAGCCCAAAACATCCGGCTTGATAATGCGTGTTTCTCTTTGTTCGTCCAAAATTTTATTAAATGTTACTTTTGCACAGATCTATCCTTTTTTTTTAACTTATGGTCAAATCTGTATTTTTTGATTAAGCTGTCAGTGTCTACATGTCGTATTATTATTTTTTTTAATGAATTGCAGTAGATTCGATAAAAAAAAACTATCATGCAGGAGGGGGTCCATTGATTACGAAATGATCAGTAGGGCTTTTAATACCCAAAATGATCATTTTGTCATGTGAATATAAATAAAATATCAATACCGATTGGAAAGTGTCTCAGTTTTAGCTACATATTTCTCATAAAACAATTGTGCCAACGTGGGATACAGTATTCGAAGGTTGTACAGTAGCATCTTCCGTGTTAGATTGCTTCGAAAAACGGTGTCCACGGATACCTCTCTCTCTCTCCGAAGTATTTTTTTTTTCTGTAATTCCATGCCTTCTCACCAAAAATTTACTTCCTAAATCTCGTCTCTGATTTTGCATATTCATGACTTCGGCCGCACCTCAAATTTTTCCCCTTTCAAAGTTATTTCGTCCTCTCAATACTGACTTTATATATATATATATATATATATATATATATATTTTAAAGAATTTGCAACCAATTCATGCATCTTCATCTTCACTGTAAGACTGAATTCAGGTTGTAAAGACAGATGCCCATGAGTGATAGGTGTGTTCAAGTCAGTTTTAGCAGTTTTCTGAGTCTCCTTTAATATGTATGCCAATTTTTTTGGAGGCAAATTCTGAGCTCATTTTAAGTAATAAATGGTATATCAACGTGGGTCTAATTAACGTCCTTTACGAAGCTGCAATTACTGATGACTATCGGAAAATTATCTCGTTATTTACCAGTTAAAGTTTTTAGTTCATGTAGTCCTGTAATGGCTGCAAATTGGCCTTGTGTTGATAGAGTACCGTGTTACTCAAAATAGTCAAAAAATCACGTGAAGTCTGGGTATAGTTTTCTGGGACACCCGTGATATACCGGAATGACTAAAAATACTTCAATTACGCATACAGATTTTTTTATATGTAGATTTTATAATGCACTTTTTTCATTAAGATATACATTAATTTTTACCCTCACTTTGTACTATATTATGCCTGGATAGACAATGGCAGGGCGGCTCCTTTGGATCAGTTAAATATTGTAGCATCATTATTGCCGCTAAAGTGACTCTCTCTCTCTCTCTCTCTCTCTCTCTCTCTCTCTCTCACACACACACACACACACACACACACACACACACACACACACCAGAAGCCTAATTCCACAGTTCATTATACCCAGACATCATACTCTCTCCACCGCCTCTTCCATTTGGTCTATTCTGATACTTTGCCCTTTACTTCTAATTCTTCATTTTTTTTTCTATTTGCAGGCGCCTTTATTAAACCTTGGAAGGATCAGTAGTAGAGAAAGGGTTTAACAAAAGTGATATATATTCCCTTTAGTGTGAAAAGACTTACATAAGTTTAATAAAATCGTTTGTAGGTAGCGAGAATGTCCCACCTAAGGAAAGAAAGTGAAGGGAATTTGACTGGAGGAGTTCATCATCTCACGGCAAAGGTCGATTTAAGTAATTCAGGATAATAGCACACGATTTAACGGAAAGGATGTAGTGGTATGGAAAGGATGTAGTGGTATGGAAAGGATGTAAGTGGTATGGAATGGATGTAGTGGTATGGAAAGGATGTAGTGGTATGGAAAGGATGTAAGTGGTATGGAAAGAATATAAGTGGTATGGAATGGATGTAAGCGGTATGGAAAGGATGTAGTGGTATGGAAAGGATGTAGTGGCATGGAAAGAATGTAGTGGCATGGAAAAGATGTAGTGATATGGAAATGATGTTGAGTTGCAGTGTTGTCTTTTTCTTCACCCGCGCCACGTGAAATTAGAACGAAAGTCGGTATAATTTAATGTAATACACACACACACACACACACACACACACACACATATATATATATATATATATATATATATATATATATAGCCATTTTCGTGTACCTTGTCCCCAAACACGCTAGTTATAATATACCTTTTACGCATGCAATGCCTGTTTGCTTTATATTCTCTCATGTGACAATGCAGGCCAATTTAAACACAGATTCACAAACTCAGACAAAAAGCAGTCTAAATTATCTCTCAGTGATGACGTGATTCGCATTTTGTTCTTAGTAGCTATTGGTTTCAGTGTTACAGCAAATCTCCATTAAATCCCACCGCAGAGAGATATCACACACACACACACACACACACACACACACACACACACAAATGAATACAGACTGGTGATAGCAAGTACTGACTGATTAAAGACATCCTAGGGCTGAAGCGGTTAATACAGGACAGAAAAGATTAAAAAGTCGAATCCATTCGTCGATCCCCGCGCACAGAAGTTGATAAATAAAAATAAAATCTGAAAAAATATAAATAATGGTGAAAGAGAGAGACTAGTCTGCAATGGAGGGCAGCATGTTCAACTTTTCCCTTTCCCCGTATTGTAACTCAGTGTGTCGAAGTGAGAGAGAGAGAGAGAGAGAGAGAGAGCGTGCTTATTGGCCAAGAAATTGCTGATGGATCAATATAGGTTAAAGAATGTAAAGGACGAAGCCGCTCGTTCATCTTTCTTCCCCCTCCTCTGAAAAATAGTTAATACAGTGGCAAAGGAAATCTGGGGGATTAATGTACAGTAAAGAAGTAAAAAAAAAAAAAACAGGTTAAATCTGCTTGTCCAGCCTCACCAATAAAAAAAAAAAAAAAAAAAAAAAAGACGACATTGTTACAGAGGAGTTGGAAAGGTTCACCATTTTACTCTCCCAGCATTGTCAGTCTCCATGTCGGAAAACAAATAAATGAGTAAATAGACCTAAGTGAGGGTGTCGTGGCAAAAAAAAAAAATGTTTAAGAGCTCATGCAGAATAAGAATAAAAATATAAAAACCACTCGTGCGTTTTCCTGTCAAAAAAAAAAAAAAAAGGAAAAAAATAATTAAGTTGCCAGTGCACGGGAAAAATTAAAGTAAAATGTCAAGCCCCTCATCAGTTTACCACACAGAAAAAAAAAATTAATCAGTAAAATACAGCACACTAAATGGCAAAGAAATTGTTATAGACGAGGCTGGGAGGGTTCAACTTTTCCCTCTGCCAGTTGTAACTCACCTTGTCGGATCCACTTGCCTCGCCCCGATGGCTGGGATGCAGGTCCTGTGTGTTTTCCCTTTGCGTTTTTCCCTATTCTTTTTCCTACTCTTTTTCTCTCTTTACAGCTGCCAAAAACTGGGTGTGGAGTTAGGCATTTCTGCACTTTACGTACTTTATTTTATCCCTTTATCTACTTATTTTGCATTTTGTTTTTCTTACCCTTTTCCCTCTACAGTTGCCTAAAAAAAGTTGTGGAATTACTCATTGCTGCCCTTTGCTCACTTTCTTTTATTCCTATATCTGTTTATGTTGTTATTGTTTTATCATCACTAGATGTTCGCCCACAATCCCCAGCCAGCACTGCCTTCCATATTTCACATTCCTCCGCGAACGACGTAGAGTATCATTATTCTTGTATATTTTATTCCATTTGTTTTGCATTTCATTTTGCGGTCACAAAAATAATTCACGTAATGCCTTCCATCGCCTCATCTGGCAAGGAAGTGTCGTGATAATGTATTAGCAAAGATTTGTTTGTTTCCCCTATGTACCAGGAAGAAATAATCATGGAAATATTAGTTATATAGTTACTGATATATTTGAAGTCCAGCGTACGTTAATTTATGGTAAGCGAAAATGATAATCTTGTACGACAAAATAATATGCTCTGGGTAACAGTAACTTCAGTCAGTTATACATTGGGTAATTGCTCATGCATAAGAGGAAGCCTTAATGTGGAATGTTGATTTTTTGGTTCGAGTAACATATACCGGTAACAGGTCCAGCCATTTAGGAAGAACAAGAGATATATGAAACTCTTTGGCAGCCCAAAGAGCGAAAACATCCACAAGAAATCACGAGGATGCGGTAAGTTTGTATTCTCCCAGTGGGAAGCCGTGAAACAACATTTTCAGCAAGTTTAGAGTAGAATATTGGTAAAGTGCAGAAGTGATCATATACCAGTATTATTTTATGAGGGAGAGATCGGTGTTTCAGGGAGATCAGAGAATTGGTAAACCATTCGCGAGTGAGCAAGCAAAGCCAATCAGGTTGGCGTACAGATTAAATGCGTAAGCCGATCAGTAGTGAATAAATGCAGAAACACAAGCAATGACGTTTCAGGTTCAGCATGAGCACTGAAACAGAACTGTGCAACTAAGCTTAATGTATTTAATTTACTCGTTTTCTGGAACCTTTCTAAGCACTTATTTTAGGCACCCATATGATATCTAAGCAGTGGAAAAGATTTTATATATTGTTATCATTTGGCGCGTGCACAAGAATGATTACAGAACCAGGGTCAGACTTTGCAGATGTTTCGTGCTTGGATTTAGTTCTAGACAAACGTTTGTCATAGGAAGTCTTTGGCGTGATATGACTTTTGTAAGGAGACATGGCAGGTCCTTCACTACATGTAGCTAGTTTCCTGAAATGAAACAAAAAAACAGCTCCTTTGACGCGAAAGCAGAGAGACGTCTTAGTATAATGAATGTTGTGAAATGAAAAGTTTAATAACATCCTGTAGTATCATAAATGTCGCGAAACCGAAGTTCAGAAACAGGGTGGAAACAGTAACAGTTTCACTTCTCGGACTCATAAGGTGCATGAGGAGAGTGGAAAAACAGTCAGAGGGTCGAACTTTATGATAGTGTTGAATTATTAGAACACGTCAGCCAACAGTCGGCTTCAAGGTATAGCTACTCAAATAAAGATAATGCATTCCCGGGTAGCAATAAATCTACCTTACTGATCATAAATCGGAGAATGACTTCGATCAGTTATTCATGCACCTTTTTTGTAAGTTCCTATCTTACTGAGGATGACATTGAGTATGAGTCAACTCTTCTAATGATTTATATAAAACATGGAGGAGTTGGCAGCTACTGGTTGTAAAGAGTGGCTTTTAAATGACAGTACCGTTCGATTTATGGTCTTGGCGAGTAACAACCTGAACTGAAATTCCATGTTGGGCTGTAGCTATAGTAAACAACAATGGTATCTTAAAAATCTATCGTTATGCAGTATTAATAAGGATATCATTGTATTGAATGAGTAAGCCAGCTCCGAGTGTGTTTAATCTTCAGTGAAAGAAATTTAGAGAGAACTGAGATGCTGAAGGTGTTTTGACACAGAAATTGGAATGGGATATGTTCGGACGCAGATTATGTTGGTCGGGGTGATAATTAGGAGAAAAACACCTTGCTTCAGTGAGCGACGTTCTGCGCATTCTCATGTTCAGAGTTAGATATAATGCAGGCGACAATAAGAAGTGGAAAATCATGGGCGTGCCTTTTGGAGCGGGATGTTCTCCCTACTTCTCCTCCTTCCCACACACTCGTACATTTTGTATCAGGTCATATCCGATTCCCAACGCAGTATGATGAACTTAACCAGTTTCGAAAGTCGCTGATCTCTGCGGAATAGGCTACAAGACTAATATACTGAAGCAGCCATAATTTTCTCAACAACGCAGCTTTTCATAGATGATGAGAGAGACTGCGGTAGCTAAAGATTATACGGTATAGGAAGGACAGCCTCCAAAGTCCAAATTGCTCAAAGAACTTAGCGGCTTCTTAGTAATAAACATTTCCCAGTAGTTGTAATCGGTCTTTTTGGTCGCGATATTAGCATCGACACATAACATCAAGTGACTTTCTCTTACATGAATAAAAAAATCGTCTGGCACCAGCTTCAATAAAATACTAGAAACGTCCCGTACTTCAGAACGTTAATACTACCAATATTAACACAAGATCCTATTCGGTATTCACCATCAGCTGAATAAAATCGTCTGGTATTAGCGGAAATAAATTACCATATTTATCCCAAACTAATGATGGTTAGTATTCGCTCTAGTTACGGTATGTTGTGATATAAAAGGATGGAAATATAAAAAAATAATAAAACCCTTGACCACAAAAGACGTCCAGTGTAGCTATAACGGGTTAAAAATCGACCGTATTTGATTTGCTTAGTTGCTGTTGTTGCTTCACTCCAGTCTGTCTAGCGGAAGAAACTAGTCGACCTCAGGTGAGCAACGGCATCCGTGGGACCGTCCAACAGGTACAGACAGTACGTATGCCCTGTCGGGAAAGTGGCACCCCCTTGTGGTAATCGCGCCTTGCTGTTGAGATCAGAATGGAGTGGAGACGGTTGGAGAGGGAAGGGGGACGGGGAAGTGAGGAAGGAAGGAAGGAGAGGCGGGAAAGGAGGAGGGACGCAGGGAAGGGAGGGGAAACGGGTGGGGAGGGATGGGGGACTGTATTGGCAGAGGGGGACGGTAGATGAGGGAGGAAGGACGGGCAGGTAAGGAGAGGGGAAGGTAAGAGGGGGACGTTAGGTAAAGAAGGGGTGGCAGGAGGGGAGGGAGGGAAGGCAAATCAGGTGGGGAGGGAGGGAGGAGGGACGGGAGGGAGAGAAGACAGGTGGGGTGTTGAGGGAGGGAAGCTGGGATTACTCCAGATTGAATGCCAAATCCACACTGTCTCCTCCCTCTGGTCTGTTATGCTGTCCGCTGAAGCTTGCTCCTTGCACGTCAACCTCAATTACCTCGCGAAATGGCTGGGGTGTCGAGCAGACGAAATTGTACAGGAGGGAGGGAAAGTTCGCTATGTCACTACGTCTGTTTCACACTACCTGACAAAACGGTGTGGGTGTTGATTTTTTTTTTTTTTTTTTTTTTAGAACGGATGAAGGAAAAACAAATGGGGGAAAAAAAATAATCATACATCAGATTACTGGTGTCCTCTGTTCATAAAATATCTGTAACAGTTAGACTTGAACAGCTTTAGGTTGAAATTTGGAGGGAAACAACTCTGGGGAAGCGAGTTCCAGAGAGATGCAGTTCGGGGAATGAAAGAATTCTGATAGGCAGAAGTTCTGCAATATGGTTGAGTGACATTCCAGTCATGAGCGCTACCAGATGCCCGTGTAGCACGAGGGAAGGCATGGAGAGGTGGCACCATGGACGCAACTTCGTCTGAGCATTTGCCAAAAAAATATCTGTAAAATAATGCAAGGGAGGCAACATTCCTTCTTACTTGCAGGGGAGGTAGATTATATGTAATGGCAGGGTTGTTAATGATTCTAACAGCTTTATTCTGAATTTTGTCTAGTTGTCTTAATGCAACCTCTCCACAACGAAAATTGCTCTTCTATCTCAGTTTCACACTCATGAGTCTATATCACTTTCTTTCCTGACTCATTATGTCCAGGAGTATCAACTATTTGCTGAGAAAATGTCAGGGGTCTCCCAGTAGGAATATCAGCTATCAGAAGAAAGTGAGAAGTACCGTAGATATGATTATGTAATTAGGTGAACTTTTATCCTCAGCTGCGTGTACCCATTGGCAAAAAGCCGCCAGTCATCATTCGTGGATTTTTTATACGCACCCAGCTTGTTACCTTTCACGGCGATAATCAAGCTTAGATATGTTATTCTTGCCAACTCCCGATTATTCATTCAGCAGAGAGAAATCCTACGCAGTCAAAGTGTAAAGTTTTTTATTTTTCTTTAGAATGATAAAACTTACGGTATTTCATTTTTCTACCGGTTTCTTTCTTCAGCGGATTACGAGATCAAACACCTTATAATCAGTAGGTTTCTCCCTTACCGCAGGCCTAATATTAATGCAAAGTTGCAGAACCAGAGATGACTTAGTTACTGAGACAACACAATGCACGGCTGGAGAAGGGGGACAGAGAGGGGAAGGGTATTACTCTAATACACGAGTTGTTTGTAACTGACAGGTATTCGTCGCTGCTAGTAAAGGGGAGTTAGTATGAAGCCCATTTCTTTTCAGAAGCACCCCATCACTCCATCTCATCCTTTCTCCTCCCACCCTCCTCACCTCCACTTCACTTTCATACGCTCTGCTTGTCAGTCTCTCATTTTTTTCTTTCTCCTCATGGCCAAACCATCTCAAGATACACGTTCAAATACCTAGGAAAATATTGTATAAGAATATGTCACATGGTCTTATACTTTCTTCCATATTTTAATGAAGACACAGTTTGGGACAAAATATTACCCACTATTCCACTGCGTCTACTTCACATTCAGGTCATGTCCATCACTATCCTCCCTGACGCATCATATCAAAGAGAATAGGGTAATCGGTGAGCAGAAAAACATACCAGGCCACTTTCAGCTTAATAGTGCGAGCCAGCAAAATAAAATGAAAATATATGCTAAGCGACCTGTAAGCTTCGTTATGACGTGTTGTTCATAGGCATGATTCTCGGCGGTTAAGGAAGCTCCCTGACACCCCTTCCTTGCCGTTTTATTTTTGTAAACTGCTAGGTAATATCATTTTGCATGGTGTTGATGCAGAGTATGTTTTAAGTAACACGGAAGAGGTTGGCAATGTGTAATAGACAAAATAAATCGCTAAGAAAGAGATGTTAGGGAGCTTCCATAACCGATGAGAGTAAGGGTCATTGCAGAGCCAAAAATTCAGATGGCCAACTTACAGACTGTACACATAGGCAAGAAAGTGAGACTGAGTTCAGAGACTCGCAAAACTATCAGCCTCTCTAGCTTATCTGTCTCTTGTCTGACGTTGCATCCTGTGAGGGGTGGCTCTGATAGATGGACCTTCCACTGGTTTTGTCACTGCTCAATAACGACCCCCTCTTCCCAAGACACATTACCCTCCCTTACATACTTTGACGAATTGCGATAGTTTGGCAGGTTAAACGGCGTGGTTGGACAATTGTGGGGAAACAGAGGGAGAGAGAGAGAGAGAGAGAGAGAGAGAGAGAGAGAGAGAGAGAGAGGGAGTCTGTTAGAACGAGTCAAAGAAAGTTGTGTGTGAAAAGTTTGTGAATTATGATGAGAGTGACTGGGAGATGGTAAGAGTGAGTGAGAGATGCAAAGGTCAGTGTGAGTGTACAGTAGCTTAAGGTAAAATGAGAGAGAGAGAGAGAGAGAGAGAGAGAGAGAGAGAGAGAGAGAGAGAGGGAGAGAGAGAGAGAGAGAGAGAGAGAGAGAGAGACTTGGATAATAACAGCCGACCATAGGAGCACAAGTAGATTAAAATAAGGAGGGGCACAAACCCTAGCATCTCGCCAGAATTCTCAGTTTACTGCGCTCCAGGCCTAAAGAACAACCCCACTTAGCTAATCTTTATTGAAACGGGATTCCACGGTCAGAATTCCAAGCCTTTAAACTGTTTAATTAAATATTTGGATTACGAAATGCGGCTTGCGGGGAAAAAAGAGGCGAAGACGGGAAGTTGAACGAGAAAGATACTCTGTATGTCGATTAATGTGGACACTACGACCGCATATTGTGTACCATCCGTAGAATTTAATCAGGTTTGCTCCCCTGTTCCTGGAAATGTTTTATCTCGTCCAGAAATAATCCGGAGGACAAAAAACGGGGGGAAAAAAAGCAGGACATGCCGCACCCTAGGGAAGAAGGGGGAAGCGGACAGGAGGGAAGGAAAAATGGAGGGAGGAGGAAAATGTAGAGAAATAGAGCAAGCTGAGGGGAAGGAAAGGGGGACTGGTTGAGGCCATGGTTGCTGTGGGGAAAAGGGAGGTAAATGGGAAAGGATAGGGAGAACGGAAGGGAGATATTGAGAGGAAGGAAGAATAGGGAGGGGAGATTGAGGGATATGGAGATGGAGGAAGGTGGGAGGAAAGTGAGGAGGAGGAGTAGGTAGATGAGAGAGTGTGGGGAGAACGAAACGGGGGTATTGAGAGGGAAGAAGGAAGGGGGAGGGAAGGTTGGGAGACAATGGAGAAGGAGGAGGTAGACGAGGGTGAAGGAAGAGCAGAAGGGGGAGGAGGAAGGTTGAGAAATACCGGTATCTGAGAGGAAGAATGTAGAGGACAAAGAGAGCGACCACTGTGAGTTATAATGATGTCCTGACTGACCAAGAACGTTGACATAAAAGCGAGAGAAAGGTAAGGAAATGAACGTGGATAATAAGAGAGTAAAGTTGTAGGAATATTGATAGATTGAGAGGAAGGGGGTTAAAAGAGACGAAAAGAAACAGCAAGGAAACTAGATGTACGGTAAGTAGTTTGAGAGAGAGAGAGAGAGAGAGAGAGAGAGAGAGAGAGAGAAAGAAAGGACATTGGGGAAAGGGAGGTTAGGAAAAACTGAGAGGGAGGATATACACAGCAGTGAGTCAGAGATAAGGAAAACTAATGATATAAAATTGTAGGCAGCTAACTAGAAGGCACGAAAGCAAAATACTAGAATAAGGGAAAAGGAAGATATGTGAGGGGCTAGGAAAAACAGAGAGAGAGAATACTGAGTGGAAAGAGTAATAAAGCAGGTGAGAACAATTAGCAATGAGAACAAAGAAAGAAAGGCAGGAGAATGGTAATTAAAACTTGATTTTAGTACGGTACTCGAAAAATGGGAAATAGAGATTAAAAATGGAGAAACTTAGAGGGAAAGAATAGATGAGAATTTGAATGATTGAAATGAAATGAAGAGAAATGGAAAAGACTGAAAAGGGAGACGGAATAAGACAAGGAGAGGCAACAGTAAGGAGAATATCTAATTGTTGTTACTTAAATACTTAAGAGAGGGGAAATTGAGAGAGAGAGAGAGAGATGAGAGTCTGAGAGTGAAGGAGCGTTGAAGAGAAAGTTAGTGAGATTGAATGTATTTGAGGGAGAAGGTAAAGAGTAACAACGTAAGGAAGATGGATGTAGAGAGGTAAGAGAGGAGTGGTGAGGGTTAGGGTAAGAGGGACAGAAGTTAATAAGAAGAGAGGCAAAAGCTTGAGAGACTGGAACGAGTCATAGGAAATAGACATTACTAGGGATAGGAAATGTTTATAAGTCTCCAATCCTAGAAGTCTTAACTAAGCCAAGTATAATCATCTCATCTGCACAAGAAAGAAACAGAATATCATAGCGAAGTATAAAAAAAATAAAAAAGGAAGTGGGGACACGAGCTATAGGGAAATGAAGACCAGTTGCCTCGATATAATGACGTTTATTATTTTTATTATTACCGGTTTTATATTATTATTATTATTATTATTATTATTATTATTATTATTATTATTATTATTATTATTATTATTATTATTATTGTCGTCGTCGTTAATATGAAACTAGTTATGTGCAGCTTAGGTTAGTTCTCAATTCAAGGGGTCATTGAAGGGTATACTAGGATGTAGTGTCTCCAAGAACCCCCCCCCCAAAAAAAAAAAAAAAAAACTAGTAGCAACAACTGAATACCTAATGCGTCGTAATGAAGTGGTAAGATAGGGAAGGAAAAATAAGGCATGTGATAAATTAGAGAGGGAAGAAAAAAAGGGAAATACTAAAGGATAATTAAATGAAAAGCGAGACAGGTGAATTCCAGACAGAGAGCGAGGGAAAGTGAGAGGGGGTGGAAGTTAACGAGACGGAAGGTGACCCCGGGAGAAAGGATGAGGCGCGAAGGAAATTGAAAGTGATTGGAAACAGGTGATTGCAGATGAAGGTGAGGCGTGTGAAAGTGAGGAAGAGGGGATGATAGTGAGATGTGAGGCAGCAGCAGGGGGAAACTGAAAGACGTGAGACATGTGAAAATGGGGAAGGATGGAAGATAGTGATATGTGAGGCAGCAGTGAAAATGATGAGGAATAAATGAAGGGGTGTATAGAAAAATGATAATTATGAGAGGAAGATGGAGATAGGTGGGACGCAGGGAGAATAAGTAAACAGAGACTATATATAAGCAAATTTAGCCCGTTAGCTTTGCATAGACACATCAAAATATTCTCTCTCTCTCTCTCTCTCTCTCTCTCTCTCTCTCTCTCTCTCTCTCTCTCCTAGACATCAGAAGGTAGAAAACCATCTCAAATAACTTTTCCAGTGCAAGAATTTCCTTTTCCTGAACATAATATTGTGAATTTGGCCGTGTGGAGAAAATGTAGAAAGAGATTGACTAGGAGAAACATATGAGGTGAAGGTAGAGGAAGAGGCAACCGAGAAAAATGTGTGTGTGTGTGTGTGTGTGTGTGTGTGTGTGTGTGTGTGTGTACCCATTTTCTAGAAAAACGTAAATATTTGTGCATGTGGTTTTTGTTTCTAACTGACCTGTATACATTCATTAACATCGGTATGATTAAAAGAAGTAAACACACACACACACACACACACACACACACACACACACACACACACACACACACACAGTAACCTTCCCCATCCACCTCTGCCCAGGATCAGATGGTGTCACTGAGGGAGGGCGAGATACACCGAGCCTAATCTCACCTCGGCCTCACACTCAGACAATTCCCTAGATTTCCCAGGTGGCAGAAAGATGGTATACGCTGTTCTGAGCCTCGCCGCCTGGATTGAGAGGGGTCTTGTGAGGCATGGGATTTGCCGTCAAGCTAAGGGACTGGCGGGGACTTGGAATTGAGGTCCTGTGTGTGACGAAACTAGAATTTGGATGGGTGGGGGGCTCAAATCTGAGGCCTGTGTGCTATGAGGCTTTAGATTTTGGGCTGAGAGGGACTGATAATTTTGGTCTGGATATGATGAAACTAGATTATGGTTTTGGAGGAAGGACTTAAAATTGAGACCTGGGTGTTACGAAGCTCTAGAATTGGGATTGGTAAGGTGACTGGGAATTGTGGCCTGGATAGGACGAAGCTCCAGAATTTATACTTGAGAGAGGAACTTAAAATTGAGGAATGGTATTTATGTAGCTTAAGAATTTGGATTGAGAGGGACTTAGAATTGTGGCATGCGTATGACGATTCTAAAATTTGGATTGGGGGAGACGTAAAATTTAGGCCTGGGTAGTTAGAGGCGTTAGAATTTAATTGGGAGGGACTTAATTGTGCTTTCGATGGTATTAATTTTTAGAATGTGGAATGGAATGACTAAAACTTATATCTCCGGTCAATATATTAGGTTACAAGACTCTATATTAGAGCTTATAGAGACATAGAGCCTATATTAGGAGTTTGGAAGTTATGAGTTAGAATTAGGACTACAGGGGACATGTAATCAAGAATGGGGGTTACAGTACCAGGGTGTACGACTCTATAGACCTAGGTTTAGGATTGGGAGGGATTTAGAACCTAGAACAAGGCCCTTAGAAATCGGATTTACGAGTATCTATAGTTATTTCAGCTATACTTGGCCCAGATTTTCGTCCATTGACGGATTAATTCACGTAGCTCAGGTACAGAAAAAGACAATATTACAACTCTAAATAGTCTCCTTATAAATTTTTCGAAAATCTCATCAGTTTTAGATTAAATCTGAATGTGCAGCTTAGCATTATAGACGGAGAGGTGGCAATTTTAGGCCAAGGTAAAGTGAAAAGAGTATAGTGAAGGACATGGACTGCCATCAAAACTACTCATGGAAAGAAAAATGGAAGTTCAGGATGATATTGAATTATGTCAGGCTGTTACGAGAGAGAGAGAGAGAGAGAGAGGCTAACGCGATATCCGGAAACCTTGGGTGATGCCATGGAGGAGGAGGAGGAGGAGGAAGAGGAATAGGAGGAGGGAGATAGAACAGCGAGAGTGAAGATTAGGAAACAAGGAAGAGGAAGAGGAAATTAAGGAGCCAGTTGAGCAAATACGAGGAACGGGAAACCTGATACCAAGAGGAAGAAGTTTAGAGGTGGAAGACGAGGAGGAGGGTGGAAAGAAGGGAAGCAGGAGGAGGAAATCAAGAAGGAGGGTAAAGTGAGGAAGAAAGGGAGAAGCAGATGAAATATGCAGGCAGGTTAGGCCTATATGAGGAGATGAGGAAGGGAAAAGGGGAAATTAAGCGAGGGAGAGTGGGGAGACCAAACAAAGAGGGCAGACAGTGAGAGGAGGAAGAGAGGAAGAGAAATAGCGTGAGGAAGGAGGAGGAAGTGGAGAAGAGAGAGAAAATGAAGGAGAAGAGAAGCAGGAGACTTGATGAGTTGGAAGGGTACTGTAATGGAGAGGTGGATGTATGATGGGGAGAGTGAACGTGAATAGGTGTGTGTGTGTGTGTGTGTGTGTGTGTGTGTGTGTTCATATACCTCTATGCAGTCTAGTAATGTTTGCCACACACTCCTAGATGCCACTCTAGAAACCCACTGGTACTGAGTTACGGACGTACTGAGTGACCGATTTCAGATTAACCCTTTTGCAATCCTCCTAAAGCCTCCCGGACAAGATGCCTCTTTGGATCTCTCTAGATAATTTTCCAGGGACTTGGGTTGCATTCATAAAAATTCATACGTTGAGAATCTTTTACGCATCTTAAAATTCTCTGTGAATATGAAGTCTGATTCGTAAAATGTCTTAGTAAGGTCTTCTTAGCTCCTTTTTTGGGCCAAGTGCCTCGAGGGTCCGGCAGTAAGCGGCTTTGTTGTTTTAGTTTGAGTCTGAGCTAGTGAATAATGAATGTGAATGTGTGTGTGTGTGTGTGTGTGTGTGTGTGTGTGTGATGCTTATGGTGATATGACTGCCGACCAGAGCAAAGGTGAAGGGGTAGAGAGGTTTAGGAAAACTTGAGAGATGAAATGAATAAACAGACAGGGAAACATAGAATCGACAGAGAGAGAGATTTGATGTATATATGAGGTAAGAGGAGACAGTTTTGAATAGGCCACTTCAGTAGGATGACGCCTTTTTTATATATAGTTTATGCTTCCGGTGGACAATATTATTCCGTTTAGTGGAATAACACCTCTTCGTTAGCGATTTATTTTTGGATACGACATATCAGCTTCTGTGTTATTTTTACTGAAAATGGTGGTATTGGAATGATTTACATGACACAGAAGAGGGTAGGTAGTAAGGAGTAAGAAGCAAAATAAATCGCTTAGAAGGAGGTGTTAGGGAGCTTCCTTAAACGACGAGAATAACGAGCCTCAGTACTTTTAATTTATCTCTACCATGGAGAATTGTTGTCTATTTAAATTTCCTTGTATCCAAAATAAAAATTAAAAAGAAGAACGTAGACATCATTGTAAAATTATTAAAAGAAAGAAAAAAAATTATAGATGGCAGAGGAAGACAGCGAAACATTTTGATATTTTTACGTTAACTTGACTCAGTTTATTTTTCCTTCAGCAGCTTATTTCACGTAGCTCAGTGGCAGAATAGGACGAAGCTATGGCTCTTCATCCTTTCACCACAACTTCTTCGTGACTAGCATCATATTGTGGTGTTAATCTCTTGTTACCAATCAGCGTTGAAGATGGAAAGACGGCTGTTTCGTTCCAAGTTAGAGGAAATAGGTTTTAGTGCATGCTTGACTGAGAGAAAAGAGAGGAATCAGAAAGTGTTGGTAAAGTGAGAAATATTCCAAACAGTGGAGGAAATAAAGAAATGTTTGGGCTAAGGGCTTCCCGAAAGACCGGAAAACGAAGGAAGAAGGGGGAGAAGAAGAAAGAGTGTGGGATTAGTTGTAAAGAACCTAAGAACGAAGGACAAAATGAAAAGATAGCGAGGGATTGAAAACACAGTAAGAGAATGGAGTCAGATGAGCGTGCTATAGTGGGGACTTTGGCAGCAGTGTGTTTAAATAAAGTATGTGGATAGACAGATAAAGAGGTGGATACAGTATGATTTCAGAGGGGGGGAGGGTTGAAGGTCACGGGGGGGCTAAGGTCAATGGGGGGCTAAATGTCAAGGTCACAGGGGGGTTAAAGGTCAAAGGAGAGCTGAAGGTTACAGGGAGGTTAATGGTTATAGGTGGCTAAAGGTCAAAGGGGGGCTGAATATCAAAGGGGGGACTCACTCTTCTCCCTTTGACCTTCATGTTAGGTCAAGCAGTTCCTGGAGGTATCTGTTAAATATTCTAGACACTGGATTAGATTTGATGGAAAAAATAAAACTCCTGTCATTAGGTACGGTAGCTCAGTCGGTAGCGTAAATGTAAGCTGCAGCCGTAGGTCGTCCTTATTACTGTTTGATAGATAGATAGGTCGATAGATAGATACCGGTACTCGTTGATAGGTTGATAGATTTGAGAGAAGCTGCTGCCGCTGATGATGATGGTGGTGAATGGAGTAGATAGGCAAATAGATATGATAGAGAAACAGATAATGACGATGATGGTAATGATGTGTGGGACGTACACACTAAATAAAAAACATTCTGCACTCCTACTACCGCTCGTACCTTAGGAAGTGCTGTTACATCCACCCAATTCTCTGTAAATGTGTGTGTGTGTGTGTGTGTGTGTGTGTGTGTGTGTGTGTGTGTGTGTGTGTGTGAAGATGGAATATCTTTACTTAAATACCATCAAGCACAGAGGGAACACAGACCTTTGCTGAGAGTCGGCTGGAATTGCTTATGAATACCCCACATACCCGATTTATTTATTTGTCTCTTTATTCATTTATTATTACTTCAAGCAGACTCTGTAAATAATGGAAAGTTGGTCAGATTTTGCCTCCGAATCCTACTGTCGTTGGCTTCAGATATCATATGGTAATACATCTTCCTCAGCGATATCTTCTCACATCACACCTTGCTATCCTCAAGTATCTTACGGTTTTATTCTCAGCCGACGTCATAAATATTCAAATATCATGGAGGAGAGTATTACGGGATGCAAAATGAATCTCTGCCTTAAGATGCTACAAAGCCTATTTTACCAGCTAGAATAAAGGTCTTGATTTCATTGTGCCCGAATTGGTCCAGATAGAGGAATTAATTTTATTGAAATTGTCTTAGTTGTAAAGGTCATTAGTTTTTAGTTAAGTCCAAGTAGGGCCGAAATACTTGTCATCTTGGTAAACACAGTGTCAGTGTGTGGGTACAGTCACTATGTTGCGTCTGTCTGCCTGTCTGTCTGTCTTTATGTATATGTATATGTATGTGCATGGCGGAATTGTAGCTCTCGTAGTTGAAAATTTGCACAAGGATGCCCTTCGACCCTCATCAGTGTAGACTATGGTAGGTGAAGTTGACCTCCCTGGTTGCCGGATGCCATACTCTCTGGGTCAGACAAAATTTCAAGGTTTCAGTGATGTTAAACTCTACGGCCCCGAATACCCCTGAACACATTTTTTCCCCAGCTTCCCTATCAATACTACTGTTTAGGCTGAGGGATATATATATATATATATATTTCTCTCTCTCTACATACTACCACTTAAGAGAAATAATAATCAGTTAAAAAAATATTGTTATATATTGTTGTTCAGCTCAATAACCGAGTGTCAAAATTTTTTTACCCTCTTCTTGCCGACGAACACTGGGTACATCTGGTAGTGTTATAAAATAAGATTACTAATATTCTTTTCCTGAAACATATAACTCACGCTAGTATTATACGCAGTACAGGTAAAAAGCTAAACATTATTGGAGACAGATCAGCTTGTGAACAACGGTGTGATATCTTCCCGAACAGCAAAGAGGAGTACTCAATTTCTTCGACATTTGGCACAAAAAAAAAATCATGTGGGATTTATCTGATGGCGGGAGTAAATCTACATAAGGGAGTGACCTGTGGCGTTTGCTTGGGGGGCCGGGGTGCATCGGTTTTAATCTACGTAAGTGCATGTGATTTTGCATTTCCCACAACCAAGTGCGTGTTTGTGCGGGTGTAACCTATCCCTGAATTGCCTCGAGTCACGGGGCAGGAGTAGGTCGAGAGGTCAGTGCGTGTGTGTGTGTGTGTGTGTGTGTGTGTGTGTGTGTACAGTGGTAATATGGCTTGCTCGTTATTTCCGCCTTCTTGCGAGTATCAAAGTTTGTGTGTGTGTGTGTGTGTGTGTGTGTGTGTGTGTGTGTGTGTGTGTGTGTGTACTACTGTTCATGCAAGTCAATGTGTGCCTGTGGCTGTGTGCGTGTCTTGATATTGATGCAGATATGCTTCAGTAAGCAGTCTGAGAGTGCGTTGAGGCTGAATGAATGAATGTGTGTGTGTATATATGTGTATGTGTACTGTATGTATGTGTATGAGTGAGTATGTGTATGTACTGTGTGTGAGTGTGTGTGTGTGTGTGTGTGTATGTGTGTGTGTCCGTTGACCTTTATGTGTTCTGCTGTGAATGATTGATATTAAACGGCAGTGAAATTGTATACCGTATATATATAAGTAGAGAGAGAGAGAGAGAGAGAGAGAGTGGCTGTGCTGGTGTGTGGATGCTGCTTGCAATATCTATGCAATAAAAGATACTGCGAGCGAGGCCGTCCGGGCATAACAGTTTAATGGGGTGTATCTTGACTTGCACTGGTGTTGGTTGTGGTGGGTGCAGCGGCTGGTGTGGGGGTAGTTTTGAGAGGGAAAGAAGTTAGTTGTATTTTAGTGGGTGTTGATACTACGAGTATGACCACTATTCAACACCCACTAAAGGAAGCTCCCTAACACCTCTTCTTTAGCGACTTAATATTGGATACTGCAGGTAATATTCTTATGTCCGTTATCAGTGCAGTGTATGGCGATATTAGAATGATTTATGTAAAACGAGGAAGAACAATAAGGTGTAGTAAATAAAATAAGTCGCTTAGGAAAAAAATCAGTAGGGAGCTTCCAGGTAACGATAGGTGATTTCCCCCAGGTGAGAGTGTGTATGGGAGCCTGAGAGTGTTAATATTGTTCTTTTTACTCATTTATAATCGAAACAGCTTCTGGTAATGGATTCCAAACCAGGATAGGCCGTTTATATTCAGTTGAGAGTGGGTAACAGGAGCGTGAAAGTGATGTTGCCTCGCATGTCTGAATGATATTGATTTAGCGAGGAATTACTGTGATGGATCTTCGCTGCTGCTGCTGCTGGTGGTGGTGGTGGTGGTGGTGGTGGTTAGTGTGAGTGAGGTTATGAAAAGTAGGGATGGAGGGGTGGTGGTGGTGGCGGTTAGTTTGAGTGTGGTTATGAGAAGAAGTAGTGATATGTTGGTGATGGTAGTGCAAGCTGTTATGGTGGATTTTGTGGTACGTATGTGTACAGTTATGAAAAGTAAAGATGTTGTGGTGAGGCTTGTAGTTATGGTGCTTGCTGTGGTGAATGTGGGTGTATGAGAAGTAAAGATATGGTAGAGGTTATGGTGGCTATGGTACTGTTGTGGTGAGTGTGGTTGTAGTTATGAATAGTAAAGGTGTGATAGTGGTAATGGTGGATAGCTATTGTGGTGAGTGTGGATAGACCGTAGTTATAAAAGTTAAAACTGGTGGTGGTGGTGGTGGTGGTGGTTATGGTGGCTGTTGTGGAGAGTATAGACCTAGTTATGAGGAATTAATAGGTGAACATTGATGCAAAAGGTGTTGTAACTGAGCACTTACCACTTCACTGCCATGATTTTAAATATTAGTTCTTGCAACCTTCAGACGATTTTGCTATGTGTAGGTAAGAGTTTTCTAGCGTGAGGGGTTAGATGTAAATTAATCCTCTCAGTAAACAATATATTTCCTGGGTTGATTTTAATGGTCTGGATATATAGGAAGAAGGAAGCCAGAAAGACCTCTGTATGACTGGGTTAATATTTTCATTAACAGGCCAATGCTAAGGGATAAGAATAATTTTAAACAAGTTATCAGGTTCTGTCTGGATTTGTGGTTTTGGTTGTGGTGAGAGCGGGTGTAGTTATCAGAGCGAAAGGTACTGTAATAGTGCTTCCCAGTCGACAGGATATAAAAGTGTACATAAAACCTAACTGCTATCACAGCTCGTTTGCTTCCTCGTATTTCTCTCACGTCAATAGCCACTCTTGTTTGATTGGACGAATATGGAAACTGCGAATGAAGATGAACGTATGTACAAACAATCTTCTACGGAATCTTATATTCAGATTAACTTTACACAAAGTAGCTTATACACAAACTAACTTCTTAACTATGATTATTAGTATAGTTTATTTTGACCACCCCAGGACAATTTTTTAAAAGCATCTTAAGAACGGCCTTTAGTGTTAATGGGTTTAATCTATCTATCTATTGCCAGACGCCTTAATCCCGTAAGAGGTGGCCACAAACAAATCGCCTCCATGTCGCCCTGTCCCCCTCCATTTCATTGCCCTGCTCCTTGTTCACACACCCCCCTCTCTCATATACCGTACGTCTCCACTCCATCCCTCCATCTCATCCTTGGCCTCCCCCTCCCTTTCCCCCCTTCCACCTCACTCACATACACTCTCCTCGTCAGTCTCTCACTCTCCATCCTCACCACTTGGCCAAATGGGGTTTATGCTGGATATTAACTCGAGGTAAAAAAACAAACAAACAAACAGAATAAAGTCGTGTTCCAGTACCGTGAAGAATCTAGAAAAGAAGTAATTGGGTTGAAGGGGTTAGACTTTACATGATATTTCTAACATCTCTAATTGAAAAAGTCTAAAAGTCATTGGGTTGAAGGGTAGACTTAAGGCTTTGTAACTCTAATTCCTCTAATTGAAAAAAGAAAAAATCTAAAAAGACAAATCGTATAGCAATATCAGAATAGAAAAAAAGTCATGGCATTGAAAACTTAGACATACAAAGACGAAAAAAGACTATTGGACTGAAAACGCAAGACGTGTTGAGAAGGAAAAACAAAGACTTCATGGAATTAAAGACATCAGACTTATTAAAAAGAAAATAAAAGTCATTAGATTGAAGCTCTTGACGTATTAAGGGGAAAATAAAAAAAGAGAACGTTATCGGATTGAAGAATTAGACGTATGAAGAGGAAAATAAAAAAGACGTAATTACATTTAAGGCATTAGACGTATTAGGAAGAAAAATCGAAAAGACATATTGTTCAAGGCGATAGACTTATGGAAAAAAAAATAAAAAGACGTTATTAGATTTAAGGCATTAGACGTATGAAGAAAATGAAAAAAGACGTAGAGTTAATGCATTAGATGTATGAAGAAGAAAACAGAAAAAACCTAATTGGAGTGAAGGGTTAGGCGTATGAAGAAGAAAATGGTAAAGAAGTCATTGAATTGAAGGCGTTAAACGTATGGTTAAGGAAGCTCACTAGCACCTTCTCCATGGCTATTTATTTTCCTGTACGGCTGGTTAATATTAGTGTGTATGTTATTTATGCTGTGTATGATGATATTGGAATGAATTGACTAAGACAGAAGAGGATAGTAATGGGTAATGAGCAAAGTAAATCGCTTAGAAGGAGGTGTCAGGGAGAATACGAACCTTAGACTTGACATTGGCTACGCGGTCACAACTGCGGCCGGTATTCTCGACGGTTAAGGAAGCTCCCTAACACCCTTTCCTCAGCGATTCATGTTACTTATTACACCTTGCTGACCTATTCTATGTTATATAAATCCTTCCAGTATCGCCATACTCTGCATAGACAACGTACAAAGGATGTTAACCAGCAATAGCCATAAATAAATCGCTAACGGAGAGGTGTTAGGGAGCCTCCGTACCCGACGTGAAGCCGGGCCCAGGCGCTGCTGAAATTTTAAGAAATGCGCGACACAACTGGATTTTCAAGTCAAAGCTTTTAGCCGAGTGGAGTTCCCCCGTAGCGTGCTGGGAATACCTGATGTTTAGCTCCGATACTCCTTTCATTCTAACTTGGCCTAAAATTTCCACTGCCCCATCTTGAAGACCGAGGTGTAAGAGTAGATTAGCATGAGAATGTGATCCCAGTCACGAAGAAGTGCTGTTTCTGGGATGTAGAGCCGTAGCGTCGTATATATTTTTTTCCTTTGAGCTACATGGTAATCAGCGGCAAAACGACGAAACTCTAGGCCAGCTTAAGGGGAAAGAACAATGGCATCCACCCTCATTCCCTAATGTTGGTTTTGATCTCGGGGAAACAAATCAATCAAATGTCTTTTTTTTTTTTTAATCATTCTTTTTACCTCTAGATGATTTTATTCAGCTTCTAAGGGTGTCTCGCAGCGGAGAGGTTGATAGAGGGTTTGATCCAATCGTCTGTTTTTGCCTTTCTTGATACATCCAGACGATTTTATTAGGCTTTCCAAGGGAGTCTGAGAGTAAAGAGGCTGATCGTCCTTTTTTTTTTTTCTACTTCTAGACGATTTTGTTCAGCTCAGAAACGTTTCTAGCTGAGTAGGGGTTAATGATGGTTATATTTAATCTCTTCCTTTCAGTAAGTCACCTCTTTTGCTGCATTAAATTGTCTGGCAGTAGGTGAATAGTATATGGAGGTAATTCGCTGCTTTTAGGCGAGTAGAGGTAGCCGGTAGTGTGGCAGGAATTTGTGATGTTTGATTACCTCCCTCTTCTTTGATACTGATGGTGTTGGTCTGTGAAGTGGAGAGCCGGATGTTTTAGGCAAGTTATTCCTTTTCCCGAAGACTGAAGCTAGGTTAGGCTAGGTAAGGGAAGGAGTTAGGTTAGGATTGGTCAGTCTTAGGTTAGGCAGAGCTGTATCAAACCCCTGTGGTAGTTTTGAAAGTCTGTCCTATAAAGATGAATGAAATCGTCTGGTGTTTATAGGAGAATAATAGAAGGACGTAATCGTAGTGAAGGGGCCAGTACTCATAGCAGTGCATATATGCGACATGGAAAGGAAGAGGACAATTCTCTCTCTCTCTCTCTCTCTCTCTCTCTCTCTCTCTCTCTCTCTCTCACCCCAAGCTTATCATCCTCCCCATAACAACTAACCTCATTCCGTCTTTGATGCGCCAGGGAGAAGTGAAATGACGCCTCTCTATCTGTCTGACCAAGTTCCGTGAAGATAATAGTATGTCTGTATATGTCTTATCAGTCATCAGCATACCTGTTTCTGTCTGCCTGTATCTCTATCTCTGTCTATGTAGCTATATCTATCACTCTTTGTCTATCTTTCTCATTACATATATACTTTTTCCTGTATATTATTCTCTGTCTGTCTGTCTGTCTGTCTGTCTGTCTGTCTGTCTGTCTCTCTCTCTCTCTCTCTCTCTCTCTGTACGGTATATGTTCGTTTGACCCAAGAAATAAAGTGGAGTTTAGAAAAGAAAAGGAAAGAAAAGAAGTCCTGCAAATATCCAGTTTTGCACATCATTTGCCATCTTCAGAAAGCAATTTCGCTGACACAAAGATAATGAAAAACCAGAAGGCTTTTGTAGGTGTGAACTGCACTGAACGATCCTTCTGTTATTTCACGGTGAGTCAGGGATAACCTTGTTGAGGAAGATTGGACACGACGGGCAATATCGAACAAGGGATTGATTCTGGACCCTCCATGAATGTGAGAGAGGCGTGGCAGCCATACACAGCTTGTTGCCCTTACCTTGTGGAGGGCACGTATTTCCCGCGTCTTTGCTCTTGGAATTGATTTAAGACCCTTATTTAGTCATGGATTAGACTTAGACTCGTATTTATGGTGCTGGAATATTTTTTTGACTGGTATTAAAGATTTTGTGTTTGGGGTTGAGTTTTAAGTTCATAGGTTAGTTTTATGCACGTATTTCTCTCTCTCTCTCTCTCTCTCTCTCTCTCTCTCTCGTGTGTGTGTGTGTGTGTGTGTGTGTGTGTGTGTGTGTGTGTGTGTGTGTGTGCGCGCGCGCGCGAGTGCATGCTCGTAGAATAGTTTTAGACATGTATTTCATCAACTTATGATTTGAAGTGTTTACTCATGAAGTACACTATTACTCGAGCAGAGAAATATTAGTACCATTTTTTTTTCCTTCTAGACATGATCAAAGTTGACAATTGTAAAACTCCACTGGGCTATCTTGTGTAGCCTGTGCGTACGCCTTCAGTTTTTACATTCCCCCAAAGGGATTCGTTGTCCTTGGTAACATCCTGGTGTTGTTGATGTTGGTTTTCTTATTCATTTTCTCCTTTCTTTTTTCTTTACTAGTTCCTGTTGCGACGCTTTCAGGTTTTTATCTTTCCTTATTGGCATGAAACGTACAATGCTTGTACCTGGGAAATAAGGAAAGAAAGTTATTAGGAACAACTTCACATTTATTCATAAAGATACAGGTATAGAAAGCGTACAAGCAAAGACGACAACACCAGCAAAAAAAGAACGACTACTACCACCGTGACCACAACTAAGTACCACAACGCAGCTAAATATAAGCACGCGTGACTCTCATATACAGTGCTTCTTGCTACGAATGGAGGACACCTGAAATATGGTTTATGGAATTATGTATTTATAGATGTAATTTGTTTTGCATCCTGTGTTCATCGTTTGTAAAAAAAAAAAAGTTAAAATGTAATAACCCACCTCAGTAAGGAATGAAAAGAGATTATTCACCTACATACAGAAAGATAAAGAAAAATTACACCCAAAGAAATAAGTACTCAGTACACAGCGGAAGAAAAATCCATTCTATTAAGGAGCTGCTCTGGCACACATCACCTTAGAGAGAGAGACAGACAGACAGACAGACAGACACCCCCGTCATACAAATGTAAACGAACCACAGACACTGGCCTAAGTCGGTATTTCATAATGACATTCCGGCGTAGAGAGGTTATTTCTCTCTCTCTCTCTCTCTCTCTCTCTCTCTCTCTCTCTCTCTCTCTCTTCAATGTGTCACGGAACCGACAAGACAGGGCAATATCTTAGATCTTGTTATCACTACAAATGAAGATATGGTCTCAAGCCTCACTGTGGGTGAACATCTAGCATCTAGCGATCATAATCTCATAAGATTTTCCATGAATCTCTCACATAATGAGTGCACAAGTAAAACTAAGATGCCGGACTATAAAAACGCAGATTTTAACGACCTAAAGGACGCCCTGAGTACACTAGCTGAGCACATAGAAAGAATTAATGATGTAAACGAAATGTGGGCAGAATTTAAGCACGTATTCATGACCGCTCATAACACGTACGTGCCAATGAAATCTAGACAAAACAAGGGTAGAAACAAACCAGCGTGGTTTAATGCCGGTATTAGCAGAGCAGTTAAAGAAAGAAACCGTCTCCACACCTTGCTTAAAAGTCACACAAGTGAATTACTCACAGGGCAATATACCAGTAGTAGAAAAAAAGTTAAAAAACTCATTAGAACAGCTAAACGACAATTTGAAATTGAGATAGCAAAAACAAGTTCTACGGACCCTAAGCTTTTTTATGGATACATTAACGGCAATAAGAGACTCAAGGCGGGCATTGGTCCACTTATCAGCGACGAGGGTGCTCTTATCACGGACGATCAGGAAATTGCCTCTACTTTAAATAAGTTTTTCAGTTCAGTTTTCACAGTAGACGCCAATGACACCATCGAAAAGCATCAAATGTCAATCCAAAACGCACTAAGTGATATGCATATTAGCAGTAATGAAGTGAGAGATAAACTTAATAAAATGAACAGTAATAAGACTCCCGGCCCAGACAATTTCTACCCTAAAATACTTAAAAATGTGATGGATGTAATATGCAGCCCTCTAACATCTGTCTTTAACAAGTCCCTTCAACAAGGAAAGATTCCAGCAGACTGGAGACTGGCTAACGTGACCCCTATATTTAAAAAGGGCAGTAGAGATCAACCAGGTAATTATAGACCAATTAGCCTAACCTCTGTCTTGGGAAAGATCCTCGAATCATTAATTAGAGATAGGATAGTTGAGTTCCTAGAAACTAATAACGTAATTAGGAACAGCCAGCATGGCTTTAGAACGCGGAGATCATGCGTGACAATTTTAATTGAGTTTTACGATACACTTTTTAAAATGAATGATTGTACCAGGTCACTTGATATAATCTACTTAGACTTCCAGAAAGCCTTTGACAAAGTGCCGCATGATAAACTAATGACAAAAGTAAGATCACTTGGAATTGACGGAAATATTCATAGGTGGATACGTTGCTGGTTAAGTGAGAGAAAGCAACGAGTCGTTATAAATGGAGTCGAGTCAGACTGGGCTCCAGTGACCAGTGGTGTTCCTCAGGGATCAGTGTTGGGACCAGTCCTATTTATTATATACATTAACGATATCGATGTTGGCCTAAACAATTTCATTTCTAAATTTGCAGACGACACAAAAATCGGCAACACTATATTAACTGAAGAAGACAGAATTAGCCTTCAAAATGACCTTAATAAAATTATCAGCTGGTCAGAAAAATGGCAAATGCCCTTCAATGTAAGTGTCAGGTACTGCAATGTGGGAAGAAAAACAAAAGGTATGATTACGAAATGAAGGGCCAAATCATTAGCAAGTCCTCACTAGTTGAGGATCTAGGCGTACTAATTTCAGACGATCTGAAATGTTCAAACCAATGTATCTCTGCCGCCAATAAAACCAACAGGGCCCTAGGCTTCATCAAAAGACATTTTACATATAAAAGCAAAGATATTGTAATCCCCCTATACAAAAGCATAGTCAGGCCACACTTAAGAGTTTTCAGTGCAATTTTGGGCGCCTCACCTAATTAAAGATATAGAAATGCTGGAAGCGGTCCAGCGTAGGGCTACCAAGTTAATCCCGTCCCTGAGGAATAAACCATACCTCGAGAGACTCAGGGAATTAAACCTATTCTCTCTTAGAAAACGGAGACTCAGGGGACAACTGATTGAATGTTTTAAGATTCTAAAAGGCTTTAGTAATACTGATTCAAGCAAGCTATTCACAGTAATTGCCGAGACTGTAACTCGAGGAAATGGTATGAAGTTGCAAGCAAGGAGGGCTAATCTTGATACAACCAAAAACTTCCTCACTTACTCTGTTGTAAGCGAATGGAATAAACTCCCTGGGAATGTGATTGAGAGTGGTGCCATACATATATTTAAAAAGAGACTGGACATGTATCTCGACGCAATTGGTATCGTTTAATTAGGATGAAGCAATTATTGCATATTCGCGTCTGCATTCATGTGTCTATTAGACACAGACAATATTTTAGAACATATATAATAGATAAACATTCTATTCATCTTTTGATTAAAAAAAAAAAAAAAATTGCATGCATAGAGTAAGTATGTGGCTGTATGCCCAAATTTTCCTCTTCCATATTATTCTACTTTCTGCCGATCCTATAAAATTCCTTCGGGTTTTTCATTCCTGCAAGGTATTACTTTCTCTCTTGTTTCCTGTACGGCAAATGCTGGAGGTCTGGAGGGTGGGGGAGAGAGCCTTCTGCTGTACTATCCTTTTCTTCTGCTCCTATGCACTATATTAGGATTAAGGCCGGACCACCTCGTAGGGACCGTAAGGTCTGTGTGGTCTGTGTATCTATGTAACTCTATGTAACTCTCTCTCTCTCTCTTTCTCTCTCATCGTATCCATCCTTTCAAACGCTCAATCCTCGTACCCCTTCTCCCCTAATCCGCTTTCTCCGCGTTCCCAATTTGAGTCCTCCCCCTCTCACCTTCAGTCCAACCTCTCGTCTTCTCCTCTCCCCTCTCACAACCATTCCAACCTCTCCCTCTCCCATTATCCCTCTCACTTCCATTCAGACCTCCTCCCCAACCTACCTCCTCTCCTTCCACTCATATCCATCCTTCTCCTTCCCCCTCCTGCTTCTCATCCACTCCAACCTCCACCTTCACCCCATCCCCTGTTCCTACCTCCCCTTAATTCTCCCTTCCACCTCCACCCCACTCACCCACTCTCCGTCCTAATTCTCTGTTAAACCTCCACTTCCGTCCTACACCTCCTACCTCCACTTCATTCCCCCTTCCACCTCCATCCCACTCAACACTTCCGTCCTATATCTTCTCTATTTTAACCTTCCTTTCCACTCTGCTCCTTCTCCTACCTCCTCCATTTCATCTTCATTCACCCACCCCATCCCGCCGCACCCTTACTCCATGCTCTGAAATATTGCTCTTTCTCTACTCAATAAACAAGTAATCTCCTTATGGGTTTAATGACTCCCGTGTGTGCAGGTGGAGATCTCACGTGATTTAGGCAATGTCACAATCATCCTCTTCACTCTACCAGTTGAGATTGAAAGTTCTAGCCTACTCCCCCAGTCGGCTTCGATGGCGTCTTGGTGTATAAACGTTTTATTTGACGCTGCCAGAAGAGTGAGCTCAGATTAGGAGAGCCCCATTGTCCAGAAGAGATCATGAAGGCTTGATCTATACACACCATAAATCCTGTAGCATGATAGCTTGTGAGATTTAGTCATTTGGTGCTCTTTTCACTATGAATGAGTTTGCCTGAACATTTTTGAACACACTGAATGAAGTTTATTATAAAATTTAATCCCTTCCGTCCAAAAACGCCATATTGCTTTATCCTGACTACCTCGAGACGATTTTAACCAGATGAGGATATACATTTAGAAATAGAGAGTTAGATTCACCTTTATGATCCCTTCTCAGCCCGACAACCCTCCTAAGTTCAGTAAAATCTCTGGTAACATTAAAAGTGTGCCATAAAAGGTGTCATTGCACTGAAAGGGATGGTGTGTTTTGATGATGAGGTGGTGTAGTGGATGACCTGAATCTTAATATGGTAGTTGTGACAGTGTATTTACTATATTTCGTTGTTAATAGTTGAGGAAGTACATTAATGAATAAGGAAGTACAGTAATGGCTGAGGATGTACAGTAATGGATGAGGAAGTACAGTAATGGATGAGGAAGTACAGTAATGGATGAGGAAGTACAGTAATGAATAAGGAAGTACAGTAATGGATGAAGAAGTACAGTAATGGATGAGGAAGTACAGTAATGGATGATGAAGTACAATAATGGATGCGTATGTACAATAATAGAGGAGGAAGTACAATTGCTGTCCATACTTCCTCTACACTGCCTGTCATAACTGCATCAAAACCAAAGGAGAAAACACTAAACCATCCACTCAGTCTGGCAGGTTTAAAAGATTCTAATTTCGGCTGATTATTTTAGTATCTCAACAAATGTAACAGAATTAACAGTCGCACCTGCACATAAAGCCTCATAATGGCTTAACAGTGTTCGATTCTGTGGTCGTATTCTTATGGGACATATTCTGCACACACCTCACTATCGTTTCGTTATTATTGATGCAAATTGTGTTCGTATAAAAACGTAAATAAAACATAGAAAAACGTAAATAAAACGCAGGATTGATCACTGCGGATAAGGTGTTATGAATCCTCCTCCGGGACTTCGAATATGCGTCCCGATCTCATGACACTGAATCACTCCGCCTCTTGCCACTTAATGGGGTTATGATGAGAACGAATGTGCAGATAGACTATACTGACTCGTCAGAACTGAGTATAAGGAAAGGATTCATCAACAATTCTAAATATATGTCGTCGTCGTCATCATCATCATCATCATCATCATCATCATTATCATCATCATCATCATCACCCATTATTACCCGTTTGGGAACGGGTACTGTTTTCACTCGGTTTGTCTTTTTTTTTTTTTTTTTTGTCTGTCTGTTAACAACTTTAAGCGAAAATTACTAGTGCGAGTTTCACCAAAATTACGGGAACTATGGGCTATGACCTTCTGATCACCTGATTAAATTTGGGGCTAAATTGGGCCAAGGCCCATCCTGTAGCCCCCCCCCCCTCAAAAAAAAAATCGTTTTTTCGCCATAACTCCTTTCAAAATCATCATATCGACATGAAACAAAAACCTAAACGTGCGTCTGTCGAATCTGCATGCTATATCATGCCTCATTACGTCAGGGGGGTCACCCCCTAGTAAGCGGTAGGGGGGCCAGTGCCAGGTGGGTCTGGCCTAAAATTTCACTCGATTTACTCCAAATTTTATATGTTACATCACAGACTAAATATCCTCTTGTGTTTATAAGTCAGCACTAAAATGACTGCCGGGGACGGTTTTGCTGTGCCTTGGCACCGCTTCTTGTTTCATCATCTGTCCATTAATCATCCATCTCTCGTTCATTATCTTTCCAATTAATTAATAGGGTCGATGGGATGGGGGAATAGGATACGCTAACGCCTTAACATTAACAGCAATCGATATCTACCTCATTTCCCTTGATTACCGCCGCCTTTGAAGGTGGATGGAGGTTATATAGTCTCCCGTGTCAGCCTGGTTGTTTACAATATATCTCAAAATCTTAACGTAGAAGCATGTCAACTTAGTTTATGATTCTGTCTTACTCCATTTTTTGTTTTCTTTGTCTTTCATCTTTTTTCGTTTTCTTGTTTTTCTTTTGCATCGGTACGTGTAAGTCCTTTTTTATTGTTGTCTTTTTTTATTTTTCTTATTTTTTTTTTCAGTAAGTGCAACAGTTATTATCTTGCATGGTATTAAAAAAAAACTCTGGACGCCGTACAGTAGTTCCAGTCCTTTGCCTTTAACATCTCTCTCAGTGTTGCACTTATGTAGAGATTTTCATTTCATTAAAAGAGCTGTATCATCCCTTCACTATGTGGTAGTTTCATTTTTCGAAGTCCCATTTAGGCAACTCCTTCCCCCTTTAATGTACACTTTGCTCATGATGTAACGTGCCAGTAAAAAGAGAGGGACTTGAAGTGATGAAATATTTTCAGTGCCGTGATGCAGTGACACAAGATGCAGACATGTAAGAGAGAAAAGAAAGATATATTTAGAGAGGGGGAAAAAGAAAGTGGTGCCATGGCACAGGAAGCTCGTCCCCGGCAGTCATTTTAGTGCTGACGTGTGAACACAATGGAATATCCAATCAAAGTTGTCACATACGAAATTTGGAGTAAATCGGGTGAAAATTAACGATTTTATGCCCATATGAAATTTTAGGCCGACCCACCTGACACTGACCAACTTACCGCTAACTGGGCGGTGGCCACCCCTGATGTCTTAAGGCATGTTATAGGATGCAGATTTGAAAGATGCACCTTTCGATTTTGGTTTCATGTCGATATGACGAATCTGAGAGGAGTTATGGCAAAAAAAAAAAAAAAAAGAAAAACAAACGATTTTTTTTTACCCTTTTTTTTCTTTTACATTTTTTGGGCTTACAACATGGGTCTTGGACAGATTTGGCCCAAAATTTAATCAGGTGATCAGAAGGTTATAGTCCATCATCCCTGTAATATTAGTCAAAATCGCACAGGAGGTTTTCACGTAAAGTTGTTAACAGACATGCAGACAAACAAACCGAGTGATAACGATACCCGTCCCCGAGCCCCTCCGGGGCGAGGACGGGTAATAAAGAAAAAAATAAAGGAAAGAAATGGAAAAGGAAAATGACTGGTGATATAAAGGCCTTATTAGATTTAATGCGAGAGCTGTGATAACGGGACTAAAAAATGATGAAAATTCGTGAAAGATGTGGACTAAGAATGTCTGTTGATTAGGGTGCAGAAGAGAATATACGTTGGTGATATGGCTAGTGGAGAAGGAATATTAATGAGGAGGTGAGTATGACTGAACTGGTGAAATGAGAATATGTAATTGAGTTTTGAAGGTAGGAGGAGATGTGGCGGACAAGGAAGATGGTTTAGAGTGCCAGATGATGAAATGAGAAGGTGAGGTGTGGATGTTGATAAAGCAAAATAACTAACGAAGAATTGACCCGTATGAGTGAAATTTTCGATACCCTCGTCCCCTTTATCTTTTTAACTTTGGTAATTGATGTGTTGGTTCTACCCCACAGGTGTTGTGATAGGGACTTATTGGAGATAAAGCACACGGCTGGTTGGGATCATCGATGGTATACCACAGTGAATTGCGGAGGAATCAGAGGTGAGTGAAAGATGATAAATTTAATGAGGTATTTTTGAGACATCCGTATGACAGCGCTATTCGTGTGTGTGTGTGTGTGTGTGTGTGTGTGTGTGTGTGTGTGTGTGTGTGTGTGATGTCAAACGGTACGTATCTCGTTGTTATGGGTAATTGTGTGTGTGTGTGTGTGTGTGTGTGTGTGTGTGTGTGTGTGTGTGTGTGTGTGTTTGATTGTTTTAATATCATACACATCTCATTGGTGTGATGGTAAGTGATATGGGCCTTCCTGTTTGTCAGATGCCCTAAAAGTATTATATTCAAGGTGATCCCATCAATTGTTTTATGAGGAAGGATTATTTTTTGTTGCTTTCTGCCTCTCGGATACCTCTTAAAGTGTGCTTTTCAGCAAGGTCTTTTCCTCAAGCTGAAAAATCGTTCCGTGTTCCCTATCTCCTTCCCTTCGTCGAGGCTAACTCCCTCAGGTGATATTCCTTTCTCCTTCTTCGGCGCCTCCTTCAAGAGCCCCCCCCCTCCCCCTGGTGAATAATCCTGGGTGTCCAAACATTTATATAGAGTCTTCCCTCCACCGCCCCAATATTTACTCTGTCGGCAAAGAAAAATAGATTCTTGGCCGAGGCACTCCCGGCCACCTTCGTAATAATTTGATTCAGAGAGAGAGAGGGAGAGAGAGAGAGAGAGAGAGAGAGAAATGGGTCGATAAATGAATGGCAGGTATGTATATATACATATATATATATATATATATATATATATATATATATATATATACATATATATATATATATATATATATATATATATATATATATAAAGAAAAAGTACGAGGTGAGTAAAGGGTGGGCGTAAGGGAGGGAGGAGGAGGAGAGAAAATTGGGTTAGTGGATGCGGAAAATGGAGAAAAAGTACGAGCAGTGAAAAATAGGCAGCGGTGAGAGGAGCACGGGTTAAGCTTTTTTCACGGAGCTCCGGCAGCCATTACACACAAAACAAGAATGAGTATACTAAGAGTGCAGTACCCGCGCCCATCAGTTGGTGTGAGGGCGAACATTAGTCTGCCTAGTGACCTTTGACATTGTTCTGATAATAAATTTGCTTCATTTTTGCCAGACCCTAAACCCCTTCGCTGAATTTGGCCCATGTCGGATCAAAGTGCTTGGTGTTAGGCGAATTAAAGCTGCTTACTGTGTCCATGTGAAAAGAATTCTGGTGATAAAGCAAGACCGATAAATGGCAAGTTTACCCTTTGACCGCGATAACTATTCCTGAGATGAATGAAATTGCTTGGTTTTATAAAATCTGAGTCTCTTCCAGTGTTCATCGAGATATTATTATTATTATTATTATTGTTTATATTCCTGGTGCTGTAAGTTTATGATAGTGAAATCGTATGTCGCTAACAAAAATTAAATGGAAATTCAGTAACCTGCAACGAGAGAGTTAATTAATGTTTAAAGAATGCCGCTGCAAGTGTCTTCCCGCAGTTGAATCAAATCGCCTAGTTGCTAAAGTAAAATCCTAAATGCCACTAGTGCTTAAAGATGTGTTGCCTAGAGAAACCGTATTTCGATGTTGCTTTTAATGTTCAGACACCCGTGACTCGCTCTTAGCTAAATGATGTGGTGTTAGCTGACAGAATCCTAGAGCTGTCCAATCATGAGAGGGTCCACGATGACTGTATAAGGCTGTAAAATGCCCCAGGCTCCTATGACTCATTCTTAGCCGCAGAAAATCAAATGGTAATAATTGGTAAAAGTAAATGAAGGAGACGCCAAATTTAAGATATTTCCCTGAGAGTACTGGCCAGGCAGGAGACGGAAAATTCACAGTTGTAACCTAATTAAAGTGATCGGGATTTCAATTGCCTAATCACTCCATTGCATATTAATGACAGGTGGCTGATGTCGACGTGAGGCTGCCAAATATGCTTGATTGACAGTGCTTCTTGATTAACGCATGTGGTGTTGTAAGTTCGGAAATTAAGGCTTGAATATATGCATTTTCTCCCCCCCCCCCTCTCTCTCTCTCTCTCTCTCTCTCTCTCTCACACACACACACACACACACACACACACACACACACACACACACACACACACACACACACACACACACACACACACACACACACACATCCCTTCGACATCAGCGAACAAGATTTTCATAACATCGTGCAAAATAAAATTAAGAGATTATCGTTTTACTCCTGAAGGGAGAGGAGCCCCCCCAAAAAAAAAGTTGCAAAAAATACACATGTGGGTTTTCCATGCTTGTAGAAACGACACGTAATTTTTGGTACAAGTTTCAAACGTTTCGCCATGTGTTTCAGATATTGCCTTAATTGTACAATACTGTTAGCAGAACTTACATGCACAATAAATACCTACCTTACGCAACTCATTTTTCTTATGTGGCTCATTTTGTGTATTAGTTTCCTTTTATCTACACCACAAAATGAGAAAAGTGGTGGCATATTTGCAGATTCGCCCTCATGCCGTGTTGTGAGAATCCGAATACCTTTCTGTCAGTCCGTCTCTGCCTGTCTGTCTTTCATCAAACGACGGGACGCAGTGTGATAAATCCGTCTGCTTGTCTGTCACTGTTTCCGTGTCTCTGATCAAACGAAGGGAGACAGTGTAATAAATAACTGTCTGGTTTTTTGTCTCTTGTGTAGTAAATTTATGGCTTTTTCTCTGTCTCTGTTTTCATGTCTCTTTTCAAAGGACGGGACGCAGTGTAGTAAGTCATCATTTTTCAATTTGAGTTAGGAAAACCCGAGTGTCAGGTAAAGATGGAATTTCTCACCTTCCCCTCCCAACTTTGAGACCAGCAGTATCCCTCTCTCTCTCTCTCTCTCTCTCTCTCTCTCTCTCTCTCTCTCTCTCTCTCTCTCTCTCTCTCTCAGCCGTATAAATAAATCTGAAAGGGCGAGGGTTAGGCACGACCCCAGTTTTTATAGTCTTTTAAGAAACCCAAGATATGAGTAAAGCGTGCCTAGTTTATCTTCCTCTAGGCTGGATGTGCAGTGTAAGGTGGTATGCAGTCTAATTACACGTCCATTCCACGGCTAGACTACTCCTTTAATGACCATCAGGAATTGAAAGCCTGCCTCTAGTATCATTCTTTTGGTTTTAATACACCTGTTATTCTCTCCTTCATTTATATTTACCTTCACTATATCTCCCGCTTGGTTTATTCCTCTCTCACTCATATCCCTCACTCAGTTTGTCGCTCTGATTCACTCAACATTCATTCATACATTCACTCTTCCCATTCACTCATGCTGTCACTAACATTCATTCACTCATATTCACTCATCCTGTCACTATCATTAACTCACTTTCATTTTCAGTCACCAACCTTCTCATTCCATCACACTCACTCTCCAGTAAAGACGTATTTAATTTGGTGGGAACGAAAACCTAAAATTAAATAAGGAAAGGTGGAGAGATAAAGTTATGGAAGGAGGAGGAGGAGGAGGAGGAGGATGGAGATGAAGGAGGACAGGAAGAAGAAGATGGAGAACGCTTGAAAACGACAGGTATTGAAGAGGAAATGTGGAGGGAGACGAAGAGGGGAAATGAGGAACTTGGAGGCAGAGGTAACGGAAGAGAAATGAGAGAGGGAGTGAAAGTGGAGGAGAGTGAGGGGAAATGGAAAAGAGGTGTGGTACTAGTAGCGAGAGAGAGAGAGAGAGAGAGAGAGAGAGAGAGAGAGAGAGAGAGAGAGAGAAAGAAAGAGAGAGAGAGAGAGAGGAGCAATATTGATACCGAAGTGTCGGGGAGGCAGGGTGATGTTGGCTGGGAGGGTGCGTGTCGTGGGTGGAGGGTGTTGCAAAGGGGGCGGGGGGAAGGGAGTAACGAAGAGGAGCAGAATTCGTTTTGGCATAGTGCAGTTCGCAACACCTGTGCCATAGCGATTTATTTGGCATATTACACAATGTTATCTTATTGACCTTACACACACACACACACACACACACACACACACACACACACACACACACACACACACACACTGTCCTGGATTCCGCCAGAGAATTTAATTAAGAAAAAACTCACCTGTTTGTAGTGCCTAACGTACTGCTGGAGGGTGAGGGTGTTTAGGTGGGGGGGGGGAGGAAATGGGTCAGTGTGTTAAGGATATGTCACGAGAGGGAGCATAGTTCTCTTTGGCACAGGAGACTTTGTAACATCTCTTCTGTTACGATTTATTTTACATTTCACATCTTGCATTTTACATTATAGACCTCTCTCCTCGTACCATAATGACTTCTGTTTGATGTTAATTTTTTACCACTTTCAAACTAATTTTCAGGCGAATGTGATATCTTTCTAGCTGGATGGGTTAAATATAGCTTTCATTAACCCCATTACAAGTTGTGTCCCTCCTGAGTTGGAAATAATCTTCTAGGAGTAACAAGATTGAACTGCGAAAAGAGACTGCAGTATTGGAGGGGT